>NC_091226.1:20152237-20452237 GCF_040958095.1 Procambarus clarkii | reverse complement strand
TAAGTGAGAAGGTGGTGGAGGCCAAGACCGTCAGTAGTTTCAAAGCGTTATATGACAAAGAGTGCTGGGAAGACGGGACACCACGAGCGTAGCTCTCATCCTGTAACTACACTTAGGTAATTACACACACAAAGAAGTGTGTTCGGAAGTCAAAACCAGAAATGACCAACAAGAAGCAGAAATTAGGCAAGCAATTAGGAAAGAACTGGTTACCAACAGTATACTGGTACAAAACACTGCAGATAGAACTAAGTCCATAATCATTTTTGGATGTTTAGAGAAGGAAATTTCATCTAGGGTGGACCGAGCGGCAGAAGAGATGAAAATCATAGAGAAAATAGTAGGTTTAGGAGAAGGCTCAAAGGAAAATGTCAGTGATTTTAGAAGAATAGGAAAATGTGAGAAAGAAAAGAACCGCCCCTTAAGGGTGACGTTTAATGGAGTGAAAAACATGATGGAAGTGCTAAGAAATGCCAAGAAATTACAGAGTGATGAGGTTGGCAAATTTTGGTCAATAAGACAAGACCTCTCCAAGGAAGACAGAGAAAAGCTGAAAATGAACCTAATTGAGGCAAAACGTCTAAATGGGGATAGAAATGAAGAGGACAGAAATTCTTTTTTTTACAAAGTGACAGGGACTGGAAAGCTTGTGAAATGGTACATAAAAACAAAGAAACAAGATCAGTAGTGGAAGGGGGAGTAAAGAGCAAAGGAAAAGGGAACATGTCCCTGAAAATTGTATATACCAACATAGATGGAGTGAGGTCAAAAACTTTGGAGTTGCAAGATATAATCCAGCTTAGGGTCCCAGATATTGTTGCATTATCAGAGACGAAACTTGAAGGAAATATAATAAATGAAGTCATATTCCCAGGAGGCTACTCAGTTTGGAGACGTGACAGGAAAACTAGGAAGGGAGGAGGAGTGGCTGTACTGGTGAAAAAACACCTGAAGGTAAAAGAGTTAATATTTGAAAACCCTCGAGATATTGACATAATGGCATTGCAGGTCTGGAATCAGGATGATAAGCTGATAATTGTAAATACCTACAGCCCACCAGCAAGCAACACATGGACAAAGGAAGAACTGGATGACAAACGAGAGGGCCTCATAATGGTCATGAGAGATATTATTGTACAAGCAGATAAAGATAAATCACGACTGTTGATACTGGGGGACTTCAACTTTAGAGCAATAGACTGGGAGGCCTATGAAGCAAGAACGGAGGACTTTTGGACATGCAGATTTGTGAACCTCATTCTGGAGACATTCTTGTATCAACACATAAAGCAAGCCACAAGAATGAGGGAAGGAGATGTACCGTCAGTACTGGATCTAGTATTCACCAGGAAAGAAGAAGAGATTTTTGACATCCAGTACCTTCCTCCCTTGGGAAAGAGTGATCACGTCCTGTTAGACATTAAATATGCTTTAAGATATCATCTAGAAGAAAATGGGGACATTGAAACAGTTGATAAACTCGATTTAAGGGGGCGTCTGGTTATTATAATGAAAGTTGTTCAATGTCAACCAATATTATTTTTCTAGTTGTATATGAAAAGTGCTTAAATTGTCCCAAGTTTCAGTACTGCAGCGTAAATAGAAAGGGAGTTTTTTTTTTTTTTTTTTTTTTTTTTTAACGTTTTTTACACATTTTCAAGTCCACACTTCAGAACACACGTTTCAGATAAAATTATTCTGTGACACTTTTCTGACACATTAGCATATAATAAAGGATTTGGGGATTTAGAATTTCCAAAACATCTTTAGTTTTCCTAATACAAATGTTCAAAGTTCCCCAAAATTTTTTTGCAAATATGGCATGTTTATTGCTATTATAAAATCAATAAATGAACTTAGAGAAAAATGAAAACCCCCCAATGTAGAGACATGCCCTCCACATATACTGTGTAAGTTTCATGTAAATTGAATAAAAAAAGAATGAGTTTTGTAAACGTTTGTGTCAATTGAAAAAAAACAGAAATGAATAAAGTCTAAGGTTCTAAAATCTGTGGCTGGGGTTGACATCAACCAATTTTCTCCAAAATTGGCATCCTTACAGATAGGCTTACGTACAGTCAGGTGTGTAAGTTTGATGCAAATCGCCCTAAAAAAAATGAAAAAAAAAATATTTAAAAAAAAAAAAAGAAAAAAAAATCCTTTTTTTTTTTTTCTTCCTTAAAATTTTTTTCCAATTAAACTAATAATAATATTTGTTTAATATATGCTATTGTGATAGCAAAGAGTTGTAGTTATGATTTCAGTTGACACTTTTGATTGATAATCGATTTTGACCATTTTTGCATAATTTTCACAACTACTTCAATATTTTTTTTCTCCCTTCCTATTTATGCTACAATGCTGAAACTTGGACCAGATGAAACACTTTTCATATAGAACTTGTCAAAAAAGTTTGATTGAAATCGAATGAGTTTTCATTTTTGCATTTTCGGACCCAGATGCCAACCAGACGCCCCCTTAAGGAGAGGCAACTATGGGGAACTTCGAAATTTTTTTAATGAGTGTAATTGGACAGAATTGTTGCTAGGCAGGGAAGTAAATGAAATGTATGCCAAATTTTTAAAACTATACGAGGAAGGCACACAAACATTCATACCAAAACAGAGATGCAGGGCCAGAAAACAGGATTGGTTCGACAGAAATTGTGAGAGGGTAAGAGACCAAAAGACACAAAAATGGAATCAGTATAGGAAGAGGCCAAACCCCCAAACATACCAGCGATACAAAGATGCGAGAAACAACTATACAGCAGTAAGGAGAGAGGCAGAAAGAAATTTTGAAAAAGGGATAGCAGATAAATGTAAAACAGAACCGGGCCTATTCTACAAATTCATAAACAACAAATTGCAGGTAAAGGATAATATCCAGAGGTTGAAAATGGGAAACAGATTCACGGAAAATGAAAAGGAAATGTGTGAAACATTAAATGAAAAGTTCCAAAGTGTGTTTGTACAAAATGAAATATTCAGAGAACCAGACACAATAAGAATTCCAGAGAACAACATAGAGCGGATAGGGGTGTCTAGAGATGAAGTGGAAAATATGCTAAAGGAGCTCGGGAAGAACAAAGCAGCTGGCCCAGATGGCGTTTCACCATGGGTTCTGAGAGAATGTGCATCTGAGCTCAGCATTCCACTTCACCTGATCTTTCAGGCATCCCTGTGTACAGGAATCGTAGCAGACGTGTGGAAACAGGCTAACATAGTTCCAATCTACAAAAGTGGCAGCAGGGAAGACCCCCTCAATTATAGACCTGTATCATTGACAAGTGTAATAGTGAAAGTATTGGAAAAGCTAATCAAAACTAAATGGGTAGAACTCCTGGAGAGAAATGATATAATATCAGACAGACAGTATGGTTTTCGATCCGGAAGATCCTGTGTATCGAATTTACTCAGTTTCTATGATCGAGCCACAGAGATATTACAGGAAAGAGATGGTTGGGTTGACTGCATCTATCTGGACGTAAAAAAGGCTTTCGACAGAGTTCCACATAAGAGGTTGTTCTGGAAACTGGAAAATATTGGAGGGGTGACAGGTAAGCTTCTATCATGGATGAAAAATTTTCTGACTGATAGAAAAATGAGGGCAGTAATCAGAGGCAATATATCGGAATGGAGAAATGTCACAAGTGGAGTACCACAGGGTTCAGTTCTTGCACCAGTGATGTTTATTGTGTACATAAATGATCTACCAGTTGGTATAGAGAATTATATGAACATGTTTGCTGATAATGCTAAGATAATAGGAAGGATAAGAAATTTAGATGATTGTCATGCCCTTCAAGAAGACCTGGACAAAATAAGTATATGGAGCACCACCTGGCAAATGGAATTTAATGTTAATAAATGCAATGTTATGGAATGTGGAATAGGAGAACATAGACCCCATACAACCTATATATTATGTGAGAAATCTTTAAAGAATTCTGATAAAGAATGAGATCTAGGGGTGGTTCTAGATAGAAAACTATCACCTGAGGACCACATAAAGAATATTGTGCAAGGAGCCTATGCGATGCTTTCTAACTTCAGAATTGCATTTAAATACATGGATGGGGATATACTAAAGAAATTGTTCATGACTTTTGTTAGGCCAAAGCTAGAATATGCAGCTGTTGTGTGGTGCCCATATCTTAAGAAGCACATTAACAAACTGGAAAAGGTGCAAAGACATGCTACTAAGTGGCTCCCAGAACTGAAGGGTAAGAGCTACGAGGAGAGGTTAGAAGCATTAAACATGCCAAAACTAGAAGACAGAAGAAAAAGAGGTGATATGATCACTACATACAAAATAGTAACAGGAATTGATAAAATCGACAGGGAAGATTTCCTGAGACCTGGCACTTCAAGAACAAGAGGTCATAGATTTAAACTAGCTAAACACAGATGCCGAAGAAATATAAGAAAATTCACCTTTGCAAATAGAGTGGTAGACGGTTGGAACAAGTTAAGTGAGAAGGTGGTAGAGGCCAAGACCGTCAGTAGTTTCAAAGCGTTATATGACAAAGAGTGCTGGGAAGACGGGACACCACGAGCGTAGCTCTCATCCTGTAACTACACTTAGGTAATTACACACATAGGGAGGAGGCACTTAACTATAGACCTGTATCACTGACAGGCATCCCCTGCAAAATACTGGAAAGAATAATTCGGCTAAGACTTGTTGAGCACCTGGAGAGCATTGGTTTGTAAACAAGCACCAACATGGGTTCTGGACAGGGAAATCATGCCTAACAAACCTTTTAGAATTCTATGATGAAGTAACAAGGATAAGGCAGGACAGAGAAGGCTGGGCAGACTGCATATTTCTTGACTGCCAAAAGGCCTTTGTTACAGTACCGCACATGAGACTGCTATACAAACTTGAGAGGCAGGCAGGGGTAAGCAAAAATTCCCTAGCATGGGTGAAGAACTACCTAAGAGGAAGGAGCCAGAGGGTAATGGTAAGGGGCGAGAAGTCGGACTGGCGAATAGTAACAAGTGGAGTACCTCAAGGATCGGTGCTGGGACCAATCCTCTTTCTAATTTACGTAAATGATATGTTTACAGGAGTGGAATCATACATGTCAATGTTTGTGGATGACGCAAAATTAATGAGAAGAGTTGTGACAGACAAGGATTGTAGGATCCTCCAAGAGGACTTAAACAGGTTGCAGAGATGGTCAGGGAAATGGCTACTGGAGTTCAACACCAGTAAATGTAAAGTTATGGAAATGGGATCAGGTGATAGGAGACCAAAGGGACAGTACACAATGAAGGGGAAATGCCTACCTGTAACGATTCGAGAAAGAGACCTGGGAGTGGATGTGACACCTAATCTAACTCCTGAGGCACATATAAATAGGATAACGACAGCAGCGTACTCTACATTGGCGAAAATTAGAACTTCATTCAGAAACCTGAATGCTTCGGCTATCACTTCCTTATGTCCGGTCGTGATGGTCAAGCGGATTAAGGCGTCCTGTACATTCCAGTTGCGTTGCTTCTGGCAGTATGGTGTTCGAGTCACTTCTGGGGTGTGAGTTTTCAGTTATATATATATCGTACCTAGTAGCCAGAATGCACTTCTCAGCCTACTATGCAAGGCCTGATTTGCCTAATAAGCCAAGTTTTCATGAAATAATTATTTTTCAACCACCTAACCTACCTAACTAAACCTAACTTTCGGCTACCTAACCTAACCCATAAAGATAGGTTAGGTTAGGTAGGGTTGGTTAGGTTCGGTCATATATCTACGTTAATTTTAACTCCAATAAAAAAATTGTCCTCATAAAGAAATGGGTAGCTTTATCATTTCATAAGAAAAAAATTACAGAAAATATATTATTTCAGGAAAACTTGGCTTATTAGGCAAATCGAGCCTTGCATAGTAGGCCGAATACGACGTTCTGGCTACTAGGTACAACATTTATATATATATATATATATATATATATATATATATATATATATATATATATATATTTTGTGATGAAAAAAAGAAGTGTAGGTGTTCTGCAGTCCTCCCAATGGCTGGTGTCAATGCCTATCACATTTAAAAAAAAAAGATGACTGTGTAGCTGTTGTGTCCTGTGGCAAAGTAAGGCAAAACAAGCAAAACAAATAGTATGAACAATGAAACTTTAATTAAATTTAAAACAAATTATAAATAAGACAATTCCTTGCCTATGTACAGTGCAAACTCACAAGATTCAAAAAATAACATAAAATAATATAAAGTGGTGACGTTACTCTAAAATGGATAAAGACAAAATGAAATTAACAGATGCTGAGAATAAAGCGCTGGCTGAGAACATCCACTAATAGACAGAGCGTATATCAGATGGTTGTTTCAGCTTGAGAGCACAGAATATTCTAACTCCAATGGCTGGTGCAGGCCCAGACATCGGCTAGGTAGATGGCGCTAAGGTGCAGAAGTGCAGTGGTGCAGACGTCGATTCACCAATCGGAAGCGGGCAGGCTGGAAATGCTAGTTTGGTGATCGGCGACGAGGGAGGGTGGAGAGCGAGTGTGATATGTTTGCGCCTGGCAAAACGTAGTTGACTAAATATGTACTACACTTGCTTCTAGTATCTAGATGTTGTAGATGTACTGAAGTAACATGACGATAGGAAAGAGCAGGCCAAATCTCTCTTGAAGGAGATTATCGTAACATATATATCTATATATATATATATCTATATATATATATATATATATATATATATATATATATATATATATATATATATATATATATAATTATATATATATTATATATATATATATATATATATGTCGTACCTAGTAGCCAGAACGCACTTCTCAGCCTACTATGCAAGGCCCGATTTGCCTAATAAGCCAAGTTTTCCTGAATTAATATATTTTCTCTAATTTTTTTCTTATGAAATGATAAAGCTACCCATTTCATTATGTATGAGGTAAATTTTTTTTTATTAGAGTTAAAATTAACGTAGATATATGACCGAACCTAACCAACCCTACCTAACCTAACCTAACCTATCTTTATAGGTTAGGTTAGGTTAGGTAGCCGAAAAAGTTAGGTTAGGTTAGGTAGTCGAAAAACAATTAATTCATGAAAACTTGGCTTATTAGGCAAATTGGGCCTTGCATAGTAGGCTGAGAAGTGCGTTCTGGCTACTAGGTACGACATATATATATATATATATATATATATATATATATATATATATATTATATATATATGTCGTACCTAGTAGCCAGAACGCACTTCTCAGCCTACCATGCAAGGCCCAATTTGCCTAATAAGCCAAGTTTTCATGAATTAATTGTTTTTCGACTACCTAACCTACCTAACCTAACCTAACCTATCTTTTTCGGCTACCTAACCTAACCTAACCTATAAAGATAGGTTAGGTTAGGTTAGGTAGGGTTGGTTAGGTTCGGTCATATATCTACGTTAATTTTAACTCTAATAAAAAAAAATTTACCTCATACATAATGAAATGGGTAGCTTTATCATTTCATAAGAAAAAAATTAGAGAAAATATATTAATTCAGGAAAACTTGGCTTATTAGGCAAATCGGGCCTTGCATACTAGGCCGAGAAGTGCATTCTGGCTATTAGGTACGACATATATATATATATATATATATATATATATATATATATTGTGACGATAATCTCCTTCAAGAGATTGAGCCTGCTCTTCCCTCCACAAATACGTCGTTACATCCATATAAAACTACTATGGAAGAAATGTCCAACAACGACAACATCACCAGCAAGGTTTGCCAGAGCGCAAAACGTATGCAGCCAGGGACACCTGCTCAGACTCAAACTGCCAAACTACCCGTCTTGCTGCCGGCTCCTCGCTGATTGGTCGCCGGTCTGGCTGCAACTGCACTCGCCCACCATACTACTTGATGTCTGGGGCCGCCACGACCTCAGTCCTCAGAATATTCAGTGCTTTCACACAGTTAACACTTCTCCCTGCTAGACGTAAGCTTTGGCGTACGTGTACTAAGAGAGGTGATAGCTTAAAGCCGATATTCCCGCACCTCTCATTTTTTGTATATTGCACTTCTTGTTATTTTGCTCACTTGTCTTAACGTAACTTTTCATTGTGTCATTTAATTATTCTTATTATTTTGATTGATTGATTTTATTATACGAATTTGTTTGTCCATTTTATTCATGTTTTGATTTATTTAACGTAATTAAAATTCCATTGTTAAAATTTACTTGTGTTTTGTGTGTCTTCTCCTTACCTTACCACAGACGAAGTTCCAGATTTTCTATTTTTTTTTTATACTATGTGACGAGGCCATACCCCTAGCTTTGAACAGCCGAACACCAACGCGTTACCGTCACAATATATATATATATATATATATATATATACAGAGCACCACTTGGTTTCCGAACCCCTTGGGGACGAGACCCGTCGGTTAACATGTAAGTTCGTATACGAGAAATAGAGGGGGAAAATAAACTAGAAATGTAAAAAGAAATTTTTCCGAAAAATTTATGAAAAAAACTCTAGGGAAAAAAATCGTCAGGTTCATGGCGTAAATGCGACCGTGTTTTGTTTGTACTCATCAATAAGTGAAGTCCTGATCCGCTTTATAAAAGTCCTTAATTGTTCCTAACTGATTATTAAGACGTCTGGCAAACATCCTCTGGATGTTTCATGCCAGCCTGCAGGCACATCCTGCCTAAAATATACGATGATGTACTGTACATTTAAGAAACAAATCTGGGTCACAGGTCTGTGGAGTGTGGTTAGGCTTACGGAGTCAGCCGGTCCCTCCCCCACCACCAACACACCTCCCCCTCTCCCCCCACCACCGACACACCTCCCCCTCTCTCCCCACCACCGACACACCTCCCCCTCTCTCCCCACCACCGACACACCTCCCCCTCTCCCCCCACCACCGACACACCTCCCCCTCTCCCCCCACCACCGACACACCTCCCCCTCTCCCCCCACCACCGACACACCTCCCCCTATCCCCCCACCACCGACACACCTCCCCCTCTCCCCCCACCACCGACACACCACCCCCACCCCAAACCCATACACACACACACACACACACTCTCTCTCAAAGGTCACGTGGTTCACAGTTCACTTCAACACCCATATATCGCTTCCTGCCTGCCTGCCTCCTTCCCACCCTGCCAGCCTGCTTCCTTCCCAGCCTGCCTCCTTCCCAGCCTGCCTCCTTCCCAGCCTGCCTCCTTCCCAGCCTGCCTGCCTGCCTCCATCCCAGCCTGCCAGCCTGCCTCCTTCCCAGCCTGCCTCCTTCCCAGCCTGCCTCCTTCCCAGCCTGCCAGCCTGCCTCCTTCCCAGCCTGCCAGCCTGCCTCCTTCCCAGCCTGCCAGCCTGCCTCCTTCCCAGCCTGCCAGCCTGCCTCCTTCCCAGCCTGCCAGCCTGCCTCCTTCCCAGCCTGCCAGCCTGCCTCCTTCCCAGCCTGCCAGCCTGCCTCCTTCCCAGCCTGCCAGCCTGCCTCCTTCCCAGCCTGCCAGCCTGCCTCCTTCCCAGCCTGCCTCCTTCCCAGCCTGCCAGCCTGCCTCCTTCCCAGCCTGCCTCCTTCCCAGCCTGCCAGCCTGCTTCCTTCCCAGCCTGCCAGCCTGCTTCCTTCCCAGCCTGCCTCCTTCCCAGCCTGCCTTCTTCCCAGCCTGCCTCCTTCCCAGCCTGCCTCCTTCCCAGCCTGCCAGCCTGCCAGCCAGCCTGCCTGCCAGCCTGCTTCCTTCCCAGCCTGCCAGCCAGCCTGCCAGCCTGCCAGCCTGCCAGCCAGCCTGCCAGCCAGCCTGCCAGCCAGCCTGCCTGCCTGCCAGCCTGCTTCCTTCCCAGCTTGCCTCCTTCCCAGCCTGCCAGCCTGCTTCCTTCCCAGCCTGCCTCCTTCCCAGCCTGCCTTCTTCCCAGCCTGCCTCCTTCCCAGCCTGCCAGCCAGCCTGCCTGCCAGCCTGCTTCCTTCCCAGCCTGCCTCCTTCCCAGCCTGCCAGCCAGCCTGCCAGCCAGCCTGCCTGCCAGCCTGCCTGCCTGCCAGCCTGCCTCCTTTCCAGCCAGCCTGCCTCCCCCCCTGCCATCATGCTAACGGGTAGTGTGTGTTAGGCTTATCTTCGGGAATGAGCCGGTCTCACTCCCACCACCAACAAACCACCCGCCCCCCTACATCCCATCTCTCAAGGTCACGCGGTTCAACCGCGTGACTACCACTCACTCCCTGCCTGCAAGCTAGCCTGCCTGCCTGCAAGCTAGCCTGCCTGCCTGCCTGCCTGTGCCTGCCAGCCTGCCTTTCCCTCCCTAATTCTCACTACTTCCATCCCTTCCTGCCAACCTCCTAGCATCTCTCCCTACCTCCCCCTCCCTCTTAGCATCTCTCCCTACCTCCTAACATCTCTCCCTACCTCCCAGCATCTCTCTCCCCCCCTCTCTCACTGATTCTCCCCCCCCCTCATTCATACTGCCTCCCACCTAAGTTCCATCGTCCATCCACCCACCAGTCAGCCATCACTGACGCAATGGGTGCATTTGGAGCCAACATGGTGCACAGATGTTTCTTGATTGTGCAGATATGTAAAACAAAAGCACAGAATGAACATTCCAGCGTTATGGCAATTCAAAATGATAGGAATAATAGGCCGTGAATCTGTGAAGTCACAGTGGGCAAACTGGACCATCGCCCACCCACCACCACAAGCCGGCGTGACGCTTGGTGGACCCCTTCCTACCCGAACTTTGTTCGGGTAGCATGACTCCCCAACCCCAATCGGGAAACTGGAAGTTTCGGATAACTAAAGTTCGGAAACCAAGTGGTGCTCTGTATATATATATATATATATATATATATATATATATATATATATATATATATATATATATATATATATATATATATATATATATATATATATATATATTATTATGACCGAAAAAGTAAGATTAATAATTCTAACACGAATTTTCTCAATCTTTCGTACATTTCTTTTCACTGTTGGAGGTAAATCAAAAATCAATTCTCCAAAATTCATTTTTATTTCTAGTCTGACGCGACACGAGCGCGTTTCGTAAAACTTATTACATTTTCAAAGACTTTAGTTTACAAATACACAACTGAATAGAACTTACGCATCTCCGATTTTATATCTACATTTGAGTGAGGTGGAAGGGGTGATGTGGCATTAACACAAGACAGAACAAGATGTGGCATTAATAGGGTATTAATTTCATCAACACAAGACAGAACAAGAAGTGGTATTAATAGGGTATTAATTTCATCAACACAAGACAGAACACGAAACAATGGATATTGAATAGAAGTGTTTGTAGAAAGCCTATTGGTCCATATTTCTTGATGCTTCTATATTGGAGCGGAGTCTTGAGGTGGGTAGAATATAGTTGTGCAATAATTGGCTGTTGATTGCTGGTGTTGACTTCTTGATGTGTAGTGCCTCGCAAACGTCAAGCTGCCTGCTATCGCTGTATCTATCGATGATTTCTGTGTTGTTTACTAGGATTTCTCTGGCGATGGTTTGGTTGTGGGAAGAGATTATATGTTCCTTAATGGAGCCCTGTTGCTTATGCATCGTTAAACGCCTTGAAAGAGATGTTGTTGTCTTGCCTATATACTGGGTTTTTTGGAGCTTACAGTCCCCAAGAGGGCATTTGAAGGCATAGACGACGTTAGTCTCTTTTAAAGCGTTCTGTTTTGTGTCTGGAGAGTTTCTCATGAGTAGGCTGGCCGTTTTTCTGGTTTTATAGTAAATTGTCAGTTGTATCCTCTGATTTTTGTCTGTAGGGATAACGTTTCTATTAACAATATCTTTCAGGACCCTTTCCTCCGTTTTATGAGCTGTGGAAAAGAAGTTCCTGTAAAATAGTCTAATAGGGGGTATAGGTGTTGTGTTAGTTGTCTCTTCAGAGGTTGCATGGCTTTTTCACTTTTTTTCGACATCATAAGAAGGATTCTAACACATATTTTCTCAATATTTCTTATGTTTCTTTTTACTGTCGTTGGTAATTGAAAAATCAATTCTCCAAAATTCATTTTTATTTCTAGTCTGACGTGACACCTGAACGCGTTCTGTAATTACCTATTACATTTTCAAAGACTTTCAAAGACTTTAGTTTACACACACAACTGTAACCTGCAAAGACGCCATTTGCTTCTATATTTATACTCGCATTTGGGAGAGGTGATATGGTACAACAGTTTTGGATGAGGTGAACAAACTTGTGACAAACACAAGACAGAACACAAAGCAGTGATTATTAATTGAATATATGAAATCATAAGAATTGAAGTAACTGCAAAGGGCCTATTGGCCCATACTTCCTCTTGATGCTTTTATATTGGTATGGAGTCTTGAAGTGGGTAGAATATAGTTGTGCATTAATTGACTGTTGATTGCTGGTGTTAACTTTTTGATGTATAGTGCCTCGCAGATGTCGAGCCGCCTGTTATCGCTGTATCTATCGATGATTTCTGTGTTGTTTGTTAATACTTCTCTGGTGATGGTCTGGTTGTGGGAAGAGATTATATGTTCCTTAATGGAGCCCTGTTGTTTATGCATTGTGAATCGCCTGGAAAGAGATGTTGTTGTCTTGCCTATATACTGAGTTCTTTGGGGCTTAGTCCCCAAGTGGGCATTTGAAGGCATAGACGACGTTGGTCTCCTTTAAGGTGTTCTGCTTTGTGTCTGGAGAGTTTTTCATGAGTAGATTGCCCGTTTTTTTGGTTTTATAGTAAATCGTCAATTGTATCTTCTGATTGTTGTCTGTAGGGATAACGTTCCTATTAACAATATCTTTCAGGACCCTTTCCTCCGTTTTATGAGCTGTCAAAAAGAAGATCTTGTAAAATAGTCTAATAGGGGATACAGGTGTTGTGTTAGTTGACTCTTCAGAGGTTGCATGGCGTTTCACCTTTCTTTTTATGTCTTCAACGAAACCATTGGAGAAGCCGTTGTTAACTAGGACCTGCCTTACCCTACAGAGTTCTTCATTGACTTGCAGGCGATGAGTCACAATAACGTGGTTGAAGTATGTTGACCAGACCACACACTAGAAGACCACACACTAGTCGATTCGACTTGAGAATGGTCCAGGACGGACCGAAACGTCGTCGTCCCTTCAACTTCTAGTGTGTGGTCTGGTCAACAATCTTCATTGACTTGCTTCCATCCTGAGCCGTGGCTGAGAGCACGGTTGACGTATGCGTTGACAACACTCCTCTTGTACCTGTCTGGGCTATTGGCATTGAGGCACATTCCTATGTTTGTTTCCTTAGTGTAGACTGCAGTGTGGAAACCTCCGCTCCTTTCCATGACTGTTACATCTAGAAAGGGCAGCTTCCCATCCTTCTCCATCTCGTAAGTGAAACTACACAGAATTCCGCTCGAATGCCTCCTTGAGCTCCTGCAGACGTTTGACATCAGGTACCTGTGTAAAAATGTCATCAACATACCTGCAGTATATGGCAGGTTTCAAGTTCATGTCAACTAAGACCTTCTGTTCGATGATACCCATGTAGAAGTTCACAAACACGATACCTAGGGGAGAACCCATGGCGACGCCATCTACTTGCTTATACATGTGCCCATCTGGGCCCCGGTTTTTTCTTGAGGCTGGGGCTTTGGGGGGGATGGCTCGGCCTTGGGGCCTGCCAGGTGGGTTCCCGGGGCTTGGGTGGGGCTGCCGTGGGGAGGTCTCAGGTCCCGTTGGACCCTGCCGGGGTTTTTCTACCCCCTCTGGGTGGGCTTGCGGTTTTGTGGAGTGGGGTTTTTCTTCCCCCCCCCCCCCCCCCAGTCTCCGCATGAGTACTTGGGCATCGGCCCCTCCCCAGGCTCGGTTCCTTGTCCATTATGCCCGTTGCTTCCATCCTGTTGGTGGGTGCTTTTCTCCGTTCTTCGCCCCTTTTCTGTGGGGAGCCCCTACGGCACCCAGGAGCTTATCAGGCTAATGTATGTTATATTAGACCGGGTCGTTAGCTAAAGAGTTCAGACCTACCAGGAACCAGCACCAGAACGTGGCCCCTTCAGAGTGGTTTCAGGGAGCAATGGCCCTGGAAAACCCCCTTGTAATTGGGGTTTTCCTTATCTGCCATCGACCGGGGTTAGGCACCCAGAAAGGTAGGCCATAACAAAACAAACCCCACGTGGTAAAAAACTAAAATAAAAAAACGAACAGAGAGGTAGAAACTCCTACAATCACAAGGAAACAAGCAAACAATCAAACAACACACTTTACTGCTGCGCCGATCGTCCGCGCAGCCCTCCCCGCCCCGAGAAGGGGAGGGGGGAGCCCCGGACCTACCGCGCCGGCTGCCTAGCTTCAGTTTGTAAGCTATTGTCAACCAGGATAGACGCTTCTCTAGCCTCAGTTTCCTAGGCGGTGTTTGCCTTGTGTGGCGTTCACTGCCGTGTGTTGTGTGGTGGCCAGGAGTACCTCATCAGTGCCGGGGCTGCATGCGCTTAGGGGCTTCCTTCCCTAAGCGCCCCGGTAGTACTGCCCCTGCGTAACAGGGTTATCCTCCCTGGGGCGTTCGGGAACCATTCCCGTAGAGGTTCTTGCTGCTCGGCATTTGCCTCGCCCTTGGGGCAAGCTGGGGCTTGGGGTCCTTGTTTGGCCCTGGTATTGTGCTGGCTAGGGCATCAAGGTGTTGCGCGACCTGCCACTTAAGCGGCGACCGGCTCCTGTTGCCTCTGGAGACGGTGTACTTTTGCGGGGTTTTTCTTTTGTTTTTATTTTCATTTGCCTGGTGGGGGTCTGCCTAGTGTGGCTATAGTTCCACTGGTAGTGTTTAGTGGCCCTCTGCTAGGCCCCCGTGATTGTACACGTCGCAGGGGTTTTCAGTGCTATCCTCTACCCTCTTGTTATTTTTGGGTTTCTTAACCGGTTAGCAACACCTAGCCCGGGCTTCCCGTAGCAATCAGCCTACGTAGCATCATCAGCAAACATGTTCATATAATTCTGTATACCAACTGGTAGATCATTTATGTAGACAATAAACATCACTGGTGCAAGAACTGAACCCTGTGGTACTCCACTTGTGACATTTCTCCAGTCCGATACATTGCCTCTGATCACTGCCCTCATTTTTCTATCAGTCAGAAAATTTTTCATCCATGTTAGAAGCATACCTGTCACCCCTCCAATATTTTCCAGTTTCCAGAACAACCTCTTATGTGGAACTCTGTCAAAAGCCTTTTTTAGGTCCAGATAGATGCAGTCAACCCAACCATCTCTTTCCTGTAATATCTCTGTTGCTCGATCATAGAAACTGAGTAAATTCGATACACAGGATCTTCCAGATCGAAAACCATACTGTTTGTCTGATATTATATCATTTCTCTCCAGGTGTTCTACCCATTTAGTTTTAATTATTTTTTCCAATATTTTGACTTACACTTGTCAATGTTACCGGTCTATTAAGTTAAGGGGGTCTTCCCTGCTTCCACTTTTGTAGATTGGAACTATGTTAGCCTTTTTCCACACATCAGCTACAACTCCTGTAAACACGGATGCCTGAAAAATCAGTTGAAGAGGAATGCTGAGCTCAGGTGCACATTCTCTCAGAACCCATGGTGAAACTCCATCTGGACCAACTGCTTTGTTCTTATTTAGCTCCTTGAGCATTTTTTCCACTTCGTCTCTAGACACCTCTATGTGCTCTATGTTGTTCTCTGGAATTCTTATTGTATATGGTTCCCTGAAGATTTCATTTTGTACAAACACACTTTGGAACTTTTCGTTTAATGTTTCACACATTTCCTTTTCACTTTCCGTGAATCTATTTCCCATTTTCAACCTCTGTATATCATCCTTTACCTGCAATTTGTTGTTTATGAATTTATAGAATAGACCTGGTTCTGTTTTACATTTGTCTGCAATCCCTCTTTCAAAATTTCTTTCTGCCTCTCTCCTCACTGCCGTGTAGTTGTTTCTCGCATCTTTGTATCGCTGGTATGTTTGGGAGTTTGGCCTCTTCCTGTATTGATTCCATTTTTGTGTCTTTTGGTCTCTGGCCCTCTCGCACTTTCTGTTGAACCAATCCTGTTTCCTAGTTCTGCTTCTCTGTTTTGGTATAAATTTTTTTATGCCTTCATCATATATTTCACAAAACTTGACATACATCTCATTCACTTCCTTGCCTAGCAACAAGTCTGTCCAATTATACCCACTAAAAAAAATTCTAAGGTTGCCATAATGTCCTCTCCTAAAGTCAGGTTTTTCAATTGCATCAACCTTCATATTTTCTTCCAGATTATAATGCATTGCAAACTTTATTCCCAAAATGACATGGTCACTTTTACCGAAGGGAGGAAGGTACTGAATGTCAAATATTTCTTCCTCCTTCCTGGTAAATATCAAATCTAGCATGGAGGGAACGTCCCCTTCCCTCATCCTCGTAGCTTGTTTAACATGTTGATACAAGAATGTTTCCAGGATGAGGTCTACAAATTTACAGGTCCAGAAATCTTCTGTTTTAGCTTCATATGCTTCCCAGTCTATGGCTTTCAAGTTGAAGTCGCCGACTATCAACAGTCGTGAACTATCGTTATCCGCTCTCGCTATGATCTCTCTCATTATTGTTATAAGACCTTCTCTTTTATTATCTAGCTCCTTTGACCATGTGCTACTTAGCGGTGGACTGTATGCATTTATGATCATTAGTTTATCATCCTCATGGCAGATCTCTAGTGCTATTATGTCAACTTCTTGTGGATTGGCAGTCATTATTTCGTTCACCTTTAGGTGTTCTTTCACCAGCACAGCAACGCCAATGCCTTTCCCAATTTTTCTGTCCCGTCTCCAAATTGAGTAGCCCCTTGGGAATATGACTTCATTTAAAATAACATCTTCAAGTTTTGTCTCCGTGAGTGCAACAATGTCTGGTGTCTGCAGCTGTATTACATCACTTAACTCCAGTAGCTTCAATCTTACTCCATCTATGTTGGTGTATGCAATCTTCAGGAACTTGTTTCCCCTCTTCTTATTTTTCACTCCCCCTCTCTCTAATGATTTTGTTGGTTTGCCTTTATGTACCACTTTACTGGTCTGCCTACCCCTATCATCTTGTAGAAAAAAGAATTGATTTCTTCTTCATTCCTGCTCTCATTTAAACGTTTTGCCTCGGCAAGGTTCAGTTTCAGCTTCTCTCTATCTTCTTTTGAAAGATCTCATCTTAACGACCACACTTTCCCATCCTCATCACTTTGTAATTTTCTAGCATTCCTTAGTACTTCTTCCATCTGTTTGGCACCATTTAGGGTGATCCTCAAAGGTCGATCTTTCCCTTTTATATATCTGCCTATTCTCCTGTAGTCGCACACATTCTCTATGGTTGTAAGACCTTCCACGAGGCCAACAATTTTATCTACTACTTTTGCTTCTTCTACAGCTCTTTCTGACCTAGATGTTATCTCCTTTTCTTTGCAGCCAAAAATGATCAGGGACTTACTCCGATCAACTGTGTTTTGCACCAACTTCGGGTTAGATGCCAATTCTTTCCTCACTTCTAGCCTAATGTTTGTTTTATCTTGGTTGCTGCAGTGTTTGACTTCCTTAACTGCTTCTTCTATTTTTTCCTTCTCCTTGGCCACTTGTGCATAAGTGAGTTGCATATCTTTCTTGCACTTTTCTATTCCCTGTGTAACTTCCTCCATCTGTGCTGACAAAAGCTGTTTCTCCTGTTGAAATTCCTTACCTAACCTATTGTAGTCATTTATGTTTAAATTTACTTTAACTTCTTCCAAAGCTATTTTTAAGAGTCTATTTTCTTCTTCCATGGCTTTGCAATTTGTTTCCAATTGATTCTTATCCTTGCGCAAGTCTTTCACTAAACCCTCAAGACACAACTTTGCTATTTAAATGGTCATTACTTTCTTTCAATTTACTAATTATTTCTACATGAGAGGTCACTATAGTATCTAATTTTACCAACTTGTTGTATAGACTGGTTATATCAATGCTTTCTTCACTGAATCCAACAAAATCAAACTCTGTTTTGTATTTCCTCTTTCCGGCGGCCATCTTGAATGTTCTTCTCTGCACTGGAAACACTAGGGCAACTTTTTCTCATCCAATTTTTTTCACTTCCCTTGGCACATTCCTGTTATCTCACCTATTTTTCAAAAGCACTATACCTTTATGTACTCTGGGACACCACTCACTATCATCATCCTGTACTACAATACTTAGGATTGTTGAAATATGCTGGAGCTCCTCCTGTCTGCCTCTTGGGAAAGAACTTGTGTGTGTGTGTGTGTGTGAGATTGAGTGAGAGAGTATATGCACTATATATTTTATTAATATGTTTACATTTTTCTCCTATCTTCATTCACTTTAGATGACCAGTTTCCTTGAGAAGATTCCAGCTAACCTTTTAGCACAGACATCATTTAAGTGCCAAGCATACTCTCGGGCCCTCCTGCACATTGAGGCCTATTTAAAAGATAATCCAGACCAACTTAAGGAGCACCTTCGATTTCTTCAGGTAATATAATGGCAACAAATATTCCTTGTTGAAGTTAATGCATTTCAGCTATTTTCAAAAGTATTTTTAAAAGCTAGCAAGGTAAGAGTATTTTGAGTGTAAAAATGTTAAATATATGTATTGTATTGAATGTATGTATTTATTGTGTGTATTGAATGTATGTATTTATTGTGTGTATTGAATGTATGTATTTATTGTGTGTATTGAATGTATGTATTTATTGTGTGTATTGAATGTATGTGTGTGTGTGTATTGAATGTACGGTATGTGTGTATGCAATATATGTATGTATTGTGTGTGTATTGAATGTATGTATGTATGTATTGTATTCATTGTATATATGTATTGAAATGAATGATTGTATTTTGAATGTTTTGAAAGTATTTCAAATGTATTTTCAATTTAGCTAGTAATTACCTACTTAAAATTATCTGTTAGATTAAGGACCTGCCCAAAACGCTATGCATGTTAGTGGCTTTACAAAAATGTAAAAACATTAATGCTATGTACTCTCATAAGCCTAATATACTTACTTATATATACTGTATATATAAATAAATAAATAAATAATGTTTTTTCTTGTGGTGACACTTTCATAGTATAGTTTTCTTGCCCTTAGTAACTTGCAAATTCTTATTTCCTCCTTTTTGTGAGTGAAGCTCATGTGAGTGTGTGAGTTGTAGTTAATGATCACAAGAGAACGCACTAACAATTTAGCGTCCTAACAGCTACCCAGTATTATCTGATCATTGTTCTCTTGATTACTTGAATTCTTAGTTCAATTGATTGATCTCTGTTCTCTTTATAGCACATCACATTTGACGTATGCTTTACCAAAGGCCAGAAACTGATGTACAACAAAATTATAGTGACTCGTGAAATTTACAATTTCCCATTTTCTGTTCGTGGGTCTTCTGGTTGGTTAGGTCAGGGCACTTTAATAAGATGGTTTCTTGACGTTGGGAACACTTGCATGAACGGGCTGCATTGATAGGGTACTTCTCTTTACTATGTGCTTATTATTCAACCTGTTATATAAATACATGAAAAATTTTACTTCTTAAGCTGCCACAACGAATAGAAAATGGTGTACTAAAACACCTAAATCAAAATTAACTTAACTGAGTGATCCATACACAGAAAATATGAATGTTTGTGAGCTGCTATGATTTATAATACATCACATTTTGTCATTTGGGGGGATTTTGATGTCAGAGTTCAATGTATTATTAAAGAGTCTCCGTGGTGTAGTGGTAAGACACTCGCCTGGCGTTCCGCGAGCGCTATGTCATGGGTTCGTATCCTGGCCGGGGAGGATTTACTGGGCGCAATTCCTTAACTGTAGCCTCTGTTTAACGCAACAGTAAAATGTGTACTTGGATGAAAAAACGATTCTTCGCGGCGGGGATCGTATTCCAGGGACCTGCCCGAAACTCTACGCGTACTAGTGGCTGTACAAGAATGTAACAACTCTTGTATATATCTCAAAAAAAAAAAAAAAAGAGGACAGGTTGGTTTATTTGGCTTGTACAGTATAGGAGTGTACTGTACTCCATGTCAGTTTCATTTGAAAAGAGCTAGCAGAGTTTGGTTTCAGGTCTTTTTTAGTTTAATGGGGGAGCTACCCAGGCTAAATGGATATGTATATCTTTCTGGCATCAGTCAATGCATGGAGTTCTTGCCTACCGGGGACCACGAGCCAGAACCTGGCCTCCTCTAGAGAGAGACAAGGAGCAATGGCCTATAGAGGACCCCCCCCCCACCTGTGATTGAGAACATTCTATGTCTGCCATCGAGCAAGATAGGCACCCCAAAACAAACCCCTGTTCTGATAAAAGTATTGCGATCAAAAACCGAACAGGTGGACAGAACTCCCCAAATGAAAATTAGCAAACTAGCATGATGTCATCACGTCGTCGCACCGCTCTCTGCGCAACCCCCCCCCCCCTCCCCGGGAGGGGGAAGGGGAAACCCCAGATCCATCCATCGGCGACCCAACCTACAGTTCTTAGGCTGTTGGGAGTCTGGTGTGGTCATGCCTCTGGCTCCAGTTTTCCGTTACAGTTCTGTGCCTTGTGATGTGGGCTATTCCTTCAGGTGGTGCGTGAGCCGGGAGTGAGATTCCACGGTACTCGGGCTGCATGCGCCTAGGGTCACCCTCCCTAGGTGCCCTGTAAGTACTGCCCTTGGGGCTTGGGGCCTCCTTCCACAAGTCACCTTGGGTTCTACGTCCACTGTGCTGATTACTGCTCAGTTTTTGGCTGCCCTTCAGGTCAGCTGGGTTTTTTCTTGCCCTTGTTTGTCTCTGGGTAGGGGTAGTTTTTGTCACTGGCATGGGCGTGGGGTACTGCACCTAGTTTTCACCTATAACAGTGGCCGACTCTGTTCCTCCTGGGTACGTTGTCCTCTTGCAGGGTTTTTCTTTTATTTGTTATTTTTTTTTTTTTTGCCTGGTAAGGTGGGAGGTCTGCCGTTGTGGTTCCCCGTTGCTGTTCTTGGGGTTTATATATTCTCACGGTGTTTGTGGTCCTCCCCACTTGGCCTCTGTGAGTGGACACGTCCCGGGGCTTCAGCTTTTAGACGTTTGTTTGGTAGACTTGGGCGCCAGTTCGCAGTACCCTGCCTGGACTTCCCTTAGCGTATATCCAAGGCTAAGGGCCCTGGATAACCAACACAGGGGCTACGTGGTCCAATGGATCTGACCCATGAGTCCCCCCTCACGTCTTGCGAGTTTGAAGGTTGCTCTGTCCTCTTTTCTCAGGGTGACACTCACCGCTTTTGGCTCCATCATGCTGCCTGTTGGGGCGGTGATTGTTTTGACCCAGAGTCGTGCGACATGTTTTGTCTGTATGTGCTCCCATTCACCCAAGCCACTGATCATGATATGCGGGTGCAGGCAGCTGTGGCGTTTGCTTGTTGTTGAGACTCGCGCGGTCTCGGGGTTGTCCCCTTCTGGGGTTGTGGCAGTGCATTCAAGCCTGGTCCTTTTGCCGTAGCTTCTGGATCTGGCCAGTGGGGCCCTTCATTCCTGCTTTTTTGGCAGCTCCCGCCTTTTCTTTAGAGGTGGGAAGTATGGAAGCCGTCTCGGCTCGGGTTCTCAGGGCGAAGTTCCTGGGGTTGGGGAGGGGTTGGCTTGTGGGCCTTGGGCCCCGTTGGACCCCGCCTGGATTTTTCTGCCCTTCTGGCGGGGCTTGGTGTTACAAGGAGAGGGGTTCTTTTTCGCTCCCTCCGCATATGAATTGATTTGGTGTCCACCACCCCTCCCCGGGTTCAGTTCCGTGATCCCGCGGGTTCTTCGGTTCTGTCCTTCCGGAGGTTTCCGGCTTCCCGCGTCTCGTCTTCTGAGGTGAGGAAAGCATTGGCGACTTACCTCCTGCTCAACCCCGGATTATGCCTTCATAATGGATCCGCATTCATTCGTGTATGGCTCTGCTGGTTCGTACTGGGTTCGTTATGAAGTTCTGGAGTCGTCCTGGTTGGCAGACTGTCCTCATTTTTCGTTGGAGGCTTGGCATACGTTCTGTCAGTCCTGCCCGCTTGAGTGGCGAGAGACTCGGTCAGCGTTTCAGGTTTTCCTGGGGGGCGACTTCAAGCATCTGAATGCTTGTTTGTTCGCCCCTGCCCTTCCTCGGGATGTTGGTGTCATGCAGCTTCATGTGCAGGTTCCTTTCCTTTTGGCTGCCTTGGTGGTGGTGGATTTGCGTACTCGTGGCCTGCTTGCTTTGGCCCTGCGGTTCTTTTCCCTCCTTGAGCTGTCTTGAGTTGGATGTTGGGTGCTTGGGGACGCTGCCGGGTCTGGTGCACTGCCCTCCGCGGTGCGGGCGTCGTCTGCTTGCTGAAGCTCTTTGCGCCAGTCCTGCGGGATGCGGTTTCGCGGTTCTATTCTTTTCGCCTCGAGTGTCGGCAGGCGGTGGTGACTTCTTCCTTAGAATCCGCTTGGGCCCTGGCTCTTCAATTGTCTTCTCCTTTTTGTCCATTGCTATTTGCTGAGTCTGCTGTCGTGCAGTACCTGCAGGCGGCCCTAGTTAGTTGTCGGCCTATGTCTGAGTTGTTGTGGCTCCGGGGGGGGGCTCGAGGTTCCGGCTGTTTCTGGTCGGCGCGAGGACCTCCGGTTCATTCTGGACTTGTCTGAACCCATGGGTTTATTGCCCCTCCTTTCGGATGACTACTCTATCCCAGATCCGTTTTCTGTTGAAGCCGGGCGCTTGGATGGTGTCCTTGGAAATCAAGGACGCGTATTGGCACATCCAGGTTCATCTGAGGTTCAGGGACTGACTCGGTTTTGTTGTGGGGCATCAAGGTTACTGCTTTCGTTGCCTTCCCTCCGGGTTGAATCTGGCACCTCGCGTTTTCACACGCCTTACTCGGGTCGTGGTGTCCTGCCTGTGTCTGTTAGGTGTTCAGGTTCTGGCCTACCTCGACAACTGGCTGGTTTGGGCTCCCAGCCAGTCCGCGTGTCTGCTCGCCAGAGATTTGGTTCTTTCCCAGCTCGCCGGGTTCGGGTTCTTGGTGAACTGGAGGAAGTCCCATTTGTTTCCCTCTCAGGTTCGGTCTTGGCCAGGTCTGGTTTGGGATGCTCATACCGCTTCTTTGTCTCTGCCTCCGGTGGCTCTGCTTCACCTGCGGTCCCGCCTTTGTCTGATTCTGATGGGTTCCCGGATAACGCGGTGGTTGCTCGAGAGTTTGTGCGGGAGCCTGAACTTTGCTATGATGGTCTACTCGCCTGGTTGGGTGTGGCATCATCAGCTGTTCTGGTTCCTTCTGGGACGTCCCTTCCGCCTCTCTCATAACCATTGGGTTCGACCCCCAGAGGCCTTGCATCGGGTGCTGCATCGCTGGCTTCCTCTTTGGGTTTTTCAGGGTTCAGTGCCTTGGCGCTGAACCCTGAAAACCCTTCAGTGCCTTGGCTCCCTGCCCGAGCCCTCGCTCAATGTGTTCACAGACGCGTCATCTTTTGGCTGGGGCTTTGTGACCAGCGCTCACCAGGCCGGCCAGGGGCGGTGGGGTCCGACCTTCCGTCGGGTTCACAACTTGGTCAGGGAGTTCGCTGCAGTGTGGATGTCGCTCAGGAGGATTCGAGTCGCTCGTGGATCAACGATCCAGCTCTATTCGGACTGCTCCCCGGTGGTTCATTGCCTGAACCGAGGGGGTTCGATGCGGTCCTTGGCTCTTTGGGGCTGGTCACTTTGGGTGACTCGTCTGCTGAGTTCTCGGGGTTTGACTCTCCTGGCGGTTGTCACGTGGGGGTGGGCGGTCCGGGGCTCTGCTAACACTTAACTGCTAGGGGCTCAAAAGGCCCAAATACTCAGCCCCTCCGACTCCCGGGATTCACCGGAGTCTCCTTGGTCACACAAGATAGGACCAACAATGCCCACCTCCGCAGGTCTTTGCTTCCACCACAAAAGGGGGTGCCACTGATTCACCCTGGAAGCCCTTCAGTCAAACACGGGGAAACTGCTGTTAACAGTTCCGGCCTAGACCCGTGGGGGAGTGAAGGAAGACTCAGGCTTACCTTATAACCATAACCTCCCTGAGCCTTGCCTGCCAGACAAAAAAAGGTTGCAGGAACTCCTTTCCCGCCTGTCTTCTCTATCTTCCTCTTAGCAAGGTCGCCAGCTGGGTTATTATATCTGCACCCCAGCAATGCAGTTCAGTGGGTGTATTATATATTGTTTGTAGCCAGAAATGTATGCTCATAGAGAAATATCATAAATGGAGGCACACTCAAACACAGTAATAAAATGTGTGGATTTACTGATGCAAATTACATGAACACACACACACAATCACAAGTAATACATGAATATGGAATAGGGATAATGAGTCTGGAGATCGTCAGCCTCTTCTTCCACGACCTCCAACACTCCTTCAACTGGGCAGGAAGACAGGAGTCTCACACTCTCACAGGAGGGCCTCTTCACCACGTCGGCGCCTCTTCTTCACTGTCCTGCCATCCATACACACTGTCCTCTCTGACAGTCCTGGACTCAAGCTGCCTTGCAGCCTATTCTACTATTAAAGTAATAAAGTCTTGCTGCCACATACACAAGTAAATATTGTGGCCTAACTAGCCTACTCATACAAGAGGTAATGGGAGGGAAAATGATCTACCTTACATTCCTGGCTCACGACGCCTGTCCCTCGATGGTGTGAAGTTCCCACGCTTCCTTGGGTCGATCCTTGACGATCCAGGACGTTCCACAGGTCCTCAGGTGTCGTGGAGCCTTCGCGTCGTCGCCATTCCAATCCCTGAGATTCAGCTGCCTCAATCCTGGTTCATCGATGGGCGCTGAGCTAATCACTATGTTTCCCCACACTCGCCTCTCCCACAAGGTGTTGCTCCTTGTCCTAGGCACGGTGTCGTCCTTCCAAGATTCTCAGTGGATGTGACCCCAGTCACAGCTAGGCCTGCCCGCCCACCTTCCAGACCTCAACGTCCAGCCAGCGGCGCCGCCCAGCGTCGTCGCCGACTATTTTCCAAGTTTGGCACTCCTCTGCTCACTGAACTTGGTTCCTCTTTTGCTTCCCAGAAGCGCAGGGTCTCCAATAACTATGATGGGCTGCGATGGCCAGCTCAATCCACTGAACAAGGCTTGCAGAGCCTCCAATCCTTGGGAGCAGACCGAGGCGCGTCCTGTCGCTTCCAAGGTCAGAACGACTCTGACGTTGGCGCCGCCCGGGGCACTCGGTGACGTCATGGCGGGCCCTGATTTGTCGCCCGCGACCTACGTCGGCCAATCCGCGATCGGCCTGTGTCCCTTCCAAAAGGTCATATCTGCCATAGGGCATACTGTTTCATTTTATAACAGGTCGCCAATTTTCCTTTATTTACAACTTATAATATAACTTCCTTCCCTTAACTGGCAGCCGGTCTGGTCGCCACATATATCATTAGACTCCCTGAACCTCAGAGAATCAGTAGGGAGAGCTGATATGACTCTTTAAGCCGGCAAACGAAAGAAATAGGAGAGGGCACCGTAACACGGTTCACCTCCAGGGGATGTCCAACGTCCTGGCGGACGGTCTGTCTCGTTTTCATCCCTTTTCCACAGAATGGACAGTTGACGCTGTCTTTCCGTTGGCTGTGCCAGAGGTTCAAGACTCTGGACATGGATCTCTTCACGTCGGTGGGGTCGAGGCGTCTCCCAGTATGCGTGGCGCCCTTCCCCGACAGCGAGGTCATTGGGGTTGTTGCCTTCAGGTATGACTAGGCGAGATGGGGTTACCTGTACCTCTTTCGCCCGGTTCAGGTGTTGCTCCAGGTCCTGGCTCGCTTGGAGATTTACCAGGGAAGAGTTGTCCTTCTGGCCCCTTTGTGGCCGGCCCAGCCTTGGTTTCAGGTGCTGCTTGCTCTGTATCCGAACCCGAGGGTCTTCCAGCAGTTCCGCCTTTTTTAGAGGATCAGTCCTTCCCGGTACGAGGTTGGTTCGATCTTCTCCTCAAGTCTTCTCGACTGGAATTTTTTACTCGGGTTTATGATCGCACCATACT
This sequence comes from Procambarus clarkii, assembly GCF_040958095.1. Classification (NCBI taxonomy): domain Eukaryota; kingdom Metazoa; phylum Arthropoda; class Malacostraca; order Decapoda; family Cambaridae; genus Procambarus; species Procambarus clarkii. Next base: position 20,426,255 of record NC_091226.1, on the reverse strand, counting down.
GCCAAGCCACCTTCGCAGTATGGTGCGAAAGTGGCTTCGTTGTTGGTCTCCCACCTGTGTGCTTCATCTCCGTGACAGTATGAGGTTTCCTGGGGGATCCTTCCAGTTCTTCCTATCACTGCATAGGTATTCTTCGGTCTCTAATAGGGTTGTTCTGTCCTTTCTCTCCTGGTCATCTTATGCCCAATACTGTCGCGTCGTATTGTGTGGCACTGGCAGAGCCACTTCAGCTTGCTTTCGGTGTTGATGTTACTTCTGCTCTGTTCTGCTAGCTGTATCGGGCGTTGTTTCATCTCCGGCCTGCTCATGCACCTCCTGAGCCATCCTGGTCTCTGGACTGGATGCTCTCCTTTCTCTCTTCTCCTCGGTTTGTTGTGGCCCCTTCTGTTCGGGATTGTTTTTATTAAGCCCTCTTCCCTGTTGGCATGAACCTCTGGGGGTAGGATCAGGGAGGTTCATGCTCTCCTCCGGCGCAGGGGTTTCTGCTCCTTCGGTCCTGATGGTCGTTTTGTTCGGTTGCAATCATCTCCTTTTCTGGGGAAGAATGAAACGGCTGCGTTTCGGAGGGGGCCTTGGGTTGTTGATGCTTGGTTGGTCAGGCCGGGGGTGCATCATACGTTGTGTCCGGTTGAGGCTCTCTGCCGTTATTTGCACGCCACGTCTTCGGTGGCTGGGGATGCGCTTTGGATTGACCCGGTTTTCCTTCTTCCTTGTTCCCAGGCTTGGGTCTCTCAAGTTGTCTGCAGGATTATTAAGTCTAGCCAGCCTGCGGTTTATCCCCGTACCCACGACGTGCGTAACTTCACAGCTTTGGCTGCCGTCTTTGGCAACATGTCTTGGGTTGACATTCGGGCACAAGTTTTTTTTTTAGATCGAACAGGGTCCTGGCTGCTCGCTACCTGGTGAATATTCCTTAGCCAGGTAGGGCCTGCGTTGCCTTGGGTCAGCAGTTGCAGCCAGTTGTCTCGACTTCGTGTTGAGGAGTGAGGACAAACTGCCTCCCGGGTAAGTCCCTGTTTTTCCTGATTTTGGGTAGTTAGCTCTGGGGAGTCGACGGGGCTTTCCCCCCTCAGAAAACCAATGTTGAATGTAATGAAATGCAATCTTTTGGGTGAGTCCCTTAGGCTCCCCGGCATCCCACCCTCCATCCAGTCGGCGGTGTTTTAAGCATTTTTGGACATCCAGCCTAAAAACTGTAGGTTGGGGTCGCCGGCAGATGGGTCTGGGGCTCCCCCTTCCCCCTCCTGGGGTGGGGGTGGGGGGGGTGCGCAGACAGCAGCGCAGCGACGTGATGACGTCATGCTAGGTTGCTAATTTTCATTTAGGGAGTTCTGTCCACCTGTTCGGCTTTCGGTCACAATACTTTTACCAGAATAGGGATTAGTTTTGGGGCTCCTACCCTACTATCCCAGTCGATGGCAGACATAGAATGCCCTCAACTACAAGGGGGGTTTTTACAGGCCATTGCTCCTCTTGCCTCTCTAGAGGGGGCCAGGTTCTGGCTCGTGGTCCCCGGTAGGCAAGAACTCCATGCATTGACTGATGCTAGAAAGAGGCATCAGTCAATGCATGGCCATACAGGCTAAATGGATGTTAGCCTGGATATCCATGCCATTTTGCCATCCATTTAGCCTGGATAGCTCCGAGGAGTCTCTGGGACTCGCCCAGAAAATGGAGTTTCATTACATTCAATGCTGGTTTTCTGGGGGGAGCCCCGTCGGCTCCCCGGAGCTATCCAGGCTGAATGGATATGTATAACTTTCTGGCATCAGTCAGTGCATGGAGTTCTTGCCTACCGGGGACCACGAGCCAGAACCTGGCCCCCTCTAGAGAGGCACGAGGAGCAATGGCCTATAGAGACCCCCCTTATGATTGGGAGCATTCTATGTCTGCCATCGACCGGGACAGGCACCCAGAAAGGTAGGCGCCCCATAACAAACCCCAATTCTGGTAAACTATTGCAACCGAAGACCGAACAGGTGGACAGAACTCCCCAAACGAAAATTAGCCCTCATGACGTCATCATGTCGCCGCGCCGCCATCTGCACAACCCCCCTCCCTCCCCGGGAGGGGGAAGGGGGGAGCCCCAGACCCCACCGTCGGCGACCCAACCATTAGTTTTGAGGCTGATGGGATCTGGTGCGGTCGTGCCTCTGGCTCCTGTTTGTAGTTGCAGTTCTGTTCCTAGTGGTGTGAGCTGTCCCTTCCGGTTGTGTGTGGGCCAGGAGTATTATTCCACGGTGCTCGGGCTGCATGTGCCTAGGGTTATCTTCCCTAGGTGCCCTGTAAGTACTGTCCTTGGGGCTTAGGGCTACCTTCCCTGGGTCGCCTTGGGGTCTACCTCCGCTGTGCCGTGTACTGCTTGGTACTTGGCCGCCCTTGGGGTCAGCTGGGGGTTTTTCTTGCCCTTGTTTGTCTCTGGGTAGGAGGTAGTTTTCGTCACTGGTAGGGGCACAGGGTACTGCACAGCTAGTTTTCACCAATAACAGCGGCTGGCTCTGTTCCGCCTGGGTACGTTGTCTTCTTGCGGGGTTTTTCTTTTGTTTTTGTTTTTTGCCTGGTGGGGGGTCATCCTGTTTGGTCCCCATCACTGTTCTTGGGGTTTGTCTCCAGATTGTCTAATTGGTGGTACTCCCCCCTTGGCCCCCGTGAGTGTACACGTCCCAGGGGTTCAGGTATAGCAGTTTGTTGGTAGTTTTGGGTGCCGGTTCGCAGTACCCTGCCTGGGCTTCCCTTAGTGTGTTATCAAGGCTAAGGGCCCTGGAAAACCCCACGGGGGCTACGTGGTCTGATGGATGTGACCCTCGAGTCCCCCCTCGCGTCCTGCGAGTTTGGAGGTTGCTCTGTCCCCTTGTCTCAGGGTGACACTCACCGGTTTTGCCTCCGCCATGCTGCCTGTTGGGTCGGTGATTGTTTTGACCCAGAGTCATGCGACGTGTGTTGTCTGTACGTTCTCCAGTTCACCCAGGCTACTGCGCCTGATATGCAGGTGAGGGCAGCTGAGGCGTTGCATGCTTGCTTTAGGTTGCTGCAACGCGCTAGGTTGGTCGCTGCCCCAGATGCCCCGAGACTGCCCCGTTTTGGTTATAGGAACCCGGACTTGGGGGTGGGGGTCGCTTCGGCTCTGGTTCCGTCCGCCCCTCCAAGTCCTTCCCCTTCTGTTGCTCGTTCGGTCCCCCCCCCCCCTTTGCTGCCGGCTCCTAAACGTCTGAGGGTTTCGGAGCCGGGGCTGGGTTTGGTCGGTTGTGAGACTTGGGCAGTCTCGGGGGTGTCCCCTTCTGGGGCAGTGGCGGAGGCATTCGAGCCTGGTCCTTCTGCCGAAGCTTCTGGGTCTGGCCAGTGAGCCCCCTTTGTTCCTGCTTTGTCGGCTGCTCCCACCCTTTCTTTGGGGGTGGGGGCTCAGGAGGACGGCTCGGCCCCGGGCCCTCTTGGTGAGGTTCCTGGGGTTGGGGAGGGGTTGGCTTGGGGGCCTTGGGCCCCGTTGGACCCCGCCAGGGTTTTTTTGCCCTACGAGTGGGGCTTGGTGTTACAAGGAGAGGGGTTCTCTTTCGCTCCCTCCGCGTATGAATTGGATTTGGTGTCCACCCCTGCCCGGGTTTGGTTCCGTGATCCCGAGGGTTCTCTGGTTCCATCTTTCCAGAGGTTTCCCGCTTCCTGTGTTTTGGCTTTGGAGGTGCGAGAGGCCTTGGCGACTTACCTCTTGCGTGACCCGAATTATGCCTTCCTGATGGATCCTCCTTCCTTCGTGTACGGATCCCCAGGTTCGTGCTGGTTTCGTTATGAGGTTCCGGAGTCGTCCTGGTTGGCAGACTGTCTTCTCTTTTCATAGGAAGCTTGGCACACGTTCTGTCAGTCCCGAGCACTTGAGTGGCGAGAGGTTTCCTTGGCGTTGCAGGTTTTCCTGGGGGCGCTTTGAATGCTTGTTTGTTCGCCCCTGCCCTTCCGCGGGATGTTGGTGTCATGCAGCTTCACGTGCAGGTTCCTTCCCTCTCGGCTGCCTTGATTGTGGAGGATTTGCGGACTCGTGGCCTGCTTGCTTCAGCTCTGCGTTTCTTTTCCCTCCTTGAGCTATCCTCGGATTGGTTCGAGTTGGATGTGGGAGCGCTTGGGGCCGCTGCTGGGTCTGGTGCGCTGCCCTCGGCTGTGCGGGCGTCGTCTGCTTTGTTGAAGCTCTTAGCGCCCATCCTGCGTGATGCGGTTTCGCAGTTCTATGCTTCTCGCCTCGGGTGTCGTCAGGTGGTGCTGGCTTCCTCCTTGCAGTCCGCCTGGGCCCTGGCTCTTCGTTTGTCCTCGCCCTTTTGTCCGTTGCTGTTTTCGGAGTCTGCTGTGGGGCAGAGTCTGCAGGCGGCCTCGGTCAGTTGTCGGCCTATGTCGGAGTTGTTGTTGCTCCGGGGGGCTCGTGGGGGGCCTTCTCGGAAGGGTCGTGCCAGGGCTCGGGGGTCTTTTCGTCGGGGTAGGCCTTTAGTGCCAGATTCTGGGCTGGCAGCGCCTTCGGTTCTGGCTGTTGCTGGACGGAGTGGGCGGTGGGGGGGCGGCTCCCCAGTTTGCCCATGCCTGGTCCCACGATTCATGGGCTCTTCGGGTTGTTTCGCGCGGCCTGTGGTGGCGTTGGGTGGCTCTTCCTCCCTCGGGGAGTTCGGGGCTTGCGGGGCAGGTCTCTTCTCCTGCGCTCTGTCGGGTCATCTCGGAGTGGGTTCACTTGGGCGTAGTCCAAACGACGTCGTCCCTCAGGTGGGTTTCCCGCCTGTTTCTGGTTCCGAAACGGGACTGCGCGGACCTGCGGTTCATTCTGGACTTGTCCCATCTGAACCCATGGGTGTTGTGCCCCTCCTTTTGGATAACTACGCTGTCCCAGGTCCGTCTTCTCTTGGAGAGGGGCGCTTGGATGGTGTCCCTGGATCTCAAGGACGCGTATTGGCACGTCCCGGTTCATCCGGAGTTCAGGGACTGGCTCGGTTTTGTTGTGAGGCATCAAGGTTACTGCTTTCGTTGTCTTCCCTTCGGGTTGAATCTGGCGCCACGCGTTTTCACACTCCTCACTCGGGTCGTGGTGGCCCGCCTGCGTCTGCTAGGTGTTCGGGTGCTGGCCTATCTCGACGACTGGCTGGTTTGGGCTCCCAGCCAGTCCGCGTGTCTGCTGGCCAGGGATTTGGTTCTTTTCCAGCTCGCCAGGTTCGGGTTCATGATGAACTGGAGGAAGTCCCATCTGGTTCCCTCTCAGGTTCGGTCTTGGCTGGGTCTGGTTTGGGACGCTGGTGCTGCTTCCTTGTCTCTTCCTATGGCGGCTCTCTTGCACCTGCGGTCCCGCCTTCGCTCGTTTCTGAAGGGTTCCCGGGTCACAAGGCGATTGCTCGAGAGTTTGTGCGGCAGCCTGAACTTTGCCATGATGGTCTACCCGCCGAGTCGGGTGTGGCTTCGTCGGCTGTTCTGGTTCCTTCGGGGCCGGCCCTTCCGCCTCTCTCGCAATCGTTGGGTTCGTCCTCCGGGGGCTTTGCGTCGGTTGCTGTGTCGCCGGCTTCCTCTTCGGGTTTTTCGGGGTTCGGTGCCTTGGCACCTTCCCGTGCCCTTGCTCGATGTGTATACAGACGCGTCGTCTCTTGGCTGGGGTTTTGTAACCAGTGCTCACCAGGCCGGCCAGGGGTGGTGGGTTCCGTCTTTCCGTCGGGCTCACAGCACGGTGCGAGAGTTCGCGGCAGTGTGGATGTCGCTCCGGGGGATTCGAGTCGCTCGCGGATCGACGATCCGGCTCCATTCAGACTGCTCCCCGGTGGTTCATTGTTTGAACCGAGGGGGTTCGATGCGATCCTTGGCTCGTTGGGGCTTGTCGCTTCGGGTGACTCGTCTACTGAGTTCTCTGGGTTTGGCTCGCCTGGCGGTTCATGTCCGAGGGGTGTCCAATGTCCTGGCGGACAGCCTGTCTCGGTTCTGTCCCCTGTCCTTGCAGTGGACGATCGATCCCGACTCCTTCCGTTGGCTGTGCCGGATGTTCGGGACTCCGGACGTGGATCTCTTCGCGTCGGCGTGGTCGAGGGGTCTCCCGGTTTATGTGGTGCCCTTTCCCGACTGCAAAGCCGTCGGGGTCGACGCCTTCAGGCTGGACTGGGCGAGGTGGGGTTACCTGTACCTCCTCCCCCGGTTCCGCTGTTTCTCCAGATCCTGACTCGCTTGGAGACTTACCAGGGTCGTGTTGTCCTTCTGGCCCCTTGGTGGCCGGCCCAGCCTTGGTTTCAGGCGCTGCTTGCTAGGTGTCCGTATCCGAGGGTCTTCTCGCGGCTCTGCCTCTTTCAGCAGATCGGTCCGGCCCTGAACGAGGCTGGTTCCATCTTCTCCTCGAGTTTTCGCGTCTGGTGTTTTTGACTCGGGTTTATCATTCGTTGTATGGTGGCAGGGGGCTTCGTTGTTGGTCTCCCACCTGCGTGCTTCGTCTCAGCGGCAGTATGAGGTTTCCTGGCGGTCCTTCCGGTTTTTCCTATCACTGCGTCGGTGTTCTTTGGTCTCTGATAGGGTTGTTCTGTCCTTTCTCTCTTGGCTGTTTCAGTACCGTCATCTTATGCCGAATACTGTCGCTTCGTATCGTGCCCCGTTGGCGGAGCCGCTTCAGCTTGCTTTCGGGGTTGATGTTACTTCCGCCCTGTTTCGCAAGTTATCTCGGCGTTGTTTCACCTCCGGCCTGCTCATGTGCCGCCTGAGCCATCTTGGTCTTTGGACCGCGTGCTCTCGTTTCTCTCTCTACCCAGGTTTGTGGTGGCCCCTGCCATTCTGGATATTATAGTCTGCTTGTGGGTTGGTGGTGTTGTCGTCGTTGATCCTTCTCTACGGACAACCCAACCCACAACTCGGTAGAGTGCTCATACCTCTCTAGGAGATCACCCTTGGCGCTTCTGGCTCTTGGAGAGGGGCTCAACGTCACACGTTTAGGGGATGCGGCTCCAACACTTAGCCTCATTGTCACGTCGTGCACACACCCACTCGAGCCGCTGTGACTCCCCACTCTCTCCTTAGGTGATATGATCTCCTCAATTCCCCTTTGACTTATTAGTATTACCTTCTACCCTGTCCACAGCAGTGGTTCTTGGCTATTTCTCTCTCTCTCTCTTCCTTTACTATTTCCTGGGAAGCCTCACTAGGACAAGGGCAAACACCAGCAAATTTGAATACATTTACTGGACAAAGCACATACACAATACATACACACATATAATAATAATGAATCCTATACTCTATACTATTATAATCAGGTTGCACTCCAACACAACCAGAACTCTATCGTCAGCTTATCAAGTGGTATCCTATCTTCTGATCCCCCACCTGATACTATCTACCTCTTCAAGTAGATCAAGTCTTATACTACACTGTTGCATTATCAACAAGAGAATATATATATATATATATATATATATATATATATATATATATATATATATATATATATATATAAAATAAATAAATAAATAAATAAACGTGTACAAGGAAAATCAGCGTGTGAATGCAATAACATATATCAGTATAAATGTTCCTTGATACACCACAATGAACAATCGATCACTCTATCAGTCCTAGAACACATACATCTGTAGGTAATCCATCCTACGACTGTAACTCTATACTTCAGTATAAAACACTCCTTGACATAAGAATGCCAACAATCACTCACCTCTCACTGCGTCTTGCACGCTAATGACAACCAAACACTATCAACTCCCTACAAGTAATCCACCAGAACTTCCCTTCCACCTCTGGAAGTTCACTACCCTGATATCTTCAGGTTCTTCCGGGCTTCACTACCAGGATCCTCTGCAGCTCCTCCAGGCTGCTATCATGAAGTTTCCTTGAGCAACTACGGTGCTTCACCCTTCTGCTAAGGTCCTCCACAGCTCTCCTGGCTGCTACACCATGAAGTTTCCTCGAGCAACTATGGTGCTTCACCACCTCTACAGAAGCACGTGACACTCCTCTTCACTGCTTTCTCCTCACAGCTCGAGGTCCTCTGCTCCACTACCTTGGAGTCTCACCAATTACTTCATCTGTGCTGGCTTCGAAGTTCTCAGCAACTTCTTCCCCAAAGACAAACCTGCAACCCATCGATACTCCAATAAAATGTTTCCCCTTTAACACATAAACACAAATAATCACACAATATGTTTGCCTCAAACCTCTATCTGTCCTCTACATACTGTGAGAGTAGACTCCCCCGTTTTGGGCGGGTCCATACTCCACCTCGCCTGGCGGGTGTGAGTCACACTGGGAGGGTCCTTCGCCATCAGGAGCCGGGCTCCCTCAGTTGCCTGCCAGCGCTCAGAGGAGGCGGATGTCGCTCCGTGTTCCTCCCTCTCCACTCTCTTATTTCAAGCTTTCTGCCTCACCAAAACATGTCTAACTTATCAATAAACATTGCTACTGTCGCTGGGCACACAACCAACTACAAGCAATCACTATGAACTGGCGTATATCGTGCTTACCACAGATTGTCTGGTCGAGGGCGCTCCTCCCTCTGACGAAGCTTGGTCAGGGCGCTTCCACGGCCCACAATAATGTCTCTGGGCGGCTTAATACTCTTCTCGTCGGCCAGGACTTGAGACCACAACGTTCCTAGCTCGATTCTACAGCTGGCACGTCTACACACTTCTCTTCTCTTCGATATATCACTAGGGGTTCCCTTCTGACGGGAGCTCGAACGGAGCGCGGCTTTCCCCTGCGATGTCTGGCACTCAAGTGAGGTCAAAGCCCCTCCAGAAGCGAGCCTCACGCCTCCAGCAAAATGTCCACATCTCCTAGCCAGTCATTTATCTGTTTTCTTCTTCATTGCCCATAATCTTAAATTGTTCATCGAATCCAACAAACTATTTTACATCTGTGTTATTGCCTCTATATTTCTTAGATCTTCTGGTTAGGTCAGGCTTGCTGAATAACTCTCAAGGGGGAGACTCGTTTCTCCTGTAGGCTGAGATCATAACAGGATTGTTTTTCCAAGGCTCTTTTCCTGTTGGCATTGGCCTCGGGGGGTCGGGTTGGCGTGCTTCATGCTCTCCTCCGGTGCCGGGGTTTCTGCTCTTTCGATCCTGGTGGTCGTTTTGTTCGTTTGCAGCCGTCTCCCTCTTTTCTGGCGAAGAATGAGACGGCTGCGTTCCGGATGGGGGCCATGGGTTGTTGATGCTTGGTTGGTCAGGCCGGGGGTGCATCATGTGTTGTGTCCGGTTGCGGCTCTCCCTCGTTATTTGTGCGCCACGGCTTCAGTTGCCGGGGATGCGCTCTGGGTTGATCCGGTTTCCCTTCTTCCCTGTTCCCGGGCTCGGGGGTCTCAGGTTGTCCGCAGGGTTATTAAGTGTAGCCAGCCCTGCGGTTTTTCCCCGGGCCCCACGACGTTCGTAAATTTGCTGCTTTGGCGGCTGTCTTTGGCAACATGTCTTGGGTGGAGATTCGGGCCCTAGGTTTTTGGAGATCGAACAGGGTCCTGGCCGCTCGCTACCTGGTGAATGTTCCTGGGCCTCGTCGGGCCTGCGTTGCTTTGGGTCAGCGGTTGTAGCCAGTTGTCCCGCCTTCGCGTTGAGGAGTGAGGACGGACCGCCGCCCGGGTAAGTCCCTGTTTTTTCCTTATCTTTGGGTAGTTAGCTCTGGGGAGCCGACGGGGCTCCCCCCCAGAAGTCCAGCGTTGAATGTAATGAAACGCCATTTTCTGGGTGAGTCCCAGAGGCTCCCCGGCATCCCTCCCTCCTTCCGGTCGGCTGTGTTTTTCACGTTTTTGACATCCAGCCTAAGAACTAATGGTTGGGTCGCCGACGGTGGGGTCTGGGGCTCCCCCCTTCCCCGTCCCGGGGAGGGGGGAGTTGCGCAGATGGCGGCGCGGCGACATGATGACGTCATGAGGGCTAATTTTCCTTTGGGGAGTTCTGTCCACCTGTTCGGTCTTCGGTCGCAATAGTTTACCAGAATAGGGGTTTGTTTTGGGGCGCCTACCTTTCTGGGTGCCTGTCCCGGTCGATGGCAGACATAGAATGCTCCCAATCATAAGGGGGGTCTCTATAGGCCATTGCTCCTCGTGCCTCTCTAGAGGGGGCCAGGTTCTGGCTCGTGGTCCCCGGTAGGCAAGAACTCCATGCATTGACTGATGCTAGAAAGTTATACATATCCATTCAGCCTGGATAGCTCTGGGGAGCCTCCGGGACTCGCCCAGAAAATGGCGTTTCATTACATTCAACGCTGGATTTTTACTCTGATGCAGCCAGTCTTCTACCTGAGGGTAATATATATTTGTTTATTAGTCAATTGAAATAGTTAGTGTATATTTTCTATTTTTCTCTGTAACAATTTGCTTTAATACTTTTCAGTGTATATATGTATCACTGGATGAACCTGATGGTGTGGCAGGTGTTGCGGCGATCAGACGAGAAGACCCTTCTCTAGATGACCAGGTTATTGAATACGAAGCAACAGGTAAATGCTTTTCAAACAAAACTAATTTATTATCCTCTGTCTGCAGTACAATATGCTCTATGGGTGTAATATAACTAGGTAGTCTGCTTACATTTTATATGTTTTTGAATATCACTTCCCAATATCATAGGGAGGACAGAACGCTATGCAACGTACTCCATATATACACTGGTGCTTGCAGGTGCCTTTAACCCTTAAGTTGCACATCGCGTCATATGATGCTTTGACCGACTTGCAGTAAATTGTGCATCGCATCATATGATGCTTTGGAGTACTGTACTACGCAAGATTTAAACGGCCCGCGGATACACAGGGTTCACCATACCGTCATCAGGGCTCTTGTAAACAGACGCCATTTTTTAAGAAAATTCTGGGCAAAATTCTCGGGTGTTAGGGGCCTCAGTATTGAGTGAGCAACCAAGCCTGATGCACGCAGCATGAGCTCACAGCACTGCTGTTCAGCTTGTGACCACAGCATTGCCTTAAAATGCCATAATATACTTGTTCATGCTATTATGTAGCGATGATATTATTACAGAAGACCCCTGACTGTGATAAAACTGACCAGGGTTCTGATAATAGCTGGATTGTGGTGATATTTAGTGCTGTGCTCCATGGAGGGAGGAGTAATGCTGTGGGAGGGAGGGTGGTGGCGATGTCTTCTGACTGTGTGTGGCCACCTTTTATTGACTGCACTAACCAGTCAATTGACACTAACTAATTGACTGCACACTAGGGAGCCGGTCGGCCGAGCGGACAGCACACTGGACTCATGATCCTGTGGTCCTGGGTTCGATCCCAGGCACCGGCGAGAAACAATGGGCAGAGTTTCTTTCATCCTATGCCCCTGTTGCCTAGCAGTAAAATAGGTACCTGGGTATTAGTCAGCTGTCACGGGCTGCTTCCTGGGGGTGGAGGCCTGGTCGAGGACCAGGCCGTGGGAACACTAAAGCCCCGAAATCATCTCAAGATAACCTCAAGAAGATAACCATACCAGCTTAGTGGTTCGCTATGGTGAACACAAATGTAAATACTTATATATAACATGTGTATAGAGGGTATAAACAGCAATAGGAATAGGTTGGGAGCCACCATTTTTGTGAGGGAGGTGGCGTTGTCTGCACGACTTATCATATTGTTTACCGGTGACCACTATGGTCTTTGGGCACCATACCAGTTTACTTGTACAAATATGGTGAATAAAACTGGTAGATACTTATATATAATGTGTGTATATAGCGTAATAACACCACAAACAGTATTGTTGTAGGAGAAATATTAGTGTGTCTGGCCTTGAGGGCGGCCTTCACCAGCTGACTGTGTGAGTAATTACCTAAGTGTAATTACCTAAGTGTAGTTACAGGATGAGAGCTACGCTCGTGGTAGCTACATCTTTGTGCCTTTACCCATCATACAAGCTTAGATGTGCAGTTATGGTGAACAAAACATGTAAATACTTATATATAACGTCTGTATATAAAAGCAAAAACAGTATGGTGGGAGGAGAATATGGATGAGTGAGGTGTTGAGGGAGTGAGTGGCAGCGAGTGGCTGGCTGGTGTGTGGCGGTCACTCCTCATTTTGCCAAACTTCCCCGCCCTATAGCGGGCAATATATGCTACTTACGATTTTTGTATTATTTTTCCCATGATCAGTGAACACAAATTAACAGGTTTGGAAGAACAAATATTATTTTTTTTCTGGGGGGAGCCCCTACGGCTTCCCGGAGCTATCCATGGCTGATATGGATACCCTAACTATTTTGCATCAGTCGATGTGGATGGAGTTCTAGGCCTACCGGGGACCACGAGCCAGAACCTGGCCCCCTCAGAGAGGCATGGGGAGCAATGGCCCATAGAAATGCACATGTGATTTGGAGCATTCTATATCTGCCATCGACCGGGACAGGCACCCAGAAAGGTAAGCGCCACAAAACAGACCCCTATTCTGGTTAACAACAAAAATCGACAAACGAGTGGACAGAACTTCCCCAGGAAAACGAACTAACAAACATGACGTCACACGAGCCGCGCCGCATGTCTGCGCAGCTCCCCCCTCCCCGGAAGGGGGAGCCCCAGACCCCCGCGCCGCCGATCCCCGCCTCAGTTCCTCGGCTGATGGGATAATGCACGGTCGTGTGGCTCCAGCTCCGATCTTGTCTCAGTGCTGTGACTTGTTTGCATTAATTACCTAAGTGTAGTTACAGGATGAGAGCTACGCTCGTGGTGTCTCGTCTTCCCAGCAGTGCTGCTCTTCCGGTGGTCGTGTGAGCTGGGAGTAGTATTCTCAGGTACTCGGGCTGCATGTGCTTAGGGTCACCTTCCCTGAGTGCCCTGTAAGTACCGCCCTTGGGGCTTGGGGTTGCCTTCCACAAGTCACCTTGGGTCTACCTCTGTTGGCTTTTCGCTGCTTGGCGTTTGGCTGCCCTGAGTGTTTGGGGGGGTTTTACTCCCTTGTTTACCTTGGGGTAAGTGGTAGTTATAGCACTGGTGGGGCGCAGGGTACTGCGTAGCTAGTTTTCACCTATGACAGCGGCCGGCTCTGTTCCCTCTGGGTACGTTATCCACTTGTGTGGTTTTTCTTTTATACAGTACAACCTCGATTCAACGTATTATATGGGACCGACCCCAGTTCGTTGGAGCGTTGGATTCGTTGCAAGAGGTGACCTTCAGGAGGCGTTTGCATCAGTGTCTTTATTTTTCTTGTAGACAATAAAAATGCATTATCATATTATATACTGTACCTATATATTATTACTCTACTAACAAATACTGTTACATTTGTTATTTACCTTATTGTTGGAGTTAAGTCCATCTTGAAGTCTCATGGAGTTGTGAATGCTGTACAGTAAATACATACTGTAGTGTATTATGCCGTTAACACTGTGTTGAGTAGTTCTGTTGTATGTTGATTACTACAATAAAGTTTATGAAAACTATTGTACACTAAAATTACTGCAACTTTAATTTTAACACTATATTTTGATTTGTCAAGAGGCTGGAGTGTTCATTCTGCGACTTTGTTGGACATATCGGCACAATCAAGGAACATCCGTGCATCATGTCGGCTCCAAATGCACTCATTGTGTCAGTGATGGCTGACTGGTGGGTGGATGGGCAGGCAGGGAGGGATGGAGGGAGGCAGGCAGGCAGGCAGGCAGGCAGGCAGGCAGGCAGGCAGGCAGGCAGGCAGGCAGGGAGGCAGGCAGGCAGGGAAGCAGGCAGGCAGGCAGACAGGCAGGCAGGCAGGCAGGGAGGGAGGGAGGCAGGCAGGCAGGGAGGGAGGGAGGGAGGGAGGGAGGGAGGCAGGCAGGCAGGCAGGCAGGCAGGCAGGCAGGCAGGCAGGCAGGCAGGCAGGCAGGCAGGCAGGCAGGCAGGCAGGCAGGCAGGGAGGGAGGGACGGAGGGAGGCAGGCAGGCAGGGAGGCAGGCAGGCAGGCAGGCAGGCAGGCAGGCAGGCAGGCAGGCAGGCAGACAGGCAGGCAGGCAGGCAGGGAGGGAGGGAGGGAGGCAGGCAGGCAGGCAGGCAGGCAGGCAGGGAGGGAGGGAGGGAGGCAGGCAGGCAGGCAGGCAGGGAGGGAGGGAGGGAGGCAGGCAGGCAGGCAGGCAGGGAGGGAGGGAGGGAGGGAGGGAGGCAGGCAGGCAGGCAGGCAGGCAGGCAGGCAGGCAGGCAGGCAGGCAGGCAGGCAGGCAGGCAGGCAGGCAGGCAGGCAGGCAGGCAGGCAGGGAGGGAGGGACGGAGGGAGGCAGGCAGGCAGGGAGGGAGGGAGGCAGGCAGGCAGGCAGGCAGGCAGGCAGGCAGGCAGGCAGGCAGGGAGGCAGGCAGGCAGGGAGGGAGGGAGGGAGGCAGGCAGACAGGCAGGCAGGGAGGGAGGGAGGCAGGCAGGCAGGCAGGCAGGCAGGCAGGGAGGGAGGGACGGAGGGAGGCAGGCAGGCAGGGAGGGAGGCAGGCAGGCAGGCAGGCAGGCAGGCAGGCAGGCAGGCAGGCAGGCAGGCAGGCAGGCAGGGAGGGAGGCAGGCAGGCAGGCAGGCAGGGAGGGAGGGAGGGAGGCAGGCAGGCAGGCAGGCAGGCAGGCAGGGAGGGAGGCAGGCAGGCAGGCAGGCAGGCAGGCAGGCAGGCAGGCAGGGAGGGAGGGAGGGAGGGAGGGACGGAGGGAGGCAGGCAGGCAGGGAGGGAGGGACGGAAGGAGGCAGGCAGGCAGGCAGGCAGGCAGGCAGGCAGGCATACAGGCAGGCAGGCAGGCAGGCAGGCAGGGAGGGAGGGAGGGAGGGAGGGAGGCAGGCAGGCAGGCAGGCAGGCAGGGAGGGAGGCAGGCAGGCAGGCAGGCAGGGAGGGAGGGAGGGAGGGAGGGAGGGAGGCAGGCAGGCAGGCAGGGAGGGAGGGAGGGAGGGAGGCAGGCAGGCAGGCAGGCAGGCAGGCAGGCAGGCAGGCAGGGAGGGAGGGAGGGAGGGAGGGAGGCAGGCAGGCAGGCAGGCAGGCAGGCAGGGAGGGAGGGACGGAGGGAGGCAGGCAGGCAGGCAGGGAGGGAGGCAGGCAGGCAGGCAGGCAGGCAGGCAGGCAGGGAGGCAGGCAGGGAGGCAGGCAGGCAGGCAGGCAGGCAGGCAGGCAGGCAGGCAGGCAGGCAGGCAGGCAGGCAGGCAGGGAGGGAGGCAGGCAGGCAGGCAGGCAGGGAGGGAGGGAGGGAGGGAGGGAGGGAGGGAGGCAGGCAGAGCTTAGGAGGGAGGCAGAGATTGGGAGGGAGGTAGGCAGGAAGGGAGGCAGGGACGGAGGGAGACAGGCACGGAGGGAGGCAGGCAGAGCTTGGGAGGGAGGCAGGGAAGGAGAGGATGGAGATGGATTGATGGAAGGATGGATGATTTGAGGGTGTGTGTGTATGGGCTGTAGGAGTGGGGAGATATGTGTGTCGGTGGTGGTGAAGGGACCGACTTGGTGATAACCCTAACTCTGACCCAGTGAACTTTTTTTTAACTTGATTTGTTTCTTCAATTCTGGATGGATGGAGAGAGGGAGGGATGGATGGAGAGAGGGAGGGATGGAGAGAGAGAGGGGGGGATGGAGAGAGAGAGGGGGGGATGGAGAGAGGGAGGGAGGGATGGAGAGAGAGCGAGGGATGGAGAGAGAAGGAGGAAGGGAGGGCTGGAAAGAGGGAGGGAAGGATGGAGAGAGGGAGGGAGGGGGGGATGAAGATGGAGGGATGGAGAGAGGGAGGGAGGGGGGGATGAAGAGGGAGGGATGGAGAGAGCGAGGGAGGGAGGGATGGAGAGAGGGAGGGAGGGCTAGAGAGAGGGAGGGATGGAGAGAGCGAGGGAGGGCTGGAGAGAGGGAAGGAGGGAGGGATGGAGAGAGGGATGGATGGTGAGAGGGAGGGAGGGAGAAAGCGAGGGAGGGATGGAGAGAGGGAGGGAAGGAGGGAGGGAGGGAGGGATGGAGAGAGGGAGGGAGGGAGGGAGGGAGGGAGAGAGAGAGAGAGAGAGAGAGAGGGAGGGAGGGAGGGAGAGAGAGAGAGGGAGGGAGGGAGAGAGAGAGAGAGGGGGAGGGAGGGATGGATGGAGAGAGGGAGGGAGGGAGGGAGGGATGGAGAGAGGGAGGGAGGGATGGATGGAGAGAGGGAGGGAGGGCTGTAGAGAGGGAGGGAGGGAGGGATGGAGAGAGCGAGGGAGGGCTGGAGAGAGGGAGGAAGGGAGGGAGGGAGGGAAAGAGAGAGAGAGAGAGAGGGAGGGATGGAGAGAGGGAGGGAGTTGTTCACTTGTGTGGATCACTGGCTGGTGTTTGTGTGGACCATTCTGGCTGGTGTTTGTGTGGACCATTCTGGCTGGTGTTTGTGTGGACCATTCTGGCTGGTGTTTGTGTGGACCATTCTGGCTGGTGTTTGTGTGGACCATTCTGGCTGGTGTTTGTGTGGACCATTCTGGCTGGTGTTTGTGTGGACCATTCTGGCTGGTGTTTGTGTGGACCATTCTGGCTGGTGTTTGGTTCATATGGTTCACTTGTGTGATCTAACTTGTCATATGAGAGAATTATTAATAGTAATCTGTGATAGAATGAGAAAGTTTTCCACCACTCTGTGAACTCTGTCCCAAAATCGTAAGCTTGTGGACCACTTGTGGTCCACATGTGTGGTCCACATGTGTGGTCCACTTGTGTGGTCCACTTGTGTGTTCTAACTTGTCATATGAGAGAATTATTAATTGTAATCTGTGATTGAATGGGAAAGTTTTCCACCAGTCTGTGAACTCTGTCTGGACAGCGTAAGCAAATCTGAAGATCCCACGCTTCGGCGAACCATTGTTCGTCGAACAGGGTGAGTAAATTCGGCCTGAAAAGTGTGCGAACTAGCCGGAGATTCGTTGAATTGGGGTACGTTGAATCGAGGTTGTACTGTATTTGTTTTTGCCTGGTAGGGGGGTCTGCCTTGTGTTCCCCCCCCCCCCATTTATATTAGGTACGTTTGTGTGGTGGCACCCCGTGCTTCGCCCTCACGGGTGGAGATGTCCCGTTGGTTCAGCTTTAGCAGTTTGCTTGGTAGTTTGGGGTGCCGGTTAGCAGTGCCCTGGCTGGGATAACCCTTAGCAGGCCAGTCTAGGGGCCTTGGGAAACCCCCCGGGGGCTCTCGCGTCCGATAGTGGAGACCCTTGCGTCCCCTCTCGCTTTGTGCGAGTTGAGGGTTGCTCTGTCCCCTTGTCTCAGGGTGACTCCTTGTTTTTGCCTCTGTCATGCTGCCTGTTGGGTCGGTGACACATTCAATCCTGAGTCCTGCGAGCTGTGTTGCTTGTTTGTGACTCCATTCACCCAGTCTGCTGATGAATTCCCTTGGGTGCAGGCAGCTCGTGCATTGCTGGGTAGGTTGCAATGCGCTCAGGTTTGTCGCTTGTCGTTTGTCTTGGTTTGTCGCTCAGGATTGGGTTCTGGCGCTTTGGTTCCGCCTCTCCCCTGTCGTTTGCCTGTCGAGCAGATTCTGTGCTTCATGGGCGCTCTCGTCTCTGCTCTTGGAGCTGTGTATGGGGTCAGCCCAAGTTGGGTTGCCTAATGTGTTCCTTCGATTGCCTGTTACACTGCACACGTTTCTTCTACCGTGTTGTGGCTCAGTTCGGTGCTTGGTTTCCGCCTGTGTACACTTGTGTGCCACTCGTGTACGTTTTAAATATCTTCTCTGTCGCTTCCTCGGGAAGTGTGGTGACGTTTTGCTGCGGTTTTGGTACTGCAGCTGCGTGTCGAGGTTGGTTGTGGCATTATGTTCAGCCCTTCCATGCTCTGTCTGGGGCCCTCCTTCCTTGCCAGTCTTGCTGTGCTGGGCCTGGTTTTCCATGGTCCTTGAATTCTCTGTCTTGTCCTCGCCTCGTTGTGCTGGCTGGGGATGAGCTTGGGGTCTTCGTCTCGCCCCTCGCCTATCCTCCGGTTTCGGTTCAAGTTCCAGAGCCTAGTGGGCTCCCTTCCTTAGTGTTTTTCATGGCTGCCCCGGGTTTTTTTTTTGACGCTGGGTTCTAGGGGACAGCTCGGCTCCGGGACCTGCAGGGTGGGTTCCCGTGGCTGGGGTGGGGCTAACGTGAGGGGCTTCAGGCCATGTTGGTCCCCGCCGGGGTATTTCTGCCCCTCTGAGCGGGGCTTGCGGTTTTGTGGTGTGGGGTTTTTCCGTTCCCCCTCTCCGCACGTGCTTTGTGGGCGTCGGCCCCTCCCTGGGCTCGGTTTCCTTGTCCATTGTGCCCGTTGTTTCCGTCCTGTCGGTGGGTGCTTTTCTACGGTCTTCACCCCTTTTTTCCGGGACGGGCTTTCTCCGTCATGTCCCCCTCTTCTTGGGGTTTCTGCATGAATTTTGGTTTCAGGTGCGACGGGGTTTTTGTGCCTTCGTCCTTCGTGTTTGCTTCTTTTTGTTCTCGAAGGTGTGGGACGGTTTTGCTCCTTCCCGTTTTCTGGTACGTCTGTCATCATTCGGTTGTGCTTCCCTCCGGTCCTTTCTAGGGCTTGTGGGTCCTAATCCCGGCAGCTTCTGGGCGTTTCGCCTTCTTGTTCTTTTGTGCATATCTCTTCTCTTCGCGCTGTCTCGGCACTACTTGTTTTCCTGGGGCGATTTTGCTCCTCTTAATGAGTCTTTTCGCTCCTGCCCTTCTGAAGGATGTTGGTGCGGGGCGGCTCCTTATGCGGGTTCCTTCCCTGTCGGCTGCACTTGTGGCGGTGGACTTGCACGCTTGTGGCATTTTGATTTTAGTCCTGCGTTTTCTTTTCCCTCCTGGAGCTGTCATAGGATTGGCTTGCGGAGGATGTAGAGGCGCTTGGGGCCGTTCCTGGGTCTGGCACCTTGGTTTCTGCTGCTAGCTTTCGGTATCCATGTTCCTTCTGTGCCGTTTCGCAGGCTGTCTCGTGCGTTGTTTCACCTTCGGCCTGCTTATGCACTGCCTGTGCCGTCCTGGTCTTTGGACAGGGTGCTCTCCTGTTTTTCTTCTCCTTGGTGGTTGTGGCTCCTTGGGGTCAGGTTTGCTTTGCCTCGGCTCTTTTTATGTTGGCATTGGCCTCTGGGGGTCGTGTGGCAGAGCTTCATGCTCTTCTCAGGCGCAGTGGTTTTTGGCTCCTATGGTCGTGGTCATAGATTTCTTCGTCTGGGGCCGTTCTCCCTTTTTCTGGCGAATGATGTGCCTGCTGCTTTCCAGAGGGGTCCTTGGGTTGTTGTCTCGACATCATGTTGAGGAGTGGTTCACCGACCGCCTCCGGGTATGTCCCCTTGTTTTCTTAGGTAGTCTTTGGTGAAGTAGCTCCGGGGAGCCGTAGGGGCTCCCCCCAGAAAACCAGCGTTGAATGTAATGAAACATCATTTTCTGGGTGAGTCCCGGAGGCTCCCCGGCACCCTCCCGCCCTCCGGTCGGCATTTTTTTCGTGGTTTTCATATCCAGCCTCAAAACTGGAGTGGGGATCGCCGGCACGGGGGTCTGGGGCTCCCCCTTCTCCCTCCCAGGGTGCGGGGAGCTGCGCAGACATGCAGCGTGGCTCGTGTGACGTCATGCTTGTTAGTTCGTTTTCCTGGGGAAGTTCTGTCCACTCGGTTGTCGATTTTTGTTGTTAACGAGAATAGGGGTTTGTTTTGTGGCGCTTACCTTTCTGGGTGCCTGTCCCGGCCGATGGCAGATATAGAATGCTCCAAATCACATGTGCATTTCTATGGGCCATTGCTCCCCATGCCTCTCTGAGGGGGCCAGGTTCTGGCTCGTGGTCCCCGTTAGGCCTAGAACTCCACCCACATCGACTGATGCAAAATAGTTAGGGTATCCATATTAGCCATGGATAGCTCTGGGGAGCCTCCGGGACTCACCCATAAAATGGCGTTTCATTACATTCAACGCTGGGTTTTTTTTTATGCGCCTGTGGGTGTCAAATTGTATATAGCCATGCGCCATTTAAGGGTTAAATGCCATTTGAACATTTGAACATTAGAATAATGAAACTGCAAAAGGCTTATTGGCTCATATGAGGCAGCTCCGTTTTTTATATCCACCCAAACTATTACAGGCAAAAACACTGTTTTCTAAGTGTTTCCAGGCCCAGGAGTTAATGAATAACTGACTTTTCCAAATACAGTGCTTAATCCAGAGACCCCTATCCAGAGGAATCCCCCCTATCCAGAGACCACAAGGGCTCAAGAAGAGAATGTGCAGGCCAAAGAGAAAAAATGTACATGACAACTTGAAAAGCATTGCCAAAGAAGTAATGATGTTGAAAGCCAACAAAATTTACCCTGCCAAGGCCGAATGACAAGAAGTGACAGTATTTAGCGAAAGATGCTGATCACCGAACAACCCCCTTGAACCTGAGACAGACGAAGAGAGACAAAAAGAGCACCAAGAAACCTCATGCTGCTTCTGCTACAAAAGAATCATGTACAAGCCCAATAACTCAGCCACCTGCTTACCATAAAGATGGTGATAAACAAGGTCAGGAAGAGAGTAAATTTAATAATAAGAGGTACAGCATGGCTTTAGAGAAGTAAAATCATTCTAACATACTTGACAGAATTCTATGATTTGACTGAATTCAGTCAACAAAATAAGACAAGAGAAGGAAGGATGGGTAGACTGGATACTCACAGACTGCCAAAAAAGGTTTTGTAAAGTTCCCCACAAAAGAGTAATACACAAGCAGGGATAACAGGAAACACTCGTTAAAAGTGTGCTCTGCTGTTTTCTTAAGGTTCCAAAACTTCTGACGATATGCTTCAAGCACCAACTGGTAGACCATCATCACTACTTTCTTGACAGCATCATAGTTACTTGAGTCACTTACTGATAGTGTGAAGTATGCTGTTTGGGCTTTCCCAGTCAGCACTGATTGAATTATAATAGCCCAATTGTCCCTCGGCAAGTCAAATGAAGCAGCTACTTTCTCAAAGACACTGAAGAACTTTGATAGCTCCTTCTCATTGAATTTAGGCACCATTTTTATATTCTGCACTGGGTTGAAACCTCTGCATTCCCTTTCCTTCTACCACCTAATCTTGGCACTTCCAATTCGTGTTGCCTTTCGTGTTTTTCCCTTTCTCTCCTGTCTTGTCTTTCTCTCACTTTCTCCCTTTCTTATTTTTCTAACCTTTTCAACTCTATTTCATGTTTTATCTCAAATTCCTTTTCTTCTCTTTCCCTCCATTCTTCTCTTTCTTTCTCCCTTTCTTTCCCTTTCTCTCTTCCTTTTCTCTTTCTAATTCTAACGTTTTCCATGCCATTTCACAATTTATTTCAAATTCCCACATTTTACTGTCAATATGCTTACATTTAGTTCACCTGGATCACTTTCACCATCACTTTCCTTGTCAGTGGAATCCATGACACTCGCTACTTTGCTACAGGCTACACTTTCCTGTTTGCAGTCTGGTTTCAAATGCCTGTCCACTTTCGATAGGATCTTGACACGTGAATTATTTTCTTTCACTTTTAATTCTAGGTAGGTGCTTATTAACACTAGCTCAGGTTTTTCTAAAAACTTCAATTTCGATAGGCATTTCTCCTGGATTTAGAACTTCTGAACATCATCCAGCGTATCAGTTGAAGTTTTCTCCGCAATCACTCACTCTCTTAACACTGCACTTAAACACAAAAAAGGAATCTGTACAAGAAGGTTGCAATAGTCACTTGCCCGGTCCCGTCCAACAAGATGCTGGATCCTGCTGAGGATGCCAATTATGTTACGGCCTCACTTGGCCAGTAATTGAGTTTCTTCATATCAAACATTATATGGGGCCTTAGTGCCTCTTCTTACTCGATCCAACCCCTAGTCATAGGTAAGTTATTAAGAACTGGCAGTAATAATCCAACAGGAATGGGGGTAAACAACACTAAATAAAAACGCTCACCATGTGTACTGCTTATCTATATACACTCATTACATATGTATAACATAGCACTGCAGGTGTCACTTTCACACAGGACACTACAAACGAACGTCTGTGATCTTCTAACCCGGGGAGTCCACTTCTATCTTCTGTCGTTCAACACTCAGGGTGTTGACTCTGTTGGTCACTCAGACTCCCTGACTCTGTCTTCGATAGTACTCATGCCGGCGAGTTTACCTTTCTCAGCAAATCATGGGCCAGTCCTCTGCGGTATAATCACAGTGCCAAAACACCACTTCTACTCTCCAGCAACATGCTGGCAGGTTTCCAGCAACTCGCTGGCAGGGGTCTGCAGCATCACACTGGCAGGTCTCCAGCAACACACTGGCAGGTCTCCAGCAACTCGCTGGCAGGGGTCTGCAGCATCACACTGGCAGGTCTCCAGCAACAAACTGGCTGGCCTCCACACTGGCTTCAACTATAACATGCCTTAAGAGACGAACATTAATTCCATCTCGTAATTCAGCTTGGCCATTCCAGGATGCTTTGGTTAAATCACCAGTACTTCACTAAGTGTCACAGACAAATCAGTCTACACCAACTTGGCCACTTGTTCCCACTGGAACACATCTTGAATTCAGTACTGTCCTGGGTGAACTGATTCCTGTCGACCAAAGTACCACTCGCATAACTTCTGAGGAGTAAAAGATGAATAGTAAGAAGGAAACTATACAGGTGTCAATAAAATCACAGCCTTCCACCAGGAAGCGGAAAATGGGATTTGGTGTGCTCAACAGATGGCGTCAACATTGTCACACTCAATTTTCTGTTAGTTTAAACCCAGTCATCAGTTCAAGGTGAAATTTGAATGCATACTAGCTCTCCATAAATTATAACTTGTGAATGATCTCATAAAGCGTAACTCAGCACTTTACCTGAAAATCTTCTGTGCGTTTTATGCCTGTTTGACAAAATTATACAAATTTTAAATAATTTCCGCAGCCCAGTTGAAACGCCATAAATTACCCATAAATGAATGAATTTTCTTCACACCCGTTATTCTCGCCCTACATTTGTAATTAATGCAAGGTTAAGATATAATGCGCACAATAAATTGTTTATTAAATTAGCAACCCCAAAAAACCCACACTACATTCGATAGTTAACCCTTAACAACTGTGCTGCTCGGGTTCCAAATATGGCACCCCCCCCCCCACCCTTGCTGTGCGCAGGAAATAAATTTTTGGCAAAAAAAAATTTTCTATGGAGAATCTCTCGGCTCCCCGGAACTATACCGGGCTGATGTGTATATATTAGACCATGGCAACAGCCAATCGAAGGAGTTCCAAGCCTACCGTGGACCAGAGCCAGAACCTGGCCCCCTCAAGAGAGGTACGAGAAGCAATGGCCTAAAGACACCCCCGTGTAATTGGAGGCAGTCTTTGTCTGCCTTCTACCAGGTCAGGTACCCAGAAAGGTAAGAATTTCAAAACAAACTACTGCTGGTCAAAAATTGCAAACCAAAAGCCGAACTAGCAAACAGAACTCCCTAATCAAAAACAACCAGTGTTGAATGTAATGACACTCCATTTTCTGGGTGAGTCCCGGAGGCTCCCCGGAGCTATCCAGGCTGAATGGATATGTATAACTTTCTGGCATCAGTCAAAGTCTGGGACTCACCCAGAAAATGGCGTTTCATTACATTCAACACCGGTTTTCTGGGGGGGAAACCCCGTCTGCTCTCCCAAAGCTACCTCACCAAAGATAAGGAAAAAGAGGGAAGGATCCGGGATGCGGACACCATGCGCCCTAATGCAAAAACAAGACCACAGACGAAAGTAAAGGACCCTGCAGACGACCTGGGAGACCCGAACCCCAGAACAGGAAGGAGGGAAGGAAGGGAACCCGGGCAACCCAAAACACGTCCACAGCCCCGAGAGGCCAAGACGTGCAGAGAACAGCGAAGAGTTGCAGTCGAACAACAAATGAAGCACCCCTGGCCCTGACCAACCAAGCAGCAACCCAAAGACCCCTCCGGAAAACAGCAGACCAAACTTCATCCAAAAAGTAGAAGACTGCAACAAACGAACAACCTACCACGAGGACCAAACGAGGCAGAAAAAAACACGGGCGCCAGAGGAGAGCCGGAAACTCCCTGACCCGACCCCCAGAGGTCAACGCCAAAAGAAAAAAGGAGACCTGAAAAACAAAGCAAAAACACCAGAACTGAAGGGATCACTACAAACCGAGGAGAAAAGGAAAATAGACCACCCGGGCCAACGACCAGGACAACACCAGAAGTGCAAGAGCAGGCCGGAGGTGAAACAACGCCCAAGACAGCCAGCGGAACGGAGCAGAAGGAACAGCAACACCGAACGCAAGCTGGAGCGTCCCCGCCAGCACCACCCAAGACGAGGCGATAGTATGCGGCACCAGACGACGGTCCCGTAGCAACCCCGAAGGAAAAGACAAGACAATCCTGTCAAAGACAGAAGAACCCTTCGCAGTGATAGGAAAACCAGAAGAACTGTCAGGAAACTACACACTGCCGCCGAGACGGAACACACAGTCAGGAGCCCAACAACGAAGCCATCAGTGCCCACACAAGCAACGAGAAACTTGAGACAAAAACCCAAGATGTGAAGACTCGAAGGAAAGAACGAACCAGCCTCGTACAGGGCTGGACCGATCTGCAAAAAGAGGCGGAGCCGCAGGAAGATCCGCACGATCGGAAACCGAGGAAAGCAGCGCCCCCAACCAAGGCTGGAAAAGAACCAGAAGGAAAGACTGCCAGGGGAACCAGGAACCGAATCCTGAAGAGCCGGAAAGGAACCAACCCGGACGAGCAGACACGCCCCGTCCAGGAGGAACCCTCCCCCTCAGGACCCCTGAAGGACCAACAAGGCCAAACACCGAAGAGCCAGGGCCCAAGCAGAGGCCAAAGAGGGAAAACAAGCACCACAAATTAAAGCACGAGTCACGAAACGAAAAACAGCAACCCCGTAAACCGAAGGAGCAGCGCAACCAGCTTCAGCAGGAAAGAATGACGCACGCGTCTCCGCGGTATACATGAGGAGAACTACGCAGACGTGTTCCACAGGAAAGAAAAATGTACGTTCTGTAAAAGGATCAAAGAAAAGCCGTAGCCAGGACCGGAATCCTAGCTACCCGTCCCAAGAAAAGGAACCAGTAGGGCAGGAGCGGTTGACTGGAAGTCCACAAACAACTACAGACATTGCAACACAAAAGCCTGCAGTGAGATACAAGGAAAAAGTGAAAGAACTCAGTACCAAAACTGAACACTGGGGTAGTCCAAAATCAGGGAACTGAACATGGACAGAGGCCCACCCCAGCACCTAACATCAGTATAGCCAATAAGCCCCGACCAAGATACATAACCATGTGTAGCATAGTGGGAGGAAAAACGGAAATAGGCAAGGAAAAGACCCGAATTACGGTCCAAGCACTGGCAACTAGGGATAAGAGAGTTCAACAAATATGACGAACGACGAGGATCCAAGTAGTAGCCGGTAATGTACGCGACCAACCACGTCATGTTGTGGCTGGTCGCACATACTCGGAGGGACTCCATGGATAGAAGGGTGCAACCAGGCACCGAAGATAGGCAAGGAAGGAGTGTCCAAAGATCAGAGACTGAGTCAATGAACGAGGACACAGAAAGCACAGACTGAGGGAACGAGGGAGTGTCCAAATATCGAGAAAAGACCCCAGGCGCCGAAAAACTAAATAAAAAACACCGAATTCAGGGCTGTGCCCCACATTACTACAAATAACACTATACATGGACACAGTAAAGGCAATGTAAGACACACGCAAAGTGTCCAAGCAAAAACACAACACCTAACACCCCAACGAAAAGCGAGAACCAGCACCTGGCCGACAGAGTCGTCAGACAGTACAATCTCACCTGCAGAACAGAGACTCCACCGTGTCACGACACAGCTGAGCCATGCAATGTAACAGGAGCATCCCTAGTGGAGAATGTCTAGAGGTGCATGCCCAGTAGAAGACGAGGTGCATGCAGTACAGAGGCGGAGGAGGTGCCACTCAGAGCCGCCCCGCACTTGCAAGCCGAGAAAAGAACTAGAATATTGCTCCACACATAAAATCCAGAACACCCCAAGTATCCAGGAGGCTATGACCGGAGATAAGAGGAGCGAGAACGGCGTAAAACCCGCGAGAAAGAACCCGAAACAACTACCACATGTTGGTGGGCAAACATGTACACCGCCCAAACAAAACAACACCCACCCTTCCCTGGGCTCCTGCACCTCAGGACTGAACCGTACACCCGTCTTCCGGGGAGGGCGCCAGCAAGGCATATGGAACAAATAATAGGAATGGCTAGACAGGAAGGAGAGACAATGTGAAGACTAAATCATGCGAAAACAGAAACAAAAGACAAGAAGCAAGGAAGAGGACCAACGAGTTCGAGAAAGGACTAGAGGGAAGCCTCACTGGGAGTCAACAGACGTTCCAATAATATGGGGAGTATCAAAGAGTTCTACGAACCAACGAGAACCGTTAGAAGCAAGCGCAATTGCACGGAGGCACATATGGCCCAAAGAGACCCCTGACCAAGGGACACGCAGGGATCCCGATACGAAGGGAACATTTACGTGACATAATCGCGAAAAGGAGAAGAAAGGGGAGAAAAGCACCCTCAGGAATGACGGAACCGACGGACCCCAAGGGACACTGAACCAAACCCGGGGAGGGGTTGACTCGAAACCAACACGAACGCAGAGGCGGAAGGAAAAATCCCACTCTGAGGAACTGGAAGCCCCGCTCCGAGGGTACATAAACCCAAGCAGGGCAAAACGGGATCTAGGCCCCCCCCAGGAAACCCCTCCCCAACCCAGGGAACCTCTACGGCAGGACCTGGGGCCAAGTCATCCCCTCAAAGCCCCAGCCCTACAAGTAAAAAGCTGGGACAGCCGTATAAAACACTAAGGAAGGGAGTACACTGATCAGACCCATCAGGCACGGCTGGAGGAACAGGCTCGAATGCCTCCGCCGCCACCCCGGAAGAAGAAAACCCCCCGAGACCACTCGAGTATCAACCCAACCAAACCCTGCCCCAACCCCGAAACCCACCGACGGTTTGGAGCCAGACGAAAGGAGAAGGACTAGGAGGAGTGCACGGAACCAGAGCCGAAGTGACTCCCTCTTCCAAGTCTGGACCTTGATAACCAAAACGGAGCAGTCTCTGGGCATCCAGGGCCGAAACCAACCTAGCGTGTTGCAGCAACCTAAACCTAGCATGCAACGCCACAGCTGCCTGCACTCGCATATCATGATCAGTGGCTTGGGTGAACGGGAGCAAGTACAGACAAAACACGTCGCAAAACTCCGGGTCAAAAGAATCACCGACCCAACAGGCAGCATGGCGGAGGCACAACCGGCGAGTGTCTCCCTTAGACAAGGGGACAGAGCAACCTTCAAACTCGCAAGACGCGGGGGGGAAGGGGGGACTCAGGGGTCACATCCATTAGACCATGTAGCCCCTGTGGGGTTTCCCAGGGCCCTTAGCCTTGGTTACACGCTAAGGAAAGCCCAGGCAGGGTGCTGCGAACTGGTGCCCAAGACTACCAAACAAACTTCTAAAAGCTGAACTCACGGGGGCCAAGCGGGAAGTACCACCAAAACAGAATGAATATATATATATATTTATTTATTTATTTATTTATTTATTTATTTATTTATTTATTTATTTATTTATTTATTTTCCTGCCCGCCATCTGAGGAGCTGGAGGAACTTGACAACCTATGATAACCATCTTTGTAACCCATATGTAACTCCTTTTTTGTAACAAAGTTCAAATAAAGTAAATATATATGTGTACATACAAAAGAATGGGGGTGGTAGAAGATAATATTAGTGTTCAGTGAGAAACCACAAGGTCTCCTCTGAATACTTTTTATTTTCTTCTCCGAGGCTATGGGTCCCCACATTGGCACCAGAGGTGGTACCCTCACAAACTTTTATATATATATATATATATATATATATATATATATATATATATATATATATATATATATATTATATTTAATATGACCGAAAAAGTAAGATTAATAATTCTAACACGAATTTTCTCTATCTTTCTTACGTTTCTTTTCACTGTTGATGGTAATTCAAAGATCAATTCTCCAAAATTCATTTTTATTTCTAGTCTGACGCGACACTTGAGCGCGTTTCGTAAAACTTATTACATTTTCAAAGACTTTAGTTTACAAACACACAACTGAAACTGAAACGAGCTTACACATCTTCGAGTTTATATCTACATTTGGGTGAGGTGGATGAGGTGAAAACAAACTTTCAACAATGGGTATTGAATGGGTATTAAATTCAAACACAAGACAGAACACGAAACAATGGGTATTGAATGGAAGTAATTGTAGAAAGCCTATTGGTCCATATTTCTTGATGCTTCTATATTAGAGCGGAGTCTTGAAGTGGGTAGAATATGAAAGTGAAAAGAAACGTAAGAA
Source organism: Procambarus clarkii (assembly GCF_040958095.1). Lineage (NCBI taxonomy): Eukaryota > Metazoa > Arthropoda > Malacostraca > Decapoda > Cambaridae > Procambarus > Procambarus clarkii. The sequence goes on along the minus strand of NC_091226.1, from coordinate 20,397,998 downwards.
AGATAGAGAAAATTCGTGTTAGAATTATTAATCTTACTTTTTCGGTCATATTTAATAATATATGTCTACAGGAAAGACTGCTACCAAAATATACTAATATATATATATATATATATATATATATATATATATATATATATATATATATATATATATATATATATATATATATATATATATATATATATATATACACATATATATATATATATATATATATATATATATATATATATATATATATATATATATATATATATATATATATATATATACATATATATATATATATATATATATATATATATATATATATATATATATATATATATATATATATATATATATATATATATATATATATATATATATATATATATATAATACAGAGCACCACTTGGTTTCCGAACTTTAGTTATCCGAAACTTCCAGTTTCCCGATTGGGGTTGGGGAGTCATGCTACCCGAACAAAGTTCGGGTAGGAAGGGGTCCGCCAAGCGTCACGCCGGCTTGTGGTGGTGGGTGGGCGATGGTCCAGTTTGCCCACTGTGACTTCACAGATTCACGGCCTATTATTCCGATTATTTTGAATTGCCATAAGGCTGGAATGTTCATTCTGTGCTTTTGTTTTACATATCTGCACAATCAAGAAACATCTGTGCACCATGTTGGCTCCAAATGCACGCATTGCGTCAGTGATGGCTGACTGGTGGGTGGATGGACGATGGAGTTTAGGTGGGAGGCAGTATGAATGAGGGGGGGGGGGAGAATCAGTGAGAGAGGGGGGGAGAGAGATGCTAGGAGGGAGGGGGAGGTAGGGAGAGATGTTAGGAGGTAGGGAGAGATGCTAAGAGGGAGGGGGAGGTAGGGAGAGATGCTAAGAGGGAGGGGGAGGTAGGGAGAGATGCTAGGAGGTAGGCAGGAAGGGATGGAAGTAGTAGTGAGAATTAGGGAGGGAGAGGCAGGCTGGCAGGCACAGGCAGGCAGGCAGGCTGGCAGGCACAGGCTGGCAGGCACAGGCTGGCAGGCACAGGCAGGCAGGCACAGGCAGGCAGACAGGCAGGCAGGCAGGCAGGCTAGCTTGCAGGCAGGGAGTGAGTGGTAGTCACGCGGTTGAACCGCGTGACCTTGAGAGATGGGATGTAGGGGGGCGGGTGGTTTGTTGGTGGTGGGGGTGAGACCGGCTCATTCCCGAAGATAAGCCTAACACACACTACCCGTTAGCATGATGGCAGGGAGGGAGGCAGGCTGGCTGGAAAGGAAGCAGGCTGGCAGGCTGGGAAGGAGGCAGGCTGGCAGGCTGGGAAGGAGGCAGGCAGGCAGGCTGGGAAGGAGGCAGGCAGGCAGGCTGGGAAGGAGGCAGGCAGGCAGGCTGGGAAGGAGGCAGGCAGGCAGGCTGGGAAGGAGGCAGGCTGGCAGGCTGGGAAGGAGGCAGGCTGGCAGGCAGGGAAGGAGGCAGGCTGGCAGGCTAGGAAGGAGGCAGGCTGGCAGGCAGGGAAGGAGGCAGGCTGGCAGGCTGGGAAGGAGGCAGGCTGGGAAGGAAGCAGGCTGGCAGGCTGGGAAGGAGGCAGGCAGGCAGGCTGGGAAGGAGGCAGGCTGGGAAGGAAGCAGGCTGGCAGGCTGGGAAGGAGGCAGGCAGGCAGGCAGGAAGCGATATATGGGTGTTGAAGTGAGCCGTGAACCACGTGACCTTTGAGAGAGTGTGTGTGTGTGTGTGTATGGGTTTGGGGTGGGGGGTGGGGGTGGTGTGTCGGTGGTGAGGGGAGAGGGGGAGGTGTGTCGGTGATGGGGGGAGAGGGGGAGGTGTGTCGGTGGTGGGGGGAGAGGGGGAGGTGTGTCGGTGGTGGGGGAGGGACCGGCTGACTCCGTAAGCCTAACCACACTCCACAGACCTGTGACCCAGATTTGTTTCTTAAATGTACAGTACATCATCGTATATTTTAGGCAGGATGTTCCTGCAGGCTGGCAGGAAACATCCAGAGGATGTTTGCCAGACGTCTTAATAATCAGTTAGGAACAATTAAGGACTTTTATAAAGCGGATCAGGACTTCACTTATTGATGAGTACAAACAAAACACGGTCGCATTTACGCCATGAACCTGACGATTTTTTTCCCTAGAGTTTTTTTCATACATTTTTCGGAAAAATTTCTTTTTACATTTCTAGTTTATTTTTTCCCCTCTATTTCTCGTATACGAACTTACATGTTAACCGACGGGTCTCGTCCCCAAGGGGTTCGGAAACCAAGTGGTGCTCTGTATATATATATATATATATATATATATATATATATATATATATATATATATATATATATATATATATATATATATATATATATATATATATATATATGTGTGTGTGTGTGTGTGTGTGTTTATCACGAAAATAAACACGTGATTAAGAATGTGACAATGTCAGACCACGGAGGAAAAATGAAACAGGAAATTTCCTTAAGTACTTTCGTATATTAAATATATCTTCAGAAGAACCTTCTGAAGATGTATTTAATATACGAAAGTACTTAAGGAAATTCCTGTTTCATTTTTCCTCCGTGGTCTGACATTGTCATATATATATATATATATAATATATATATATATATATATATATATATATATATATATGTATATATATATATATATATATATGTATATATATATATATATATATATGTATATATATATATATATATGTCGTACCTAGTAGCCAGAACGCACTTTTCAGCCTACTATGCAAGGCCCGATTTGCCTAATAAGCCAAGTTTTCATGAAATATTTGTTTTTCGGCAACCTAACCTACCTAACCTAACCTAACCTAACTTTTTAGGCTACCTAACCTAACCTAACCAATAAAGATATGTTAGGTTAGGTTAGGTAGGGTTGGTTAGGTTCGGTCATATATCTACGTTAATTTTAACTCCAATAAAAAATTTTTTACCTCATACATAATGAAATGGGTAGCTTTATCATTTCATAAGAAAAAAATTAGAGAAAATATATTCAGGAAAACTTGGCTTATTAGGCAAATCAGGCCTTGCATAGTAGGCCGAAAAGTGCGTTCTGGCTACTAGGTACGACATATATATATATATATATATATATATATATATATATATATATATATATATATATATATATATATATATATATATATATATGTATATATATATATGTATATATATATATATATATATATATATATATATATATATATATATTATTAAATATGACCGAAGAAGTAAGATTAATAATTCTAACACGAATTTTCTCAATCTTTCGTACATTACGCTTCACTGTTGGAGGTAAATCAAAAATCACTTCTCCAAAATTCATTTTTATTTCTAGTCTGACGCGACACGGGCGCGTTTCGTAAAACTTATTACATTTTCAAAGACTTCACAAATACACAACTGATTAGAACGTATCTCTGATTTTATATCTACATTTGAGTGAGGTGGGAAGGGTGATGTGGCATTAACACAAGACAGAACAGGAGGGGATATTAATAGGGTATTAAAAGTATCAACACAAGACAGAACAGAAACAATGGGTATTGAATAGAAGTGTTTGTAGAAAGCCTATTGGTCCATATTTCTTGATGCTTCTATATTGGAGCGGAGTCTTGAGGTGGGTAGAATATAGTTGTGCAATAATTGGCTGTTGATTGCTGGTGTTGACTTCTTGATGTGTAGTGCCTCGCAAACGTCAAGCCGCCTGCTATCGCTGTATCTATCGATGATTTCTGTGTTGTTTACTAGGATTTCTCTGGCGATGGTTTGGTTATGGGAAGAGATTATATGTTCCTTAATGGAGCCCTGTTGCTTATGCATCGTTAAACGCCTAGAAAGAGATGTTGTTGTCTTGCCTATATACTGGGTTTTTTGGAGCTTACAGTCCCCAAGTGGGCATTTGAAGGCATAGACGACATTAGTCTCTTTTAAAGCGTTCTGTTTTGTGTCTGGAGAGTTTCTCATGAGTAGGCTGGCCGTTTTTCTGGTTTTATAGTAAATCGTCAGTTGTATCCTCTGATTTTTGTCTGTAGGGATAACGTTTCTATTAACAATATCTTTCAGGACCCTTTCCTCCGTTTTATGAGCTGTGGAAAAGAAGTTCCTGTAAAATAGTCTAATAGGGGGTATAGGTGTTGTGTTAATTGTACACAACATTTACCTCGCATTTACCTTTGCGTTGTACCTCGCAAACGTCGAGGTACAACATACCTCGACGTTTGCGAGGCACTACACATCAAGAAGTCAACACCAGCAATCAACAGCCAATTATTGCACAACTATATTCTACCCACCTCAAGACTCCGCTCCAATATAGAAGCATCAAGAAATATGGACCAATAGGCTTTCTACAAACACTTCTATTCAATACCCATTGTTTCTGTTCTGTCTTGTGTTGATACTTTTAATACCCTATTAATATCCCCTCCTGTTCTTCCCGGTTATGGGAAGAGATTATATGTTCCTTAATGGAGCCCTGTTGCTTATGCATCGTTAAACGCCTAGAAAGAGATGTTGTTGTCTTGCCTATATACTGGGTTTTTTGGAGCTTACAGTCCCCAAGTGGGCATTTGAAGGCATAGACGACATTAGTCTCTTTTAAAGCGTTCTGTTTTGTGTCTGGAGAGTTTCTCATGAGTAGGCTGGCCGTTTTTCTGGTTTTATAGTAAATCGTCAGTTGTATCCTCTGATTTTTGTCTGTAGGGATAACGTTTCTATTAACAATATCTTTCAGGACCCTTTCCTCCGTTTTATGAGCTGTGGAAAAGAAGTTCCTGTAAAATAGTCTAATAGGGGGTATAGGTGTTGTGTTAATTGTACACAACATTTACCTCGCATTTACCTTTGCGTTGTACCTCGCAAACGTCGAGGTACAACATACCTCGACGTTTGCGAGGCACTACACATCAAGAAGTCAACACCAGCAATCAACAGCCAATTATTGCACAACTATATTCTACCCACCTCAAGACTCCGCTCCAATATAGAAGCATCAAGAAATATGGACCAATAGGCTTTCTACAAACACTTCTATTCAATACCCATTGTTTCTGTTCTGTCTTGTGTTGATACTTTTAATACCCTATTAATATCCCCTCCTGTTCTGTCTTGTGTTAATGCCACATCACCCTTCCCACCTCACTCAAATGTAGATATAAAATCAGAGATACGTTCTAATCAGTTGTGTATTTGTGAAGTCTTTGAAAATGTAATAAGTTTTACGAAACGCGCCCGTGTCGCGTCAGACTAGAAATAAAAATGAATTTTGGAGAAGTGATTTTTGATTTACCTCCAACAGTGAAGCGTAATGTACGAAAGATTGAGAAAATTCGTGTTAGAATTATTAATCTTACTTTTTCGGTCATATTTAATAATATATGTCTACAGGAAAGACTGCTACCAAAATATACTAATATATATATATGTATATATATATATATATATATATATATATATATATATATATATATATATATATATATATATATATATATATATATATATGTCGTACCTAGTAGCCAGAACTCACTTTTTGGCCTACTATTCAAGGCCCGATTTGCCTAATAAGCTAAGTTTTCCTGAATTAATATATTTTCTCTAATTTTTTTCTTATGAAATGATAAAGCTACCAATTTCATTATGTATGTGGTCAATTTTTTTTTATTGGAGTTAAAATTAACGTAGATATATGACCGAACCTAACCAACCCTACCTAACCTAACCTAACCTATCTTTATAGGTTAGGTTAGGTAGCCGAAAAAGTTAGGTCAGGTTAGGTAGACGAAAAACAATTAATTCATGAAAACTTGGCTTATTAGGCAAATCGGGCCTTGCATAGTAGGCTGAGAAGTGCGTTCTCAGCCTAATAATTCTAACACGAATTTTCTCTATCTTTCTTACGTTTCTTTTCACTGTTGATGGTAATTCAAAGATCAATTCTCCAAAATTTATTTTTATTTCTAGTCTTTTCGGTCATATTTAATAATATATATATATATATATATATATATATATATATATGTCGTACCTAATAGCCAGAACGCACTTCTCAGCCTACTATTCAAGGCCCGATTTGCCTAATAAGCCAAGTTTTCATGAATTAATGTTTTTTCGTCTACCTAACCTACCTAACCTAACCTAACCTAGCTTTTTTTGGCTACCTAACCTAACCTTACCTATATATATAGGTTAGGTTAGGTTAGGTAGGGTTGGTTAGGTTCGGTCATATATCTACGTTAATTTTAACTCCAATAAAAAAAATTGACCTCATACATAAAGAAATGGGTTGCTTTATCATTTCATAAGAAAAAAATTATAGTAAATATATTAATTCAGGAAAACTTGGCTTATTAGGCAAATCGGGCCTTGAATAGTAGGCTGAGAAGTGAGTTCTGGCTACTAGGTACGACATATATATATATATATATATATATATACATACATACATACATACATACATACATACATACATACATACATACATACATACATACACACACATACCCCTAGAATAGCAAAGGGGGACCACAAAGGCGGACCCCCTCCCCCACCAGGCAAAAAAAAAAAAATGCAAGAACACAACGTACCCAGGAGGAACAGAGCCGGCCACTGTTATAGGTGAAAACTAGCTGTGAAGTACCCTGCGCCTCTACCAGTGACGAAAACTACCTCCTACGTAGAGACAGACAAGGGCAACAAAACCCAGCCGACTCCAAGGGCGGCCAAGTTCCGAGCAGTAAAGGACACAGCGGAGGTAGATTCCAAGGTGACTTGTGGAAGGTGACCCCAAGCCCCAAGGGCAGTACATACAGGGAACCTAGGGAAGATAGCCCTAGGCGCACGCAGCCTGAGTACCATGCAATATGTCTCCCGGCTCACACACCACCGGTAGAGACAGCCCACACCACAAGGCACAAAACTGAAACAAATTGGAGCCAGAGACATCCGACCGGCCAGTAATCACATCAGCTAAGAACTGCTGGTTGGATCGCCGGCGCGGAGGGTCTGGGGCTCCTCCTTCCCCCTCCCAGGGAGGGGGAGAGAGATGCACAGAAGGCGGAGCGGCGACATGAAGACGTCATGCTCGTTTGATAATTTTGTTTAGGGAGTTCTGTCCACTTATTCGAATTTCAATAGCAATACTTTCACCAGAATAGGGGTTTGTTTTGGGGCGCCTATGTTTCTGGGTGCCTGTGCTGGTTGATGGCAGATATTGAATGCTCCCAACCACAGGGGGGGGTTTCTATAGGCCATTGCTCCTCACGCCTTTCTGAGCTAGCCAGGTTCTGGCTTGTGGTCCCCGGTAGGCAAGAACTCCTAGCACTTTGATGCCAGAAAGTTATACATATCCATTCAGCCTGATAGCTCCGAGGAGCTGATGGGGCTCCCTCCAGAAAATGAAACAAACATAACGTCACCACAATCGCCGGGCATCTGTCTGAGCAACCGCCACCCCCATCCCTCCCTCCCCAGGAGAGGGACATGGGGGTCCCAGACTTCCATGCCGGCAACTCTCCTCAGTTTAAGAGGCTGTTGTGATGGTGAACAGTCGATCTCTCTGGCTCCACTCTTTGCGCGTTGCTGTTTAGTTGTGTTGTTGCTCTGATTTGGTGGTGTGTGAGCAAGGAGTAACAGAAGAGTACCGGGGCTGCATGCACCTAGGGCTACCTTCCCTAGGTGCCCTGTAAGTACTGCCTTTGTGGCCTCAGGGTTATCTTCCATGAGCCATTCAGGAGCAGCTACCTACGTGTGGTTCTGTTGCTGCTCGGTGATGGCCCATCCTTGAGGTTCAGCTGGGGTGGTTCATACTTCTATTTGCCCTTGGGTAGGAGGTAGTTTCGTTGCTGGCTGGGGCCAAGGTACTGTCTGATATACGCAAAGCGACCGGTTCTGTTCAACTGGAGATGTGCTTTTGCTGCTTTTTTTTTTTCTGATTTGCCTGGTGGGGGTCTGCCTGTTGTGGCAGTAGGACCACTTATTGGATTTTGGTGGCCCTCCACTAGGTCCCCGTGCTTACACACGTCGCAGGGGTTCAGCTTTTAGATTGTTTGCTTGGTAGCTCTGGGATAACCGGTTAGCAGTACCTCACATGGGCGTCCCCAAGCAGTCAGCCTAAGGGCCCTGGAAACCCCCATTGGGGCTCAGTGTCCAATGGAGGAGACCTGAGTCCCACCTCTCCTTGTTCGAGTTTGAAGGTTGCTCTGTCCCCTTGTCTCAGGGATGACACTCACCATCACTCACCATCTGCCTCCGCCATGCTGCCTGCTGGGTCAGTGACACCTATGACCCGGAGTCCTGCGAGTGGTGTTCTTTTCTTGTACTCCATTCACCCAGTCCACTGAGACTGATAATAGGGTGCAGGGAGCTTTAGCGTTGCATGCGAGGTTTAGGTTGCAGCAACGTGCGAGGTTGGTTGCCTTTCCGGATGCCTTGTAACTGCCCCGCTTGATTATACTGGTAGTGAGTATACTGGTATACTGATTATACTGGTATACTCGGGCTGCTTCGAGGATTGCTCCTTCCAGATCGGCGGTGGAGATATTCGAGCCTGTTCCTCCTGCCGGAGCTTTTAGGCCACGCCAGCAGGCCCCCTTTATCCCTGCTTTTCCGGTGGACTCTGCTTTTTCTCTCAGAGGCAAAGGGTTTGGAGGATGACTCGGCCCCGGGGCTGGGGAGGAGTTGATTTGTGGAGGCCTGGGCCCCACTTGTCCCTGCTTGGGTGTTTGGTACCCTCGGCACAGGGCTTGTTGTTACAAAGGGAGGGGTTTTCCTATCCCCTTCCCTGTTTGATTTTGTTATGAGTTCGACTCCTCCCCTGGTTCGGTTCTGAGTTCCCTTGGGTTCTTTGGTTCCCGTCTTCTTGAGGTTTTTGACTTTGCGCATTCCACCGAGGAAGGTGTGGGAGGCCCTTGCAGCTTACCTCCTGCGAGACCCGGATTACGCCTTGAGAATGAAACCTTCTTCTTTTGAGTTTGGCTCCTCTTTTCGTTATTGGGTGCATTACGAGGTGCCGGGGTCTTCCTGGCTGGCAGACTGCCTTTTCTTTTGTTGGGGGCTTGACATTCGTTCTGTCGGACCGCGCACTTGCATGGCAGGAGTTGACTACAGTCGTTCAGGTTTACCTGGGGGGCGAATTGGAGCACCTCAATGTGTGCTTGTTCGCCCCCATCCTTCCTTATGATGTCGGCCAAGTGCGGCTTTACGTGCAGGTTCCCTCCCTTTCAGCTTCCCTGGTGGCCAAAGATTTGTGCGCCCGTGGGCACTTGGCTTCAGTCTTAAGCTTCTTTTCTCTGCTGGAGCTGTGTTCGGACTGACTCAGGGTGGGTGTGGAGAAGCTGGGTTGCAGGCCAGTGTCTGGTGTGCTTGCTTTGGCAGCTTGGGCTCCGGCTGCCTGGTTGAAGTTATATGCGCCATTTCTGAGGGAGGCGCTGTCTCTGTTCTTCACTTCTCGCCTCGCGTGCTGACAGACGGTGCTCGTCTATTCTTGGGAATTGTCCTGGGCCCTGGCTCTTCGATTTTCATCCCCTTTCGTCCGTTGTTGTTTGCAGAGTCTTTGGTGGTGCATTTCCTGCAGGCGGCTTCGTCTAGTTGACAGTTGATGTTAAACTTGTAGGTTCTCCGGGGGCCCGTGGATGTCATGCCCGGAAGGGTCGCACCAGTCTCGGAATTCCTTCGATCATCGTAAGTCAGTAGTGCCAGATTTGGGACTAGCCCTTCCTGTGCAGTCGTTGGAACAGTGATCGCTCTGAGCGTCAGTCGAGCTCTCGTAGGGGTCATCGGCCCTTCCACGGTTCTTCCCGTTGACGGGGCGATAGGGGGGATGCTCGAGCTGTTTGTTCTCACCTGGTCCCACGATTCATGGGCAATTCGGGTCATTTTCCTCTGGCCTGCAGTGTCGTTAGGGCTTTCCTTCTCCTTCGGGGAAATGAGGGCTAACAGGGTGGGCCTCTTCCCCTATGCTGTCAGATCAGCCTGGAGTGGGTTGTCTGGAGCCTGGAGAACCCGTTTTCAGTTCCGAAATGGGACTGGGCAGATCTGCAATTCATACTGGATTTGTCCCGTCTGATCCCCTGGGTCTTTTGCCCCTCCTTTCTGTTGACCACTCTGTCTTGGCCAATCCGTGTGTCTGCTCGCCAGGAATTTGGGTCCTTACCAGCTCGCTGGGTTCGGGTTCATGGTGTACTGGAAGAAGTTCCATTTGGTTCCCTCTCAGGTGCGGGCGGGTCTGGGTCATGTGTGGGACTCTCGGGTCGCTTCCTTGTCTTTCTCTCTGGCGGCGCTGTTGCGGCTGCGATCCCACTTCCAACTGTTTTTGGAGGGCACCGGGGTCACACGTCAATAGTTTGAGGGGTGGTGCAGGAACCTGATTTTTGCTGTGCTGGTCTACCCTTCGAGCCGGATCTGGTTTCGACGGATGTTCTGGTTTCTTCAGGGGCGTCTCTTCCGCCGCTCTCGTGATCGCTGGATTCGGATCCCAGGGGCTTTGTGTTGGCTGCTGCGTCGCCGGCTTCCTCTGAGGGTTTTTTCGGGGTTCTGTGCCCTGACGCCTCCCCCGAGCCCTTGCTCGATGTGTTCACGGATGCTTCATCTCTCGGCTGGGGTTTTGTGACAAGTGCTCACCAGGCCGGCCAGAGTCAGTGAGGTCCGTCCTACCTCGGGCTCACAGCACGGTCTGGGATGGTTCGCGACTGTGTGGCATTCGCTGCAGAGACTTCGTGTTGCTCACAGAGCAATGATCTGGCTCCATTTGGACTGCTCCCAGTGGTTTATTGTTCATTGTCTGAACCGCGGGGGTTCGATGCAGTCCTTGGCTCTTTGGGGCTAGCTGCTTCAGGTGACTCGTTTGCTGAGTTCTCGGGGTTTGGCTCTCCTGGCGGTTCACGTTCAGGGGGATGTCAGACGTCCTGGCAGATGGCCTGTCTCGGTTCATTCCCCTTTCTATGGAATGGACGGTCGACACAGACTCATTCAGTTGGCTTTGCCGGACATACAGACATCTAGAGGGAGATCTCTTCGAATCGATGTGGTCAAGGCGTCTTCCAGTGTATGTGGTGCCCTTTCCAGACTGCGAGGCCGTTGGGGTCGATGCCTTTCGGCTGGACTGGTCGAGTTGGGGTTACATGTACCTCTGCCCATTGGTTCAGTTGATGCTCTGGGTCCTGGCTCGCTTGGAGAGACTTAAAAGGGACGAGTAGTCCTGTTGGCTCTATGGTGGCCGGCCCAGCCCTGGTTTCAGGCGCTTCTTGCTCGATGTCCGAACCGGGTCTTCCCGCGGCTCTGCCTCTTCAGCAGATCGGTCCATTCCGGTACGTGGCTGGTTCGATCTTCTCTGCTTTTCGCATCTGGTCTCTTTGATGCAGGTTTATCGCCACTTTCACCACTTATATAGTGATCAGGTGGCTTAGTTGGTGTCTCACCTGCGAGTTTCATCTCGACGGCAGTTTGAAATTTCCTGGCGGTCATTTCGGCACTTTGTCTCTTCGTAGGTTGTCTTCGAATCCTGGTAGGGTTGTTTTGTCCTTTCTCTCTTAGTTGTTTCAAAACCGTCATCTAATGCCAGATACTGTCACCTCGTTTTGGGCGGTGGTGGCGGAACCGCTGCAACTTTCTCTTAGAGTGGATGTCACTTCTGCTCCATTCCGCAAGTTTTCTCGGACATTGTTTTCATCTCCAGCCTGCTCATGCGCCGCCTGAGCTGTCCTGGTCGTTGCACCGGGTGCTCTCTTCTTCCTTCTTCTCGGTTTGTGGTGGCCCCCTCAATTTAGGACTGTTTTTCTACGGCTCTTTTCTTGTTGGCATTGGCCTTGGAGGGTCGTGTCTGAGAGTTTCATGCTCACCTCCGGTGAAGGGATTTCTGCTCTTTCGGTCCTGGTGGTCTTTTCTTTTCTTCCAGCTGTCTCCTTCTTTTCTGACGAAGAATGAGTCTGCTGCTTTCTGAAGGGGTCTTCGTGTTGTTGATGCTTGGTTGGTTCGGCCTGGGGTGCATCATGTTTTGTGTCTGTAGCTTTTTGCCGATATTTGCGCCCCATGGCCTCTGTGGCAGAGGATGCGCTTTGGGTTGACCCAGTTTCCCTTCTTCCCTATTCCAGGGCACGAGTCTCCCAGGTTGCCCACAGGATTATTCGGTCCAGCCAGCCTGCAGTCTATCCCCGTGCCCACACCGTTGTTAAGTTTGGCGTTCGGCTGCTGTTTGGGTAATGTCCTGGCCTATCTTCGGGCATGGGGCTTTTGGAGGTCGAACAGGGTCCTGGCTGCACGTTACCTTCTTAATGTTCCTAGTTCTCTCTGGCGTATATAGTTTTGGGTTGCAGGTTGCGGCCAGTTGTCTCGACTTTGAGTTGAGGAGCGAGTGACAACCGCCTCCCGGTTGAGTCCCTTTCTTCTTATCTTTGGTTAGGTAACTCCGGGGAGCCGAAGAGGCTCTCCACAGAAAACCAGCATCTGGAACCCCCTGTTTCCCTCCCGGGAAGAGGTGGGTTGCACAGAGGGATGCGCTGTGGTTACAGTGACGTCATGTTTGTTTCCCTGTTTTTGATTGGGGAGTTCTGTTTGCTAGTTCAGCTTTCGGTTTGCAATTTTTGACCAGCAGTAGCTTGTTTTGGAATTCCTACCTTTCTGGGGTGCCTGACCTGGTAGATGGCAGACAAAGACCGCTTCCAATTACACGGGGGTGTCTTCAGACCATTGCTCCTTTTGCCTATCTTGAGGGGGCCAGGTTCTGGCTCTGGTCCCTGGTAGGCTAAGAACTCCTTTGATTGATTGCTGCTCCGGTCTAATATATACACATCAGCCCGGTATAGCTCTGGGGAGTCTCCAGGTCTCACTCAGAAAATGACATTTCATTACATTCAACGCTGGTTTTTCGTAACATTCCACTGTTGCTTGACCTTCCGAATTGGTTCCTTGTCTCTTGTCGTCATCTAACTCAAATACCATCATGATTTCTTTATTCATTGCTCGTTTGTAGAGCCTTTCATTGCATATATATAACACCCATATTCATTGGCTGGATCAGAGAGGTGGTATTTGGAGGCTAGGCTATACTTTTGATGCGTCCATCATATAGCGTTAATATGTCAAGCCCTACATGAGCTGGGGCATTGTCAACCAAAAGTAATGCCTTGACATTATTCTGCCTCACACGTTCGGTCCCCACTTGTTTATTTGAAAATCTTACTTCTTTGCAAAAATGATTTTTGAACCAGTCTACAAAAAATGTCTCCAGTAAACCAGGCTGTTTTAGCATTGTAGTAGACCACAGGTAGCTTGTTCATTAAATTTTTCAAAGCCCGTGTGTTTTTTGACTTCCCTACAATGGCGGACTTCGTTCTATGACTTGCGTCTGCATTCATACACAGCATGGCAGAAACTTTTTCTTTGGTTATCTTACGGCCAGGAACACTCATCTAGACTAGATGCCAAAGTGTCGTTCTGCAATCGTTTCCAATTAAAGCCTGTTTCATCGGCATTGTTTACCTGAAAACGCCTTAGATTATTTGTTTTTATGTAATCATTTAATTTACTTTTAAATGGCTCGATAGAATCCATATCTGCACTTGATGATTCTCCACAAACTTTCCTGTTGTTAATATTAGGCCTATTTTTAAACCTTTGCAACCATCCTTCATTTGCTCAAAAATCTGGAATGTTCATCTTTTGTGCAAATTTATCTGCTGCAGTCTTAATGGCGTCGCCCCCAAGTGGCATATCCCACAGAGCGCTCCTGGTTAAACCATGTATATACAGCTTCATCTAATTTTATATTTGTAGAACCTTTTATCGTTTTCCTTTTATTTAATGCACGGTATACTGCGCTTTTGGTTGAAGTGGTCTTGTCCTTCTCTCATGGGAATTCGGGACCGTCATCTTGCTGCATACTGTCGCCTTGTCTTGTGCTGTGCTGGTGGAGCTGTTACGGATTGCTTTCGGTTTTGATGTTTCTGCACCGTTTCGCGGGCTGTCTTGGGCGTTGTTTCATTTCAGGCCAGCCCCTCGCCGCCTGAGCCATCCTGGTCTTGTACAGGGGGGGCTCTTTTTCTCTCTCCCCCTCGGTTTGTTGTAGCCCCTTCGGTTCAGGTTTGTTTCTCAGTGGTTCTGCTCCTTTGGGTTCTGGTGATCGGTTCGTTCGTTTGCGTCCGTCTCTTCTTTTCTGGCGATGTTAGGATTGCTGTTTTCTGGTGGGGTCCCTGGGGTGGTTGATGCTTGGTTGGTTGGCTGGGGGTGCATCTTGTGTCCGGTTCTGGCTCTGCGGTTGCCTTTGTGCCACGGCCTCTGTGGCCCTGGACGCTCTTTGGGTTGGCCTGGGGTTCCCTTCGTCCCTGTTTCAGGGTTCACGTCTCCCAGGTCGTCTGGTGTTGCCAGTTGTTTTGCTTTCGGGTTTGGGCATGTTGTTTCCTCCTCTCGGGTTTGTCCCTCTTTTGTCCCTGGCTTTGGGTAGTTAGCTTTGGGGAGCCAAAGGGGCTCCCCCCAGAAAACCAGTGTTGAATGTAATGAAAAGCCATTTTCTGGGTGAGACTCTGAGACTTCCCGGTAACCCTCCCTTCCCTCGGTCTACGTTTTTTTCCTGTGTTTTGACATCCAGCCTCGAATTGTAGGGTGAATCGCCGGTGCGGTGGGTCTGGGGCTCCCCCTTCCCACTCCCAGGGGAGGGGGGAGCTGCGCAGACATGCAGCATAGCTCATGTGATGTTATGCTCATTTGCTTGTTTTCAATTGGGGAGTTCTGTCCACTCGTTAGTCTTCTTTTGTTGTTTTAGCCAGAATAAGGGTTTGTTTTGAGGTGTTTACCTTTCTGGGTACCTGGCCCGGTTGATGGCAAACATTGAATGCTCCAAATCACATGTGCAATTATATAAGGTATTGCTTCCCATGCCTCTCTGAGTGGGGCCAGGTTTTGGCTCGTGGTCCCTGGTAGGCCTAGAACCCCATTCACACTGATGCCAAAGACCAATAATATGCATATCTGCCTGGATAGCTCTGGGGAACCTCCGGGTCTCACCTAGAAAATGGTGTTTCATTACATTCAATGCTGGTTTCTTATCACAGTCAGGGATCCTTCTGTAATACCATCATCACTAAATAATAGCAGTTACATATATATTTTAACATTTTTAGGCGATACTGTGGTCACAAGCTGAACAGCAGTGCTGTTAGTTCATGCTGCGTACACCAGCCTTGGTTGCTCACTCAGTACTGAGGCTCTCACATCCGGGAATGTTGCCTGATTTTTTTTTTAAATGGCGTCTGTTTACAAGAACCCTGAGGGAGCTGATGTGAACCCTGTATAGCCGTGGGACTTTTAAATCTTGCATGTACTCTCAACCATACATAGCTGTCGTGTGCACTTCTGCGGTGGTTACTCACCCCAGCTATATATGCATTGGGCAGTTTAAGGGTTAAAGCTCCTGGTCCTATGCCACTTTGTGTAGCTTTGGGTCGTGTGTCGCAGCTGTTGGTCTTGCCTTCAACTTGATGCCTGTGGTAATGCCACCTTTCTGGTGAGTGCCCCTTTTTGTCCTCTGAGAGGTAGTTAGTTTCAGGGAGCTGACAGGGAGCCCCTCAGAAAACCAGCATTGAATGTAATAAAACGCCACTATCTGGGTGAAACCTGGAGGCTCCCTGATACCCTTCCTCGTCCCAGGTAGTTGGCATGTTTTATCATTATTGAACTGAATGGTGGTTGGCCCAGTTGACCTGGGCCGGCTTCCTCCTCCCCTCCAGGTGGGTCAAACTAGCGTGGGGCTAGTTTCACTAAATTTCCGTTTTCTATTTTCATTGAGGGGGAGTTCTTTTGGTAATTTTGGAGCTTCAATCTCGTATTTAATCATGCAGTAATCTATTATGATTTGCCTATCTTTCTGGGTGCCTTTCCTTGGAAGGTGGCAAAGATGATAAAACTTTAAATGTAGAGTGTTCATATGCCATCATTCCCTGCGCCTCTCTAGAGGTGGCCAGATTCTGACTCGGGGTCCCCGGTAGGCCATTAGAAGTCTGCAACTGATGACACTTAGTAGCATCACACTTGATCGGTGTAATGGCTTCAGGTAGCGTCCAGGGCTCACCCAGAATCTGGCATTTCATTACATTCAATGCTGGTTCTTCTTCCTTGATCAGGGAAAAGTTTTATGGTACTTTTTATTTTGTCCTGCCCACTGAGAAAATGTTGGCTATAAAAATTGGTGCAATGCTGGCATTAGGGGATTTTTGAGGCTTCAGTTGAGGCTTGAGGCATTTGGTAATTTATGAGCCTTCAGTTCTTTTGAACCCAGCAGTGGTCTGTATTGGTGCATTGACTTTTTAGATGCTTTCTTGTCAGTGTCACTTGGTAAAGTCACAAGTCAGCAAAGTGACTTGCTCTGTGCCTCTCTGAGGCAGCCAAGTTCTGGCACTGATCCCCAATTAGGCAATTAGTACTCAGCAACTGATCTAAACTAATATATGGGAGAAATCTTAGCTAGAAAGCTTCAGGGAGCCACAAAGGGCTCCTCCAGGAAAATTGTGTCTGTCACGTAATAAATATAACATTTAAATTAAGAATAATTTTACAGAGGGATTTATATTTACCCATTTTTCCAGGTCGCTTGCAGGATGCTCTAGGATGTTATGAGCGTCTGTGTGTATCTCGGGGAACTGAGGATGTCTACAAACGATTGTTGGAGTGCTATTTAAGTTTAGATCAGCCTCATTCAGTCTTCAACATTACTCATGGACTGTTAACCAACAGGTGAAGAATTTTATATTTTGGTTGTTAAGAAATATAGTAAAACTTATATATATTCTACTGTTTCATCATTAGATTTAGTTTTCCTTGAATTCAGAGTTTTATATGTACAGTATTGTTATACATTAGGTCTTACAAGACATTTAAATTGTTGAAGTGACAGCATGTAATGGTGCCAACTGTTCCTTCACCCTTAACACATGCTAGGGGTATAATATCCTTTCTTCTCCACAGGCGCATGTAATTTTGAAAAAAAAAAAAATATATATTTTTTCTTCCTAACCTGTTAATTTGTGTTCACTGATCACGGGAAAAATAATAAAAAATCGTAAGTGGCATATATTGCCCACTATAGGGCGGGGAAGTCTGGCAAAAAACAGGCGCTGACTCAGCATGCGTCCCAGACGGTCTGTTGCTCGCCAGCTGTCAGGCCGGAGTTGCCACAAAGAGATAATTACCTAATTATTTCAATGTCTCTGACTGATTTTTCATAGTTTTTCTGTGGGGAGCCCCTACGGCTCCCTGGAGCTTATCGGGCTAATGTATGTTATGTTAGACCGGGACATTAGCTAAGGAGTTCAGACCTAGCAGGGACCAGCGCCAGAACCTGGCCCCTTCAGAGAGGTTTCAGGGAGCAATGGCCCTGGAAAACCCCATATGGTTGGGGGTTTTCCTTATCTGCCATCGACCGGGGTTAGGCACCCAGAAAGGTAGGCGTAACAAAACAAACCCCACATGGTAAGAAACTACAACAAAAACCGAGCAGAGAGGTAGAAAACTCCCTACAATCCCAAGGAAACAAGCAAACAAGCAAACATCACACTTTACTGCCGCGCCGATCGTCCGCGCAGCCCTCCCCGCCCCGGGAGGGGGAGGGGGAGCCCCGGACCTACCGCGCCGGCTGCCAAGCTCCAGTTCGTTCGCTAATGTCAACTGGGATTGACGCTTCTCTGCCCTCAGTTTCCTAGGCGGTGTTTGCCTTGTGTGGCGTTCACTGCCGTGTGTTGTGTTGTGCGGTGGCCAGGAGTACTTCATCAGTGCCGGGGCTGCATGTGCTTAGTGGCTGACTTCCCTAAGCGCCCTGTGAGTACTGCCCTTGCGTAACAGGGTTATCTTCCCTGGGGCGTTCGGGAACCATTCCCGGAGAGGTTCTTGCTGCTCGGCATTTGCCTCGCCCTTGGGGCCAGCTGGGGCTTGGGGCCCTTGTTTGGCCCTGGGTAGGGATTGGTATTGTGCTGGTTAGGGCGTCAAGGTGTTGCGCAGCCTGCCACCTAAGCAGCGGCCGGTTTCTGTTGCCTCTGGAGACGGTGTACTTTTGCGGGTTTTTCTTTTGTTTTTAATTTTTCATGCCTGGTGGGGGTCTGCCTAAGGTGGTTATAGCTCCACTGGTGGTGTTTGGCGGCCCTCTGCTAGGCCCCCGTGATTGTACACGTCTCAGGGGTTTTCAGTGCTATAATCTACCCTCTTGTTATGTTTGGGTTTCTTAACCGGTTAGCAACACCTTGCCCGGGCTTCCCGTAGTTATTACCCTACGGGCCCTGGAAACCCCTGTCTGGGCTCGGGGTACCATTGAATGTGTCTTCCGGGTTCCAACCCGTCTTGTACGGGATCGTTGGTTGCTGTTCCCTTGTCTCCAGGTGACAGTCGCCATTTTTACCTCCATCATGCTGCCTGTTGGGTCACTGACACCTTGACAAGGAGTCTTGCGAGAGATTCTCTGCTTGTTCTCCAGTACTCTCCTGATGTTATTACTGTTCAGAGTACAGGCGGCATCCGTGTTGCAAGCTAGGTTAGGTTGCTGCAGCATGCTAGGTTGGTTTCCCACTCGAATGCCCCGTGGCCGCCCCGTTTGGTTAGGTGCTGCTCGCCCCTTTCTCTCCATGTTCCCGGCTCCGGACCGTCTACGGGTTTCGGGGTCGGGGCGGGGTTTAGTTGCGGCAGAGACTCGGGCGGTTTTCGGGGGCTGCCCCGTTCGGGTTGGGGACGGAGGTTTGAGCCTGTGCCTCCTGCCAAGGCTTCTGGGTCTTACCAGCGGCCCTTTCTTGTTGCCTTTCCCATGGACTCTTGCTTTTCTTTAAGGGCGGAGGGCTTGGAGGACGGCTCTGCCCCGGGGCCTCTGTTGTTGGTTCAAGGGGCTGTGGGGGTTGCCTGCTAGCAGTTCTGGGGCGGTTTTGCCCCTGCCGGGGTTTTTCTGCTGTTGGGCGACGTTTTTCGCCCATCCAGTCTGCTAGCTTCCCACATTTGCTGGCGTGTTTTTGTGTATTTAGCGTCAGTCACAGCCCCTGCTGGCGGCCATTTTCGTCTGCCTGTTTCCCGGCGTGGCCACCAGGGCGGCGTTGCGGTTTGTTTACATGCGTCTGGGTGTGCGAGCGAGCGTCTCGGGTGAGTTTTCAATTTTTTTTCAGGGTTTTTGTTCTCCTGTTTTCGTTTCTTTGTTTTTCTGGTGTTTTCTTGCCGTTGCCTGTTCCTCTGGGAACGTTTGGGTATTGATTTTGGGTCTGAGCCTATGGGTTTAGGCTCAGTGCCCCTGGCAGGTATGCTTGCTCCCACACCTTGTCCTTCGGTTTTCGGTCTGTTGGGACCGTTTTCCCAGGGGGTTCTGCTGGGGGCTGTGCTTTGCCTTTCAGTGGTTTTCTCCGCCGGCAAATGTGGTGGTTTGGGCTCCCCCTGGTTCGATTCTGGGTTCCTTTGGGTTCCTTGGTTTCGTTCTGGAGGTTTCTTCCTCTTGGGGCCCCCTTTTGTGGGTTCAGGGGACTTTGTTTCCTCGTGTGACCCGGTTCTGCCTTTTGGGGTTCCGGGGTCTTCCTGGCTTGCAGACTGATCTTTTTGGGTCTTGGCACATGTTGTGGTTGTGCTGGGACTTTGCGGTTTTGCTGTCGAGGTGGGCCTTTTGATGCAGTTTTGTGCCTTCTTTGCCTGGCCGGCGTAGTGCTCTCTGCCCACTAGTCGGCGACTTGTACTTTTACAATATATGTCCTCACCTAGTTGTGCTTGCGGGGGTTGAGCTCTGGCTCTTTGGTCCCGCCTCTCAACCGTCTATCAACAGGTGTATAGGTTCCTTGGCCTCTTGGGCTCTGTCATGTCTCCATGTGACATTGTATGGGGTCAGCCTCGTTACTTGTGTGTGGAGTCCCCACATTACTTCCTAGTGCTTTCCTGTTACCATTCTGACACTTAAAAAAAAAAAAAATCTATCTGTGGCTCTTTTGGGTACTCAGTTTCCACCTGTGTCCCCTAGTGCGTGTGCCCCTTGTGTTACATAGCCTGTCCTTATCAACCCTGTCGATTCCCTTGGGTATCTTGAATGTGGTGATCAGGTCTCCCCTCACTTCATCTTCCAGCAAAGTGTGGTTTAATTCCCGTAGTCTTTCCTCATGACTTAGGTAGTGTACTTTTTCTTTCGGAAGGGGTTCTGTTCCCTTCTCTGTTGACTGGGCGCTGGGGAAGCAGCTTGCTCTGTTGCCTCTCGCTTGGTCCCGCTGTTGGTGGGCGCTTTGGGTTGTCTTCCGGCCTCTGCTGGCGTCGGAGGACGGCTTCTCCCCCTTGGGGGGTTCAGAGCTGGCGGGGTGAGCTTCTTCCCCTGCGCTTCGTCATTTCCTCTTCGTGGGCTTTTCCCGTCTGCAGTTCTTCTGGACTTCTTCAGTCTGCGCCCTGGATCCTCTGCCCTCCTCGGAGGACTGTTGTTTCTTGTTCGGATTCTGTTAGGGCCGGGTGCATGGATGGTGGCCCTGCACCTCCAGGTCACTTCTTGGCACGTTCCTCTCCAGTTTTTCTGGGGCTAGCACGGTTGGTGGTGGGGTTCTTGGGGTATTGGTACTTGATTGGTTTGGCCGGGGGGTGCGTCCTGTGTTGTCTGGTTGTGCTTTTTGCTGTTGCCGGCGTACCGTGTCTGGGGATGCGCTGTGGTTGATCCGGTTCCTTCGTTCCCTGTTTTCAGGGCTCGGGTCTCCCAGGTCGTCCGCAGAGTTTTAATTCTTCCAGCCTGCGGTCTGTCTTTGCGCCAGTGCTGTTCAGACGTTTGCGGCTTTTGCTGCTGTGTTGGTGACGTCTCGGGCTCATTTCGGGCGCAGGGATTTGTGGGTCGCACAGGTTTTAGGCCGCCCATCCATATGTGCGTCTGTTCTTGGGCGTTCTTGTTGCCTTGGGTCGCAGGTTTGCGACTGGTTGTCTTGGCTTTGCGTTGCAGAGTTTGTGGCGGCCGCCTCCCGGGTTAGCCCTTTCTTTTCCTTCTCTTTGGGTATGAAGCTCCAGGGAGCCGTAGGGGCTCCCCTCAGAAAACCAGTGTTGAATGTAATGAAACACCATTTTCTGGGTGAGCCCCGGGGGCTCCCTGGAAACCCTCCCTCCCACCGGTCGGCGGTTTTTTCGCGTTGGTTGAAGCTTAGCTTCCGAACTGGAGCTTGGCAGCCGGCGCTGTAGGTCCGGGGTTCCCCCCTTCCCCTCCCGGGGCGGGGAGGGCTGCGCGGACGATCGGCGCGGCAGTAAAGTGTGATGTTTGCTTGTTTGCTTGTTTCCTTGGGATTGTAGGGAGTTTTCTACCTCTCTGTTCGGTTTTTGTTGTAGTTTCTTACCATGTGGGGTTTGTTTTGTTACGCCTACCTTTCTGGGTGCCTAACCCCGGTCGATGGCAGATAAGGAAAACCCCAACCATATGGGGTTTTCCAGGGCCATTGCTCCCTGAAACCTCTCTGAAGGGGCCAGGTTCTGACGCTGGTCCCTGGTAGGTCTGAACTCCTTAGCTAATGTCCCGGTCTAACATAACATACATTAGCCCGATAAGCTCCAGGGAGCCTCCGGGGCTCACCCAGAAAATGGCGTTTCATTACATTCAACGCTGGTTTTTTGCTGTAATATTATTCAATAGTGTGTAGTTTGATATATTTATATAATAAAATGAGTGAATCATTGCTGTACTCAAAAATATGGTGTGCATATTGTTGATTCAATTATGTTCATCAATCAGTGAACAAATACTTTGTCGGTTATTACACTATAAGCACAGGTTTTATATATAAGTATCTGCATGTTTTGTTCACTATAACGAACCACTAAGTAGCTATTATGAGTCAAAAAGTAACGAGGAGTGACGGCTGTGTACCAGCCAGCCACTCCCGCCCGCCCTCAAGTCATCTGACTCACCCACATTCTCCTCCCACAATACTGTTTTTGCTATAATTCACTATATACAGACGTTATATATAGGTATCTACATGTTTTGTTCACCATAACTGTGCATCTAAGCTTGTATGGTGAGTAAAGGCACAAAGACGTAGGACCTCACACAGTCAGCTGATGGCTGCCGCCCTTAAGGCCAGACTCACTAATATTTCTCCTCCAACAATACTGTGTGGTGTTATTACGCTATATATCTTATATACAGACGTTATATATAAGTATTTACATGTTTTGTTCACCATAGCTGTACATTTAAGCTTGTATGGTGAGTAAAGGCACAAAGACGTAGGACCTCACACAGTCAGCTGATGGCTGCCGCCCTCAAGGCCAGACGCACTAATATTTCTCCTCCAACAAAACTGTGGTGTTATTACGCTATATACACACATTATATATAAATATCTACCTGTTTTATTCACCATACTTGTACAAATAAACTGGTATGGTGCCTAAAGACCATCATGGTAACCAGTAAACAACACCGTCGTCTGCACGGTTGCGTCGTGCAAACGACGCCACCGCCCTCACCAAAATGGCGGCTCCAAACCTTCTCTTGCTGTTTATACCCTCTATACACACGTTATATATAAGTATCTACATTTGTGTTCACCATAGCAAACCACTAAGCTGTTATGGTGAGTGCAGTCAATAAAAGGTGGCCACACACAGTCAGAAGACATCGCCACCATCCTCCCTCCCGCAGCATTACTCCTCCCTCCATGGCTGTACAGGTCTGCACAGCGCTAAGTATCACCATAATCCTGCTATTATCAGAACCCTGGTCAGTTTTATCACAGTCAGGGGTCTTCTGTACTAATATCATCGCTACATAATAGCATGAACAAGTATATTTTGGCATTTTTAGGCGATGCTGTGGTCACAAGCTGAACAGCAGTGCTGTTAGCTCATGCTGCGTGCGTCAGGCTTGGTTGCCCACTCAATACTGAGGCCAATAACATCCGGGAGTTTGCCCCACTATTTTTTTTTTAAAATGGCGTCTGTTTACAAGAGCCATGATGGTGTGGTGAACCCTGTGTATCCGCGGGCCGTTTAAATCTTACGTAGTACTCCAACACGTCATATGACGTGATGCGCACTTTAAAGGTTAAAATTCGTTGACAAAGCCTGGCAAGAAGTGACTCAAAGAACCCTGATCTCTGGCTGGAGAAAATTGTGGCCTGAATGTGTAACAGAACTAGACTTTGAGGGTTTGAGCTTGTAAATGATGCACCTATTGTTGAGGAAATTGTTACTCTGGGTCGGCAAATGGGCTTGGAATTGGATGGTAATGATGTGGTGGAGTTGGTGGAAGAACACAACGAAGAACTGACCACCGAAGAACTCCAAGCCCTTCAAAAGGAACAGCAAGAAGACACAGCTGAGGATGTTTCTCCAGTGGAGGAGGATGAGGTAGCAGCGAATGTCCCTTCCACAACCAATTAAGAAGGTGTGTCAGATGTAGGAAGAGATGCAAACTTTTATTGAAAAGACTCACCTAGAGAAAGCTGTAGTAAGCCATTGCATTAATCTTTTCAATGACAATGTGATGCCTCACTACAGAGACATCTTGCGAAGAAGGGGAAAAAAATCTTCCATGGAGAGATTTGTTGTGAGAAAATCGAGCAGTGAGCCACAACCAGGACCTAGTGGTATGCAGGCAAAACATGCCAGAGAATGCACCCCAGAGAGGTCCTCACTGCCTGATATTATAATGGAAGGGGACTCCACTTCCAAACAGTAACACCTCTCCTCCTCCCCCCTCCTCACCATCTTTCATATGCCAACAGCAGTCATCAACAAGGGTAAGTAATACCTTGAACATAGTTTTGTAGTGTAGATTTTGATGAATTAGGTATAAAATTTAGTTTGAAGTGAGGTTTTTGGGTAGTCAGGAACGGATTAATTCATTTCCCATTATTTCTCATGGAGAAATTAGCTTCGGTTTACGAGTTTTCGGGTTACGAGCCGTCTCCAGGAACGGATTAAACTCTTAAACCGAGGTACCCCTGTACTCCGTATCAGCCCAGATAGCTTTGGGGAGCCTCCGAGTCTCACGCAGAAAATGATGTTTCATTACATTCAACGCCGGTATTTTCATGCTAGCGGGTTGTATTTGTGTGTCGAAGGTACTGCCTATTATGTATAACTTTGAAAATATAAGTATGTATGGATATACGAGTATAGATATACAGATACCCACATATTTATTCATAATAATATATGTATATATATATATATATTATAAGCCTAAATCCTAAAATTGCATATAGCACACATTTTGCCTCAAATGTATACATGGTGTCAAATATATATATATATATATATATATATATATATATATATATATATATATATATATATATATATATATATATATATATATATATATATATATATGTCGTACCTAATAGCCAGAACGCACTTCTCAGCCTACTATGCAAGGCCCGATTTGCCTAATAAGCCAAGTTTTCATGAAATAATTGTTTTTCGACTACCTAACCTACCTAACCTAACCTAACCTAACCTAACCTAACTTTTTTGGCTACCTAACCAAACCTATCCTATAAAGATAGGGTAGGTTAGGTTAGGTAGGGTTGGTTAGGTTCGGTCATATATCTACGTTAATTTTAACTCCAATAAAAAAAAAAATGACCTCATACATAATGAAATGGGTAGCTTTATCATTTCATAAGAAAAAAATTAGAAAAAATATATTAATTCAGGAAAACTTGGCTTATTAGGCAAATCGGGCCTTGAATAGTAGACCAAAAAGTGAGTTCTGGCTACTAGGTACGACATATATATATATATATATATATATATATATATATATATATATATATATATATATATATATATATATATATATATATATATATATATATATATCTATATATATCTATATATATCTATATATATATATATATATGTATATATTATTTTTTTTTAAATTAATAGGGAAGGGAGTACCACCTCTGGCTGGAAGAAGGGGGACCCATAGCCTCGGAGGAAACCACACATAACGCATTGGAGGGAATGTGGGTCCCCTCCAATACAGTTTCTGTGTGCTTTTCTCCTACCACCCCCTTCCCTTTTTTTTTTTTTCCTTTATTGTGTATTTAAAGGTTACAAAACATACAAGACAAATGCCTAAAGGTTATGGATCTCTTGAAGCTCCTCCGCTTCTGGACAGGAACCGAGGACGCAGCAAGCATGCAGCAAGCAAGCATATGTATATATATATATATATATATATATATATATATATATATATATATATATATATATATATATATATATATATATATATATATATATATATATATATGTCGTACCTAGTAGCCAGAACTCACTTTTTGGCCTACTATTCATGGCCCGATTTGCCTTATAAGCCAAGTTTTCCTGAATTAATATATTTTTCTAATTTTTTTCTTATGAAATGATAAAGCTACCCATTTCATTATGTATGAGGTCAATTTTTTTTTATTGGAGTTAAAATTAACGTAGATATATGACCGAACCTAACCAACCCTACCTAACCTAACCTAACCTATCTTTATAGGTTAGGTTTGGTTAGGTAGCCGAAAAAGTTAGGTTAGGTTAGGTAGGTTAGGTAGTCGAAAAACAATTAATTCATGAAAACTTGGCTTATTAGGCAAATTGGGCCTTGCATAGTAGGCTGAGAAGTGCGTTCTGGCTACTAGGTACGACATATATATATATATATATATATATATATATATATATATATATATATATATATATATATATATATATATATATATATATATATATATATATATATAATATATATATATATATACACACACCCCACCCCAGGCACCCCACCCCTCCCCACCCGTGCCAAAAACACCCTCCGCAGAAAAGGTATCAACAGCAGAACCGAGGCATCCAAAATCAGAGCAACAGTCAGCAAGAAAATAGAAGAAGGCAACACAATAGGGGCGAGCAGAGTCATCACCAGTGAAGACACAGTTGCCACCAGGGATGCCAATACAGCACAAGCCCTGAGGGAAAAACACCCACCCAGAGCTCCTCGTGACGACAGTGTCCCCCTAGTCGGTGTCACCAGAGCAGAACCCCTGTGTGTGCTCGAATCCATGGTGCACAAAGCAGCTTTATCCTTCCCACCAGGATCAGCAGGTGGGTTCACAGGACTACGACCCAACCACATCAAACAAATGCTCAACCCTGCACTGGGAGACATTGCACAGGGCCTCCTGGTGGAACTAACTAGATTTGCCAACACATGTCTAGCTGGCAACATACCAGAGACCATACGGCCTCTCTTTTTTGGTGCTACCCTCTGTGCCCTGAGGAAAAAAGATGGAGGAATCAGACCGATAGCTGTGGGCAATTCACTCCGGCGTCTCGTCGCTAAGGCTGCTGCTAGAGCAGTTAGTCAGGCAGCAGCTGACATGCTGAAGCCAAAACAGCTTGGGTTTGGCATTCCCCAAGGGTGTGAGGCAGCGGCTCATGCAGCTAGAGCCTACATTGCCAACATTACGAATGAAAAAGCCCTGATAAAGCTGGACTTCAAAAATGCTTTCAATCTGGTTAGAAGGGATGCAGTACTCAGTGCAGTTCATCGCCTTTTTCCTTCCCTCTACCCGTTTGTAAACTCATGCTACAGCAAGAATCTAACTCTGCTTTTTGGGGAACATGAAATTGAATCACAAGAAGGTGTCCAACAAGGTGACCCCCTTGCTCCTTTTCTGTTCTGCCTAGTTATCAAGGAAGTCACTGATAACCTGTCCAGTGAGCTCAACATTTGGTTTTTGGATGATGGTACTCTAGCCGGCTCCCCAGCCTCACTCTCGGACGACATAAGAATAATCTAGGAGCAAGGAGCAAGCCTAGGCCTCACCCTGAACCCTTCCAAGTGCGAAATAACCTCCACCAACCAGCACATAATAGAGCAAATAAAGGTTGTTTTGCCTGACATTCATACAACCAACCCTGAGGACAGCTCACTCCTAGGTGCTCCTCTTGGAAGGAATGCCATCGACGGGGTCCTCGGTAAGAAGATCACTGACCTGAAGAGGATGAACGAGAGGATTGAAGACATCGATGCTCATGATGCACTTTACCTCATCACCAGATGCTTGTCCCTCCCCAAGCTGACCTACTTTCTAAGATGTTCGCCATCTTTCAACAATATTAAATTAGAAGAGTATGACAGCTTGCTGAAATCAACACTAGAAAAAGCCCTCAATCTTTCCCTCAGCGACTCACAGTGGAAACAGGCCTCCCTTCCTGTCAGACTCGGGGGCCTTGGCGTGCGCACAGCAACACAAATTGCTGTAATAGCGTTCCTGTCCTCTTCAGTGGGGTCTGACAACTTGGTGAAGGAAATCCTACCTGAGCACCTAGTTCAACAGGCAGGGGTGCATGATCCCAGCTTCACAGACTGCACAACCAAATGGGTCTCTCTCGCAGGATCAGCACCCCAACCACCGCCTTCTGAAGCCCATAAGCAATCCAGCTGGGATCGCCCCATTGCCGACCAAGAAGCTGCAACTTTGCTAGAAGCTGCGACAACACCACATGACACTGCCCGACTTAGAGCTGTAGCAGCTCCCCATGCAGGTGATTTCCTATTAGCAACCCCAATGTCAGCAACCGGCACCCGTCTCACACCGCAGGCTCTCTGAATTGCCGTGGCTCTCCGCCTAGCTGCCCCAATCCACACCGAATACAGGTGTATTTGCGGCGAGGCAGAGGCCGACAGATATGGACGACATGGCCTTCTTTGCCGAAGGACGGGAGGATGGCATGCAAGACACGGCGAGGTTAATGACATTATTAAGAGAAGCCTTACCACAGCCGGTTGTCCAGCAGAGAGAGAGCCCCGTTACCTAATGTCCCGCAACTCTGATGAGCCTGTCGGTCGCCCAGACGGAATTACGGTGAACCCCTGGAAGAATGGTAGACAGTTGATGTGGGACTACACTTGCGTTTCAACTTTAGCCAATACCTATGTTGACTTCAGTGCTACACAAGCAGAAGGAG
Organism: Procambarus clarkii; assembly: GCF_040958095.1. Taxonomy (NCBI): domain Eukaryota; kingdom Metazoa; phylum Arthropoda; class Malacostraca; order Decapoda; family Cambaridae; genus Procambarus; species Procambarus clarkii. The sequence goes on along the minus strand of NC_091226.1, from coordinate 20,370,060 downwards.
CTGCCAATCACCGGGAAGCGGCCTAGTCACGTAAATACAGAGACCTTGAGCACCACTACAATTTTGTCCCCATTGCCTCAGAGACACTTGGTGCTTGGGGTAATAGTGCTGCTAGCTTTTTGAAGGAGTTGGGGTCTAAGCTAATTAAAACAACTAGAGACCCTAGAGCTGCCAGTTTTCTTTTTCAGCGCCTTAGTGTGGCCATCCAGAGAGGAAATGCTCACTGCATCCACGGTTCCTGCCAGCCATCTGAGGAGCTGGAGGAGCTTTTCAACTTGTGACAAGCAGCCTTGTACCCTGCATGTAATCAATATTGTAACTTTTTTTGTGTAATGACATTTTCAAATAAAGTTAGATAAATATATACACTTAACAAAAGAATAGGGGTGGTAGGGGAAGAAAATATCAAAGTGAGGATCCACAAGGTCTTCTCTGAGTACTCTTTATTTTCTTCTCCGAGGCTATGGGTCCCTACACTTGCACCAGAGGTGGTACCCCTTCTATAAAAAAAAAAAAAAATATATTATATATATATATATATATATATATATATATATATATATATATATATATGTCGTACCTAGTAGCCAGAACGCACTTCTCAGCCTACTATGCAATGCCCGATTTGCCTAATAAGCCAAGTTTTCATGAATTAATTGTTTTTCGACTACCTAACCTACCTAACCTAACCTAACCTAACTTTTTCGGCTACCTAACCTAACCTAACCTATAAAGATAGGTTAGATTAGGTTAGGTAGGGTTGGTTAGGTTCGGTCATATATCTATGTTAATTTTAACTCCAATAAAAAAAAATTGACATCATGCATAATGAAATGGGTAGCTTTATCATTTCATAAGAAAAAAAATAGACAAAATATATTAATTCAGGAAAACTTGGCCTATTAGGCAAATCGGGCCTTGCATAGTAGGCTGAGAAGTGCGTTCTGGCTACTAGGTACGACATATATATATATATATATATATATATGTCGTACCTAGTAGCCAGAACTCACTTTTTGGCCTACTATGCATGGCCCGATTTGCCTAATAAGCCAAGTTTTCCTGAATTAATGGGTCTTTTTAGACCCATTCTATATTTAGGTCTATATTTAGTCTCCGTGGTGTAGTGGTAAGACACTCGCCTGGCGTTCCGCGAGCGCTATGTCATGGGTTCGTATCCTGGCCGGGGAGGATTTACTGGGCGCAATTCCTTAACTGTAGCCTCTGTTTAACGCAACAGTAAAATGTGTACTTGGATGAAAAAACGATTCTTCGCGGCAGGGAATCGTATTCCAGGGACCATAGGATTAAGGACTTGCCCGAAACGCTACGCGTACTAGTGGCTGTACAAGAATGTAACAACTCTTGTATATATCTCAAAAAAAAAAAATATATTTTTTCTAATTTTTTTCTTATGAAATGATAAAGCTACCCATTTCATTATGTATGAGGTCAATTTTTTTTTGTTGCAGTTAAAATTAATGTAGATATATGACCGAACCTAACTAACCCTACCTAACCTAACCTAACCTATCTTTATAGGTTAGGTTTGGTTAGGTAGCCGAAAAAGTTAGGTTAGGTAGTCGAAAAACAATTAATTCATGAAAACTTCGCTTATTAGGCAAATCGGGCCTTGCATAGTAGGCTGAGAAGTGCGTTCTGGCTACTAGGTACGACATATATATATATATATATATATATATATATATATATATATATATATATATATATATATATATATATATATTTATATATATATATATATATATATATATTTATATATATATATATTTATATATATATTTATATATATATATATATATATATATATATATATATATATATATATATATATATATATATATATATATATATATATATATATATATATATATATATATATATACTGTCTCCACTCGATCATCCGGACTATATGGGAAGGACCCCCAGCCGGATTATCACATTTTTCGGATAATGGTACTTTTTCACCTACGAGTCCAAAAGTGACCATTTCCAACTATTTTTATACTACAAACAACATAATTTGAATTGCCTTGCCACATACAATTATTAAATATTCAACTAGAAACCTCAACTTACCTTGTTGGTGTTCGTCTTCTTGATTGATGCCACACATCTTGAAGTTAAAAATTCTTAACAATTTACGTAACCTATACTAACACAACACTAAAATTAACACTTTAAATTACTGTACAGTTCATTAAGCTAAGTTAGTTTTGACTGCCAGCTGCTGAAGCCTCACTGGTTGAGGGCATTTGGGTTGCCTGTGAGGCCTCACTTGTTGAAGGTGCTTGCTTGCACCTCACTTGTTGAAGCGCTTGCATGCCCTCACTTGTTGAAGGCGCTTGGCTTGCCTGTGATGCCTCACTTGTTAAAGGCGCTTGCTTGCGCCTCACTTGTTGAAGGAGCTTGGCTTGCCTGTGGCGCCTCACTTGTTGAAGGCGCTTGGCTGCCTGTGACGCCTCACTGTTTGAACAACACGTAACTTGTCTTTAATTGCTAGGACAATCTTCTTCCTCTTAACACTTCCAGAACGATTGATGCTGCTACCAGACATATTCTTGGCCAAAAATGTTCAAAATTACTATGAAAATTAAGAAAGTTATTTAAAAAAATATTTCACTAATGGCGCAACACTGTGAGGCCGCACTGGTTGAGGTGTATAACTGTGACTTGTCTTTTATTGTTAGGACAACTTTCTTCCTCTTAACACCTCCAGAATGATTGATGCTGCTACCAGACATAGTCTTGGCCAAAAATGTTCAAAGTTACTATGAAAATAAAAAAGTTATTTAAAAAAATATTTCACTAATGGCGCAGCACTGTGTATAACACGAGGGACGGACGCACATGGGTTGACCAGTGTTGGACAGGTCCACTTGGGGCAGCCATAGCGTTACGTAGGCCGCCAGGAGGAAAAAAATTCACAATATTTTTGAAGGAAACTTCAGCCTGTGCACAATGCTTTTAGGAAACTTATTTATTTGTTATTACATAATTACTAGTAGTTATTTTATTTGTTTTTGGCTATGATTAATTGTTCTAAAATTAATGGTAATTCCTGTACCCAGGTAGTCCCTCCTGACGCACCCCTCCCACCCTCCCAACACCACCCACCCACCCCACCCCCACCTACACCATGCGCCTCGAGTCTCGGGCAGACGGGATTAATACCGTATGGCCTGCCTCATGTTTTCATATACGGACAAAGGCACGATTATCCGGGGGACTGACCGGATAGTGTAATTTCTGCAGAAAACCTGCTTTAATCCGGTCCCTGTGGCTATTTTGGCCGGATATTGTGATAACTTTATCCGTTCACGATTTTGGCCATATAAGGGCGTTTTTCGGATGTTCGAATCCCGGATAATCGCGGGGTTACAGTATATATGTCGTACCTAGTAGCCAGAACGCACTTCTCAGCCTACTATGCAAGGCCCGATTTGCCTAATAAGCCAAGTTTTCCTGAATTAATATATTTTCTCTCATTTTTTTCTTATGAAATGATAAAGCTACCCATTTCATTACGTATGAGGTCAATTTTTTTTAATTGGAGTTAAAATTAACGTAGATATATGACCGAACCTAACCAACCCTACCTAACCTAACCTATCTTTATAGGTTAGGTTAGGTAGCCGAAAAAGTCAGATTAGGTTAGGTTAGGTAGGTTAGGTTGTCGAAAAAATATTATTTCATAAAAACTTGGCTTATTAGGCAAATTGGGCCTTGCATAGTAGGCTGAGAAGTGCGTTCTGGCTACTAGGTACGACATATATATATATATTTATATATTAGTATATTTTGGTAGCAGTCTTTCCTGTAGACATATATTATTAAATATGACCGAAAAAGTAAGATTAATAATTCTAACACGAATTTTCTCAATCTTTCGTACATTACGCTTCACTGTTGGAGGTAAATCAAAAATCACTTCTCCAAAATTCATTTTTATTTCTAGTCTGACGCGACACGGGCGCGTTTCGTAAAACTTATTACATTTTCAAAGACTTCACAAATACACAACTGATTAGAACTTGCGTTTCTCTGATTTTATATCTACATTTGAGTGAGGTGGGAAGGGTGATGTGGCATTAACACAAGACAGAACAATAGGGGATATTAATAGGGTATTAAAAGTATCAACACAAGACAGAACAGAAACAATGGGTATTGAATAGAAGTGTTTGTAGAAAGCCTATTGGTCCATATTTCTTGATGCTTCTATATTGGAGCGGAGTCTTGAGGTGGGTAGAATATAGTTGTGCAATAATTGGCTGTTGATTGCTGGTGTTGACTTCTTGATGTGTAGTGCTGTTGACTTGATGTGTAGTGCTGTTGACTTCTTGATGTGAAATTCGTGTTAGAATTATTAATCTTACTTTTTCGGTCATATTTAATAATATATATTTATATATATATATATATATATATTATATATATATATATATATATATATATATATATATATATATATATATATATATATATATATATATATTACATATTTATATATATTATATATTATATATATATATATATATATATATATATATATATATATATATATATATATATATATATATATTACATATTTATATATATATATATATATATATATATATATATATATATATATATATATATATATATACATATTTATATATATATATATATATATATATATATATATATTATTAAATATGACCGAAAAAGTAAGATTAATAATTCTAACACGAATTTTCTCAATCTTTCGTACATTACGCTTCACTGTTGGAGGTAAATCAAAAATCACTTCTCCAAAATTCATTTTTATTTCTAGTCTGACGCGACACGGGCGCGTTTCGTAAAACTTATTACATTTTCAAAGACTTCACAAATACACAACTGATTAGAACTTACGTCTCTCTGATATTATATCTACATTTGAGTGAGGTGGGAAGGATGATGTGGCATTAACACAAGACAGAACAGGGGATATTAATAGGGATTATTCATCGCCAGAGAAATCCTAGTAAACAACACAGAAATCATCGATAGATACAGCGATAGCAGGCGGCTTGACGTTTGCGAGGCACTACACATCAAGAAGTCAACACCAGCAATCAACAGCCAATTATTGCACAACTATATTCTACCCACCTCAAGACTCCGCTCCAATATAGAAGCATCAAGAAATATGGACCAATAGGCTTTCTACAAACACTTCTATTCAATACCCATTGTTTCTGTTCTGATACTTTTAATACCCTATTAATATCCCCTGTTCTGTCTTGTGTTAATGCCACATCATCCTTCCCACCTCACTCAAATGTAGATATAATATCAGAGAGACGTAAGTTCTAATCAGTTGTGTATTTGTGAAGTCTTTGAAAATGTAATAAGTTTTACGAAACGCGCCCGTGTCGCGTCAGACTAGAAATAAAAATGAATTTTGGAGAAGTGATTTTTGATTTACCTCCAACAGTGAAGCGTAATGTACGAAAGATTGAGAAAATTCGTGTTAGAATTATTAATCTTACTTTTTCGGTCATATTTAATAATATATGTCTACAGGAAAGACTGCTACCAAAATATACTAATATATATATATATATATATATATATATATATATATATATATATATATATATATATATATATATATATATATATATATATATATATATATATACATATTTATATATATATATATATATATATATACATATATATATATATATATATATATATATATATATATATATATATATATATATATATATTTATATATATATATATATATATATATATATATATATATATATATGTCGTACCTAGTAGCCAGAACTCACTTCTCAGCCTACTATTCAAGGCCCGATTTGCCTAATAAGCCAAGTTTTCCTGAATTAATATATTTACTATAATTTTTTTCTTATGAAATGATAAAGCAACCCTTTTCTCTATGTATGAGGTCAATTTTTTTTTATTGGAGTTAAAATTAACGTAGATATATGACCGAACCTAACCAACCCTACCTAACCTAACCTAACCTATATTTATAGGTAAGGTTAGGTTAGGTAGCCAAAAAAAACTAGGTTAGGTTAGGTTAGGTAGGTTAGGTAGACGAAAAAAGATTAATTCATGAAAACTTGGCTTATTAGGCAAATCGGGCCTTGAATAGTAGGCTGAGAAGTGCGTTCTGGCTATTAGGTACGACATATATATATATATATATATTTATATATATATATATATATATATATATATATATATATATATATATATATATATATATATTTATATATATATATATATACATATTTATATATATATATATATATATATATATATATATATATATATATATATATATATATATATATACATATTTATATATATATATATATATATATATACATATTTATATATATATATATATATATATATATATATATATATATATATATATATATATATATATATACATATTTATATATATATATATATATATATATATATATATATATATATATATACATATTTATATATATATATATATATAAATATATATATATATATATATATATATATATATATATATATATATATACATATTTATATATATATATATATATAAATATATATATATATATATATATATATATATATATATATATACATATTTATATATATATATATATATATATATATATATATATATATATATATATATATATATATATATATATATATATATATATATATATATATATATATGTCGTACCTAGTAGCCAGAACACACTTCTCAGCCTACTATGCAAGGCCCGATTTGCCTAATAAGCCAAGTTTTCATGAATTAATGTTTTTTCGACTACCTAACCTACCTAACCTAACCTAACCTAACTTTTTCGGCTACCTAACCAAGCCTAACCTATAAAGATAGGTTAGGTTAGGTTAGGTAGGGTTGGTTAGGTTTTGTCATATATCTACGTTAATTTTAACTCCAATAAAAAAAAATTGACCTCATACATAATGAAATGGGTAGCTTTATCATTTCATAAGAAAAAAATTAGAAAAAATATATTAATTCAGGAAAACTTGGCTTATTAGGCAAATCGGGCCTTGAATAGTAGGCCAAAAAGTGAGTTCTGGCTACTAGGTACGACATATATATATATATATATAATGTCGTACCTAATAGCCAGAACGCACTTTTCATCCTACTATTCAAGGCCCGATTTGCCTAATAAGCCAAGTTTTCCTGAATTAATATATTATCTCTAATTTTTTTCTTATGAAATGATAAAGCTACCCATTTCATTATGTATGAGGTCAATTTTTTTTTATTGGAGTTAAAATTAACGTAGATATATGACCGAACCTAACCATCCCTACCTAACCTAACCTAACCTATCTTTATAGGTTAGGTTAGGTTAGGTAGCCGAAAAAGTTAGGTTAGGTTAGGTAGGTTAGGTAGCCGAAAAAACATTAATTCATGAAAACTTGGCTTATTAGGCAAATCTGGCCTTGCATAGTAGGCTGAGAAGTGCGTTCTGGCTACTAGGTACGACATATATATATATATATAATCTTTGAACAACACCCACCAGTGGGCCTCGAACCCAGAAAGCACAACTACCTTCCAGTAGCTGCCATAACTAGTATGCCTTAACCCACTACACCATCAGACCCTACAAAAGAAGTAGAGACTTCGAGATATATATACACCTCAAATATCTCCACTTCCCGAGGGCACTAGACAAGTGAGAGGTTACTATACGTTTTTTCATCAAGCCACTGTTAATGTGAGAGAACTCTTGTCCATGCTATAAGCCTATACTTGCATAAACCACAAGTGAAGATTAACAATCTTTGGACAACACCCACCAGTGGGCCTCAAACCCAGAAAGCACAACTACCTTCCAGTAGCTGCCATAACTAGTACGCCTTAACCCACTACACCATCAGACCCTACAAAAGAAGTAGAGACTTCGAGATATATATACACCTCAAATATCTCCACTATATATATATATATATATATATATATATATATATATATATATATATATATATATATATATATATATATATATATATATATGACCGAAAAAGTCAGATTAATAATTCTAACACGAATTTTCTCGATCTTTCTTGCGTTTCTTTTCAATGTTGATGGTAATTCAAAAATCAATTCTCCAAAATTCATTTTTATTTCTAGTCTGACGCGACACGAGCGCGTTTCGTAAAACTTATTACATTTTCAAAGAATTTAGTTTACACACACAAACACACAACTATAACTGAATAGAGCATAAACAACTTTGAGTTTTTATACCTACATTTGGGTGAGGTGACATGTTACAATAGTTTTGGATGAGGTGAAAATAAACTTTTAACACAAGGCATGACACGAAACAATGGGTATTAAAGGTAGGTAACTGCAGAAGGCCTATTTTTATTGGCTCATATTTCTTGATGCTTCTATTTTGAAGCGGAGTCTTGAAGTGGGTAGAATATAGTTGTGCATTAATTGGCTGTTGATTGCTGGTGTTGACTTCTTGATGTGTAGTGCCTCATCTAAAACTATTGTAACATGTCACCTCACCCAAATGTAGGTATAAAAACTTGAAGATGTTTAACCCTCAAACCGCGCATATCATATATAAATGATATCAGTGACAAAACCGAAACCGCACACATCATTTATATATGATTTCGTGTCTAGCGCTATAATTTAAACGCCCCGCCTGGGATAGGAGCAGCTATAGTACAGCCACGACCGATAGTTGCCAGATGCCACCTAGAAAAAAAATCCAGGCCAACATTCTTGGGTGTTAGAGCGTCAGTATTGAGCAAGCCACCAAGGTTGGCGCACGCAGCACGAGCTCACAGCACCGCTGTTCAGCTTGTGACCACAACATCGCCTACAAATACCATTATATATATGATACTGCTATTATTTAGCAGTGATAGTATTACTGTAGCCCCCTGATTGTGATAAAACTGACCAGGATTCTGATAATAGCAGGATTGTGGTGATATTTAGCGCTGTGCTTCATGGAGGGAGGAGTAAGGCTGTGGGAGGGAGAGTTGTGGTGTCGTTTTCTGACTGTGTGTGGCCACCATTTATTGACTGCACTCACCATACCAGCGTAGTGGTTTGATATGGTGAACACAAATGTAGATACTTATATATAACGTGTGTATAGTGTGAGATAACAGCGAGAGGAGTAGGTTGGGAGCCGCTATTTTGGTGAGGGAGGAGCGTCGTCTGCACGACTTGGCATGTTGTTTACTGATGGCCACTATGATCTTTGGGCACCATACCAGCTTATTTGTTCAGGTATGGTGAATAAAACAGGTAGATACTTATATATAATGTGTGTATATAGCGTAATAACACCACAAACAATATTGTTGGAGGACAAATATTAGTGCGTCTGGCCTTGAGGGCTGCCGCCGATCAGCTGACTGTGTGAGTAGCTACGTCTTTGTGCCTTTACTCACCATACAAGCTTAGATGTACAGTTATGGTGAACAAAACATGTAAATACGTATATATAACGTCTGTGTATAGTGAATTAATACAGAAAGAGTATTGTGGGAGGTGAATGAGGGAGGGTGAGTGAGGTAGTGTTGAGTGAGGTGGTGTTGAGGGAGGGAGTGGCAGTGAGTGGCTCGCTGGTGTTTGGCGGTCACTCCTCGTTGCTTTTTGACTCACAAGACCAACTTAGTAGTTCGTTATGGTGTACAAAACATGCAAATACTTATATATAACCTGTGTATATAGTGTAACAACAGCAAAACTATTTGTTTATTGTTTTATGAACATAATAATTGAATCACTAATATGCACACCATAATTTTGAGTACAGCGATGGTTCACACATTTTATAATATAAATATACCACAATTCACTGTATGGAATAATATTACTGCATAAAAACTAAGAAAAAATCAATCAGAGACATTGAAATAATTAGATAATAATATATTTGTGGCAACTGCCGTCTGACAGCTCGGGCGGAGTAGACCTCATCTGGCGAAGGCTCTGCCAACGCCCCTTTTTTGTCACACTTCCCTACCCTATTGCGGCTAAAATATGCCACCTACGATTTTTTTGTTATTTTTTCTGTGATCAGGGAACAAAAATGAACACTTCTATAAGACGAAAGAATTTTTTGGATTTTTTTGTTGTTGTTGCGCCTGTGGGTGTGAATTCCATTTGGGCCCCTAGCGGTTTGAGGGTTAAGCTCTATTCAGTTAAAGTTATGTGTGTGTGTGTGTAAACTAAAGTCTTTGAAAATGTAATAAGTTTTACGAAACGCGCTCAAGTGTCACGTCAGACTAGAAATAAAAATGAATTTTGGAGAATTGATTTTTGAATTACCATCAACAGTGAAAAGAAACGTAAGAAAGATTGAGAAAATTCGTGTTAGAATTATTAATCTTACTTTTCGGTCATATTTAATAATATATGTCTACAGGAAAGACTGCTACCAAAATATACTAATATATATATATATATATATATATATATATATATATATATATATATATATATATATATATATATATATATATATATATATATATATATATATATATATACAGTGGTACCTCGGAATGCGAGTGTCCCTGTATGCGAGTTTTTCGGAATACGAGCAGGATTTCCTCGAAAAATATGTCTCGGAATGCGAGGGTTACCTCGGGACACGAGTTTGTTGATACACGTACAGGCCGACCCAGCGCATGGTGGTTCGGCGATCGTCGCCCCTCCACCCCTCCGCCCCTCAGCCCCTCAGTTTACCATTGTCTCGCGCCCAGTGACTACCCCACATAAATTCTTCTCGCGGATTTTCAGTGTTTTGTTGGATTTTTGGTGATTTGACTATACAATTTGTTATTATATATCTCACCATGGGTCCCAAGAAAGCCAGTGGTAAGGATAAAGGCCAGAAAGCCCATGTGAGGATGACAATAGAGGAGAAACAAGAGATCATTCGGAAGCATGAGAACGGTACACGTGTTGTTGAACTTTGTAGGCAGTACAACAAAGCCACATCAACAATATGCACTATACTTAAGAAGAAAAATGAGATTATGGGTGCTAAAGTGGCAAAAGGAGTCAGAACAATAACGAAACAAAGACCACAAATACTTGAAGAAGTGGAAAAGTTGTTATTAATTTGGATACACGACAAGGAGTTAAGGGGTGACCGTGTTTCGGAGGCCATTATTTGTGAGAAAGCCAGGGTTTGGACAGATTTGTGGTGAGGAAATCGAGCAGTGAGCCTCAACCAGGACCTAGTGGCACTCAGATAAAACGTCCCAGGGAGAGCACGCCAGAAAGGTCTTCACTGCCTGATGTGATAATGGAAGGGGACTCCCCTTCCAAACAGTAACTCCTCTCCTCCTCCCCCCTCCTCACCATCTTCCATACGCCTACAGCATTCAACAGCAAGGTAAGTAATAACTTGAACATAGTTTTGTAGGTTTATTTAGATGAATTAGGTATAAAAATTTAGTTTGATGTGGGGTTTTTGGGGTAGTCAGGAACGGATTAATTCATTTCCCTTTATTTCTTATGGGGAAATTAGCTTCGGTATACGAGTTTTCGGAATACGAGGCGTCTCCAGGAACCAATTAAACTCTTAAACTGAGGTATGCCTGTATATATATATATATATATATATATATATATATATATATATATATATATATATATATATATATATATGGGAGCCAGCAGCTGAGCGGACAGAACACTGGATGCATGATCCTGTGGTCCCGGGTTCGATCCCGGGCGCCGGCAAGAAACAATGGGCAGAGTTTCTTTCACCCTGATGTGCCTGTTACCTAGCAGTAAATAGGTACCTGGGAGTTAGTCAGCTTTCACGGGCTGCTTCCTGGGGGTGGAGGCCTGGTCGAGGACCGGGTCGTGGGGACACTAAAGCCCCAAAATCATCTCAAGATAACCTCATGATGGTAATCACTCATTTTCTGTTGCTAAAAGTTTAGTGTCTCCTCTATGGCTGTTCAGACTTCAGACACTGGATGATGATATTGGGAAGCATTGGTCGTCATTTTCTTATTTAGGCCCTAGAAGGAAAGTGAGGGACTCGGGATTTTTTTCAAGATTGGGGATGTTTTCTTGTGGACTGTGGAAACAAATGTGACCTCTATGTATGTGCAGAACTATTTTAAATATTTTAAATATGCAAATCATATATGTATGCCAAGCGCATGATGGGACATGTTACTCCTGTCGTATATGTATGCCATGTGCAGTTTAAGGGTTAAGGTATCAACCAAGTTGTATGCTCAGACACAAGCATTTCATTTACACTTAAAGTATTATTAATATCAACTTTAGGCCAGAACTGGAACCTTCATTGAACAAGTATCGTGTTGAGGCAGCATGGAAACTTGGCCAGTGGGACCAGCTTGAGACCTTCCTTAAGACTAGCCCGAGTCAAGCATCTTGGGGAGAAGGAGTTGGGCAAATCCTTCTTGCAGTTCGAGCACGAGACTGCACGGCCTACCAGAATAGCTTACGTCATCTGAGAACTCAGCAGATAACTTCACTTTCTGCAGCAAGTATGGAAAAGTGGGCTTACCAAAGAGCTTACCCTCATATTTTAAGGTGAGAATAAAAACCAATTTCTTCCTATGCATAGCAGGCATACAGTTGCTGCACCTCAAGAATGTATGTTGTAAGGTGTTTAGTTAATTCAAAATAGGGTGTAGTGTACATTGTCTTGGTAGAATGAATTACCATTTCATCTATGTGGGTAAAATCAGCAAATTATTGGGATTTTAACCACTTATGACTCTTAATAAAGGACAGGTAAAGTGAATCTGGAACATCTTAGATTGTTATTTGAATCGTGCATATTTCTAAAAAAATAAAAAAAAAATGTTGTCTGTCTGGGCTTCAGTCTGAAAGTAATTTTTCTGGGGGGAGCCCCATCAGCTACATGAATCTATTCACACAGATTCAGTGCCACAACTACTAAGTGCCATTAGTCACAGAGTTCTGATGGCCTACCAGTGACCATGAGGCAGAACCTGACACCCTCAGAGAGGCGTATGGAGTGATGGCATATGAGCACTTTACATTTATCATTTAAGCATAATTGCCACCATCAGGAAAGGCACCCAGAAAGCTAAGCAAACTAGATCAGACTACTACATGGTTTAAAACGAGGCCACAACCCCAAAATTACTAAAAGAACGCCCAACAATGAAAACAAAGCACAAAACGTTTGTAACAGTAGCGTGCGCTAGTTTGCCCCACCTCTCCTTCGGTTGGGGAGAGGAAGGAGGCGGTACCAGGTTAGCCAGCTGGTCCACAGTCAGCTCTTTTCTGATGGTGTCTGGTAGCTCTCATGTTGCTCTGGCTTCAGTCTCCCATGTTTCGAGTGGTGTTTTGCGCTTGAGGTGTTCTTTTATGTGTTGTATGTTTGTTGTAGCATGAGTCAGAAGTTTATTGTTCTTGGAGCTGCACACGCTCAGGGTTATCTTCCCTGTGTGCTCTTTGAGTACTACCCTTGCATGGTCATAGTTTTCTTCCCCGAGGTGTTCGGGATACGCTCCCTTTAGAGGGCCTCCTCGCTTGGGGTGGTCCCCATTCTTCAGGTAAGCCGGTGGTCTATGATTGTCTGTCTTCCCTCGAGTTGGGAGTGTTTTCTGTTGAGAGCCCCTTCAGCTTCCCGGAGCTATACTGGGCTGATGTGTATATATTGGACTGTTGCAACAGTCAGTCGATGGAGTTCTAGCCTACTGGGGACCACGAGCCACAACCTGACCCCCTCAGAGCGGCACAAGGAGCAATGGTCTATAGACGCCCCCCATGTAGTTGGAAATCCCCATGTGGTTGGAAGCATTCTATGTCTGCCATCTACCAGGTCAGGCACCCAGAAAGGTTGGAATCCCAAAACAAACTACAGCTGGTTAAAAATTGCAAACTGAAAGCCGAATGAGCAAGCAGAATTCCCCAATCAGAAAACAAGAAAACAAGCATGATGTCACTACATCGCTGTCCACGCAGCGTCCCCCCTCCCTGGGATGGGGAAGGGGGGGGGCAGGTCCCCGGTCTACCGGGGACCACGAGCCAGAACCTGGCCCCCTCAGAGAGGCATGGGGAGCAATGGCCTATAAACCCCCGTGTGGTTGGAAGCATTCTATGTCTGCCATTGACCGGGTCAGGCACCCAGAGAGGTAAGCGTTCCAAAACAAACCCCTATTCTGGTGAAAAATTGCTATAAAAAGTCGAACCACTAGATAGAACTCCCCAAAAAGAAACGAGCAAACGAGCATGATGTCACACGTCGACACGTCGTCACGCCACTGTCTGCGCAGCTCCTCCCCCCCCCCCCCCCCCTTCCCCGGGAAGGGGAAGGGGGAGCCCCAGATCTCCACCCGGCTATCCACCCTTCAGTTCAGAGGCTGATGCTATGAACACCGGTCGTTTGCTCCGGCTCCAATGGTTGTTTCAGCACTGTACCTAGAGTGTGGTGACTGTCTTCTAGGTGGTGTGTGAGCCGAGAGTGATTCCCTAGTACCAGCCCGAACCTTCGCTCGATGTGTTCACGGATGCGTCGTCTCTCGGCTGGGGCTTTGTGACCAGTACTCACCAGGCCGGCCAGGGACGGTGGGGTCCGTCCTTCCGTCGGGCTCACAGTACTGTTCGGGAGTTCGCGGCAGTCTGGTTCATGCTTCAGAGTGTTCGGGTCGCTCGGGGATCGACCATTCAGCCCCATTCGGATTGTTCTCCTGTGGTTCATTGCCTGAACCACGGAGGTTCTCTTCGGTCCGTGCCTCTTTGGGGTTGGTCCCTTCGAGTGGTTCATCTGCTGGATTCTCGGGGTTTGGCTCTCTGTGCGGTTCATATCCAAGGTGTGTCCAACGTCCTGGTGGAGGGCCTGTCTCACTTCATTCCCCTGTCCACGGAATGGATGGTCGACAACAACTTGTTTCTTTGGACCTGCCAGATGTACAGACTCCTGGACGTGGACCTCTTCGTGTCGGTGTGGTCTCGGTGTCTCCCAGTGTAAGTGACACCCTTCCCCGACTGCGAGGCGTTCGCAGTGGATGCCTTTCGGCAGGACTGGTCGAGGTGGGGTTACCTGTACCTCTTTTTCCCGGTCCAGCTGTTGCTTCGGGTTCTGGCTCGGTTGGAGACCTTCCCAGGGAGAGTAGTCCTTGTGGCCTCTTAGTGGCCGACCCAACCTTGGTTTCCAGCGCTGTTTGCTCGGTATGCGAACCTGGGGCGTTTTCCGCTGCTCCGTCTTTTTCAGCAGATCGGACCGGTCCGGTACGGGGCTGGTTCAACCTTCTCCTCTGTTCTTCGCATCTGGTCTTTTTGATGTGGGTGTATCACCATTTCTATTGTGATTTGGGAGTTTTCCTCCTTTGTTTACCTTGGGGTAAGTGATAGGTATAGCACTGGTAGGGCGCAGGGTACTGCGTAGCTAGTTTTCACCTATAACAGCGGCCGGCTCTGTTCCCTCTGGGTACGTTGTCCATTTGTGTGGTTTTTCTTTTATTTTTGTTTTTGCCTGGTGGGGGTCTGCTCTGTGTTCCTACCCCTTATATTAGGGTCGTTTGTGTGGTGGCACCCCCTGCTTCGCCCTCACGGGTGGACACGTCCCGTGGGTTCAGCTTTAGCAGTTTGCTTGGTAGTTTGGGGCGCCGGTTAGCAGTGCTCTGCATGGGATAACCCTTAGCAGACCCAGTCTAGGGGCCCTGGGAAACCCCACGGGGGCTCTCGGGTCCGATAGTGGAGACCCTTGCATCCCCTCTCGCTTTGTGCGAGTTGAGGGTTGCTCTGTCCCCTTGTCTCAGAGTGACTTTCCTTGTTTTTGCCTCCGTCATGCTGCCTGTTGGGTCGGTGACTTATTCGACCCCGAGTCCTGCGAGCTGTGTTGCTTGTTCATGACTCAATTCACCCAGTCTGCTAATGAATTCCTTTGGGTGCAGGCAGCTCAGCGTTGCAAGGTAGGCTGTTGCAACGCGTTCGGGTTGTTGCTTCCCCGGATGCCCCGAGGCTGCCCTGCTTCGTGTAGGGACCCAGACTTGGGGGTTTTGGTCGCTTCGGCCTTGGTTCCATCCACGCCCCCTTGTTTTTCCCCTTCGGTGGTTCATTTTGTTCCCCCCCCCCCCTCCTGCTTCTGGCCCCTACGTGTCTGAAGGCTTCGGGGTCAGGGCAGGGTTAGAGGTTTCACCTCTGGCCTGCTCATGCACCGCCTGAGCCGTCCTGGTCTTTGGACAGAGTGCTCTCCTGTCTTTCTTCTCCTCGGTTTGTTGTGGCTCTTTCGGTTCAGGATTGCTTTGCTAAGGCTCTTTTTCTGTTGGCATTGGCCTCTGGGGGTCTTGTGGCTGAGCTTCGTGCTCTTCTCAGGCGTGGTGCTTTTTTGCTCCTATGGTCGTGGTCATAGGTTTATTCGTCTGCAGCCGTCTCCCTTTTTTTCTGACAAAGAATGTAACTGCTGCTTTCTGGAGGGGTCCTTGGGTTGTTGCTTGGGTTGTCAGGCCGGGGGTTCACCTTGTGTTGTGTCCGGTTGCGGCCCTCCACCGTTATCTACACTCCACGGCTTTTGTGTCCAGGGAAGCGCTTTAGGTTCATCCGGTTTCCCTTCTTCCCTGTTCGCAGGTTTGGGTCTCTCAGGTAGTCCGTGGGGTTATTAAATCTAGCGAGCCTGCAGTCTATTCCCATGCCCATGACGTTCATAAGTTTGCTGCTCTAGCTGCCGTCTTCGGCGATAGGTCTTGGGCTGTCATTCAGGCACGGGGTTTTTGGCTATCGGACAGAGTCCTGGCTGCATGCTCCCTTGTGAACGTTACTGGGTCCAGTCGGGCCTGTGTTGCTTTAGGTCAGCGGATGCAGCCTGTTGTCTCGACTTCGTGTTGAGGAGTGGAGCACCGACTGCCTCCCGGGTATGTCCCCTTGTTTTATTAGGTAGTTTTTGGTGAAGTAGCTCCGGGGAGTCGTAGGGGCTCCCCCTAGAAACCCAGCATTGAATGTAATGAAACGCCATTTTCTGGGTGAGTCCCAGAGGCTCCCTGGCACCCTCCCGCCCTCCGGTCACTGTTTTTTTCGCGATTTTGATATCCAGCCTCAGAACTGGGGCGGGGATTGCCGGTGCGGGGGTCTGGGGTTCCCCCTTCCCCCTCCCGGGGGGAGAGGAGCTGCACAGACATGCGGTGCGGTTCGTGTGACGTCATGCTTGTTCGTTTTTCTTGGGGAGTTCTGTCCACTCGTTTGTCGATTTCGTTGTTAACCAGAATAGGGGTTTGTTTTGTGGCACTTACCTTTCTGGGTGCCTGTCCCGGTCGATGGCAGATATAGAATACTCCAAATCACATGTGCATTTCTATGGGCCATTGCTCCCCGTGCCTCTGTGAGGGGGCCAGGTTCTGGCTCGTGGTCCCCGGTAGGCCTAGAAGTCCACCCACATCGACTGATGCAAAACAGTTAGGGTATCCATATCAGCCATGGATAGCTCCAAGGAGCCTCCGGGACTCGCCCAGAAAATGGAGTTTCATTACATTCAACGCTGGTTTTTGTTATTAGTTTATTTTTCCTCTTGTATTCTTAGTTAAATAGTTTTCATCAAAAAAGGTAGTTTCCAGAGAGAACAAAATGTTTGAAATAACTTTATATGGGAATGTGTTGAGCTTGGTAAACCATTTGAGTAGTGGACAGTTATATTCTTTTAAATGTAGATTTATTTAATGATTTTCCACTTACATTTTATTTACTTCATCCATAAGTAGTTATAATAATGTATTAAATTTTCTAATGTAAGCAGTCAATAAATATATTTTACTGTATGACCATTAAACTATAGAAGAGTTTTCAATAATTTAATTAACTTCTCTGTTGAATATGCATTTGAAATTATATGTTTAACTTTGCATGTGTAATGAAACAGAGTACATGTGCTCATTGTTAACAATATTGTTAGGCTTCACATGATGACTGAGCTGGAAGAAATGGTGTCCGGTTTACTGCTGTTTGACCAGTCAAGTGTGGCAAAGGGTAGATTTTCTTGTCAGTCAGAAGTCAAAACACACCTGAATCCTCAGCGCCAGCCCCTCAATCTTAATGAAGTAACTGAGAGATGGGACAAGCGATTAAGTTTGGTCCAAACATCTCATCGGTACCTAGAACCTATTCTCAGCTTCAGAAGGTAAGTCTAAAATTCAATAAGAACAACAGTTTTTCTCCAATAAAACTACTTAATTTAACATTTTTTAATCTGTTTAAAACAAGTGACTATCTTTATTTATTTGCGCAAAGATGACAGTACTGTATCATTATTATAACAGGTGACAGTATCGTTATTTGCTTGTACAAGTGAGAGTATCATTATTTGTTTGTACAAGTGAGAGTATTATTATTTGTTTGTACAAGTGAGAGTATCATTATTTGTTTGTACAAGTGAGAGTATCATTATTTGTTTGTACAAGTGAGAGTATCATTATTTGTTTATACAAGTGAGAGTATCATTATTTGTTTATACAAGTGAGAGTATCATTATTTGTTTGTACAAGTGAGAGTATCGTTATTTGCTTGTACTTGTGAGAGTATCATTATTTGTTTATACAAGTGAGAGTATCATTATTTGTTTATACAAGTGAGAGTATCATTATTTGTTTATACAAGTGAGAGTATCATTATTTGTTTATACAAGTGAGAGTATCATTATTTGTTTGTACAAGTGAGAGTATCATTATTTGTTTATACAAGTGAGAGTATCATTATTTGTTTGTACAAGTGAGAGTATCATTATTTGTTTATACAAGTGAGAGTATCATTATTTGTTTATACAAGTGAGAGTATCATTATTTGTTTGTACAAGTGAGAGTATCATTATTTGTTTGTACAAGCGAGAGTATCATTATTTGTTTGTACAAGTGAGAGTATCATTATTTGTTTGTACAAGTGAGAGTATCATTATTTGTTTGTACAAGTGAGAGTATCATTATTTGTTTGTACAAGTGAGAGTATCATTATTTGTTTGTACAAGTGAGAGTATCATTATTTGTTTGTACAAGTAAGAGTATCATTATTTGTTTGTACAAGTAAGAGTATCATTATTTGTTTGTTCCAAGGGGTTGTCATAGCCAGGGAGTGGTAATGGGGGACGAGCTCCCATGACCTATAAAATGCTCCTATACGGCATGCGTCTCAAATAGCCTCTGACAACCAAGTCCAACTCCTGGCCTGCACGGGTGGCTTAGTCTAAGTCCGGCGGAACTGCTTTTACCGACAGGAGAAGGGGCGAGGGCGTGCCTCTGGCGCCATAAAACCAGCTTCTCCGGGTAGATGGGACTCGATAGCCTGGGAAGGCAGCCCATCTAGGGGAAGGAAAACCCTGATTTTAAACCTCCGCTGCCTTGTGGCCATACCCTTTTTTGGGAAGGCTTCAGGAGTCAACCTCGAGGAAAAATCCGGAATTGGAGCCCCTAAGGCAGTTCGTTGTTGACGTCGACCTCGTTCTGGCAGCTCCTGCGACGTTGCTGGAACCATGCGTATTGGCATTTGCCTTTCTATTGGATAATTTCAGCAACGTGGAGAGGGGGGACCTGCTGCATGGGTAACAGCTTCTCCTACATATCTACCTACCCAGGCTTTGCGCCCTGGAGAGGACACTCCAGCTTCGCCTCACAGCGTCGAACCAACACGGGAAGCGACAGTCTACCGGTTTTAAGTCTTCTGCTCGGTTGGCGAAGAGTGTGACGCCAGGGGTTGCTTCCGACGGTGGGAGGGGTCATCGCGCCCCACTGGGCAGCTACCGCCCGCCTCAAGCTGGGCAAACCCCAGCCAATAAGGTGTTGCCTCGCCACGGTCCGTTAACCTCACTGGGTGCGTGGGGTTTAGGGTGAAAACTGACAAGCGGCCCGACAACTTTGCACCAAGCAATACCAAACCAAAGAAGAAAATATCAACTGCCCTAAAGCTGGGCACATGGAACGTCAGGACACTGACACCAGGTTTCTCTGACGACCTGCAAGAAATCAATGACGCCCGAAAAACAGCAATCATCGATAGGGAGCTGAGCAAGCTGCAGATGGATATTGTTGCTCTCCAAGAGACCAGGCTCCCAGGATCAGGATCTGTGAGAGAGAGGACCTTCTCTTTCTTCTGGCAAGGAAAACCTCCAGATGAGACCAGAGAACATGGTGTGGGATTTGCCGTCAGGAATGCACTGTTGGGACACATTATGCCACCGATGGGGGAAACCGAACGAATTCTGTCTCTGCAACTGTACTCCCAAACCGGACCAGTCAATGTAATTAGTGCATATGCACCAACCCTGACTTCTCCAGCAGAGGCAAAGGAAAAATTCTACGATGACCTCAACAGAGTCATAGCGAGAATCCCTGTAAAGGAGCCACTGTTCATCCTTGGCGACTTCAATGCCAGAGTGGGTGCCGAGCACAACATTTGGCCCACTTGCCTGGGTCAATTCGGCATAGGAAGGATGAATGAGAACGGGCAACGTCTGCTAGAACTCTGCTGCCTTCATGGTCTTTGTGTCACCAACACGTTCTTCGGCACAAAGCCTCAACACCGAGTATCTTGGAGACACCCCAGATCCAAGCACTGGCACCAGCTTGACCTGATTCTTACCAGGCGTGCAAGTCTACCCAGCGTCAAGATTACGTGTAGCTACCAGAGTGCTGTCTGTGACACCGACCACTCCCTGGTATGTAGCAGGGTCAAGATGCAACCAAAGAAGATTCATCACTCAAAAAAGGCGGGCAGACCTCGCATCAACACCACCAAGACCTGCAACCAGGACAAGGTGGAAGATTTTGCACATGTGCTCGAGGAAGCTCTCCCTGGCCCAGCTGGGGTCACTGCCCGTAAAAGATGGGAGCACTTCAGAGACGCTGTGTTCAACGCTGCCATTTCCACCTTTGGCAAGAAGACCAGCAGGTCGGCAGACTGGTTTGAGGCTCACTCGGAAGAAATGACACCTGTAATCGAAGAGAAGAGAAACGCCTTGGCAGCCTA
Organism: Procambarus clarkii; assembly: GCF_040958095.1. Lineage (NCBI taxonomy): Eukaryota > Metazoa > Arthropoda > Malacostraca > Decapoda > Cambaridae > Procambarus > Procambarus clarkii. The sequence goes on along the minus strand of NC_091226.1, from coordinate 20,349,026 downwards.
CAAAGCCTGCCCAAGTCAGCACAACTTACAGATCCTTCGGGCCGTCCGCTGCAAAGTGCAGCAGAGCGCCAGGCGATGTGCCAACAACTATTGGCTCCAGCTCTGCTCCCAGATACAGACTGCAGCGGATACAGGCAATGTAAGGGGAATGTATGACGGCATCAAGCAGGCCCTCGGCCCAATCCAGAGGAAGACCGCTCCTCTGAAATCTGCCACTGGCGAGGTGATTCAGGACCAGACACTGCAGCTGAAGTGCTGGGTCGAGCACTACTCTGAGCTATACGCCAGGGACAATGTGGTCACTGAAGATGCCCTGAGCGCCATTGAGTGTCTGCCTGTGTTAATGGAGCTCGACAGCGAACCGACCCTGGAAGAACTCAGCGATGCCCTAGACTCCCTTGCTTCTGGTAAAGCTCCTGGCAAAGATGGCATTCCTGCTGAGACCTTGAAGTGCTGCAGAGGTAGCCTGCTCATGGAGCTGCATAAAATTCTCTGCCTCTGCTGGGAAGAAGGAGAGGTGCCACAGGACATGAGGGATGCCAACATCGTCACACTGTATAAGAATAAAGGTGACAGGGGCGACTGCAACAACTACCGTGGAATCTCCCTCCTCAGTATTGTCGGAAAGCTGTTTGCTCGAGTCGCACCGAAGAGGCTCCAAGTACTTGCAGAGAGTCTATCCAGAATCACAATGCAGATTCAGAGCTGGCAGGTCCACCATCGACATGGTCTTTTCCCTCAGACAACTGCAGGAGAAATGCAGGGAACAGAAGCAGCCACTCTTTGTAGCCTTCATAGATCTGACGAAGGCCTTCGACCTCGTCAGCAGGGATGGCCTGTTCAAGATCCTCCCCAAGATCGGATGCCCACCCAGGCTCCTCAGCATCATCAGATCTTTCCATGAGAACATGAGGGGCACCGTGGTCTTTGATGGCCTAACATCAGGCGCCTTTGACATCCGAAGTGGAGTAAAGCAGGGCTGCGTACTGGCTCCAACCCTATTCGTGATTTTCTTCGCAGTTATGCTGCGGCACGCCTTCGGATCTGTCACGGAAGGCATTTACCTCCGGACCAGGTCGGATGGAAAGCTCTTTAACCTCGCCAGGCTGAGAGCCAAGACAAAGGTTCGGCTGAGGTGTCTGCGCGACTTCCTCTTTGCCGACGACGCAGCAGTCACTGCCCACTCAGCTGAAGACCTCCAACGGCTCATAACCCGCTTCAGCGAGGCCTCTCAGGCTTTCGGACTCACCATCAGTCTGAAGAAAACACAAGTCATGGGACAAGGAGTGGACTCCCCACCTGACATCGGCATCTCTGATTCCAAACTGGAAGTCGTTCACGACTTCGTGTACCTGGGCTCCACAATCTCTGACTCCCTCTCTCTTGATACGGAGCTAAACAAACGCATCGGTAAGGCATCTACCACCATGTCCAGACTGACAAAGAGAGTGTGGACCAACAATAGGCTAACTGAGTATACTAAGATTCAGGTTTACAGAGCCTGTGTCCTGAGCACTCTCCTTTATGGCAGTGAGTCTTGGACACTCCGCGCCCGTCAGGAAAGACAGCTGAATGCCTACCACATGCGCTGCCTTCGACACGACGCTGGCTCAGGCACGTTGTGCGAATGGGCGACGGCAGGATCCCCAAGGATCTCCTGTACGGAGAGCTGATGCAGGGAAAGCGTCCAACAGGCAAGCCCCAGCTACGGTACAAATACGTATGCAAGAGGGACCTGAAAGCCATGGACGTCGATCTAGCTATATGGGAGACACAGGCTGCAGACCGTTCAGCCTGGAGGCAGTCTGTTCAAAGAGGTCTCTCCAAGTTCGAGGAGTCACTTGCCAAGGAATCGGAGGCAAAGAGACAGAGAAGGAAAGCCAGTAGCCAGGAAGACAGACCAGAATCGGACTTCGTTTGTGCTCGGTGTGGGAAGGACTGCCACTCTCGGATTGGCCTCATCAGTCACACCAGACGCTGCACCAGAATTGACAACTAGGGCGCAACTCCATAGTCTCCCGAGACTGAAGGATGCCTACTATTTGTTTGTACAAATGACAATCATTATTTGTTTGTTCAAATGACAGTATCATTATTTGTATAAATGACAGTATCGTTTTCTGAGGGGAGCTCCTTCGGCTCCCCAGAGGTATCCAGGCTGATATTTATACCCCTAACCTTTGGCATCAGTCAGTGTGGGTGGAGTTCTAGGCCTACCGGGGACCATGGCCAGAACCTGGCCCCCTCAGAGAGGCGCGAGGAGCAAAGGTCTATGAAAATGCACATGTGATTTGGAGCATTCTGTTTCTGCCATTAACCTGGACAGGCACCCAGAAAGGTAAGCACCTCAAAACAAACACCTGTTCTGGTTAAAACCAACGAAAATAGAAAAACATGTAGACATAACTCCCCAAATGAAAACGAGCAAACAAGCATGACGTCACATGAGCCGCGCTGCTTGTCTGCGCACCTCCCCCGACCCTGGGAGGGAAAAGGGGAAGCTCCAATAGGGACTCCCTTACCCGGGAGGGAAAGGGGCGCCTGATAGCTGGGTGGACAGCGCTTCGGATTCGTAGTCCTGAGGTTCTGGGTTCAATCCCCGGTGGAGGCGGAGACAAATGGGCAAAATGTTTCATCATGATGGCCCTGTTACCTAGCAGTAAATAGGTACCTGGGAGTTAGGCAGCTGCTACAGGCTGCATCCTGAGGGGTGTGTAACAAAAAGGAGGCCTGGTCGAGGATCAGGCCGCGGGGACGCTAAGTCCTGAAATCATCTCAAGATAATCACAAGATAATCAAGATGAGCCCCAGACCCACCGTGCTGGCGATCCAACCACTTGTTCTTAGGCTGTATAAATGCCCAAGCTGGAGCTTAGACAACTTTTCTTTCGTGTCCTGTGCATGTGCCGTGGGAGTTTGTTTTGGTTCAGGGTGGTGTGCACATGTGCTGGTGTTCTGCGTCCATTTTCTCTCAGGGGCTTCGCTTCTCACTCTTATCATTCTCCAGTCCATGCCCCGGTGCTCTTGGGGGTGTGCTGGAGTGCCGCTATGGGGAGGTCACGGGGATTTTTCCTTGCGTTTTTGGGTGGGGGGTGCTTCCTTCGCCGCTCCCCTTCTCTTCTCCGGCATGAGCGGCTCTGGCCTGCCTTCCGTAGGCTGTGCTCCCGGTTTTGCTCGGCTACGGGTGCACGATACCCTGTCCGCCTCCGGCGGCTCCGTTCTCATAGGCTTGCGTCATGGCCCTTCCGCGCCTATGTTCTGCAGGTGAGTTGGTGCGGTCTGGCATCTCCTTCGTCCTGACGCTGTTTTGTTTTTGGGAGTAGGATTGGGTGTACATACGTACTTGAGAATGTAGAACATACAAACCTAGGTGCCTGCTGCGGGGCTATTGGCCCATACGTGGCAGCTCTTGTTCTCACCACCCGATTTCTTCCTCGGATCACAGGTGACTGCAGGAAGCCTCTTGACCCATACAAAGCGGCTCCTGACTGTACTCGTCCTGCCCCCCTCTTATGCGTGTCCAACCATGCTTGAGGTCGGTGCCCCGCCTCAACCTTGTTCCACGGTGCAACAGTGGAGGTGCCTGTTCAGTGGTACGTTTTCCTGTGTCGAGGGTGTTATGTGCTCGCCTCCTTGTGCTTGCCTAATTGTGCTGCGGGGTTGGGCTCTGGCTCTTTGGTTCTGCCTCTCACCTGTCATTTGACTGACGTGCGGATTTCTGAGCCTCCTGGGCTCTCTCGTCTCTACACTTGGAACTGTGTGTGGGGTCAGCCCAAACATGGTGAATGATAGGAAATATATGCAAGAGAATACTCAGGTGGATGTACCAAAATAAGAAATGTCAGTGACAGGATGACGTGGCAACGGTAAACTATCCAGTTAAACTTGATAATCAAGGTTACAATCAAGATCAAAAATGAAACTAAGCATTTCAAGAAAGTAGGGAATCTTGTACCCGGTACTCTATATGACGAGGATAAGGGCAAGAGGGATCCTACTTGAATGTTGAGACAATTGTCTCGAAGGTAGTCCAAAAATGTAGGGATTTCTTACCTTGTCTCTAATGACAAGAGCAAAGGCAAGAGGTTTCCTACTAAAACTAGATAGTACTAACAGAATTAACAATCTTTGTGCTCTGGAAAAGAATGTTAACTCCCTACCTGTGTAAGTACCATATCTCTGACCGACGCGTAGGGGTGTGAAGTGTCAATTAATGACGAGAACTGCTTGTAGGGTCCCAACCTTACAGCATAGTCCGTGCGAGAGGAACTTTGGCCCTCTATATCCTCCTATGTTCGGGTTGCAAAGATGTGGGTGTACTTGACCCAAAGACAGACCAAAGTACCAGGGTACCAAAGGGGGTGATCTGCTGAATGAGAACTCTCCTGTAGGGACGAGAATAAGGTGGAAAGACAGGATATAGCAAAGATTATGGAACAACTAACCATGAGTATGACTGTGGCCACAATACACCACATAATCCAAAGTCATCCAACAATCATAAAATGCTACATCTGGAAAGCAAACAGTATGAAGCACCATAAAAATTAGTCAAAGAATAAGAGTTCTGAAAAATTAAATTTGTAATAAAGCCAAGTACAGTTATAACAACTTTAAGTGAAGAGTCTAGAAGCATTACCTGAATGAGGCTCCTAGGACAGGCCCCTAATTTGTGACGGTAAACGTTGGTGGTGGTGCAGTCTGTGATGCCACTCACAAAATATTTAAAAACAAAAAAGAAAAAAAAGTTAAACTGCAAAAGGTGTCTTCACAGTGTGATAAACTGTAGGATAAAACAAAGGGAAAAAACATTTAAAAATACTTTACTTTGATAAAAATATGAATTTAAACAAATTACAAAAAATATCCAGGCTTGGCTTTAATACAAAATGTGCAAAACAAACAAGATGAATAATCAAATTTAAGTTACGTTATGGTGCAAAAAAATATATGGTGCAGAATACCATGAGCTAGTCTGACTAAATCTGTTACCACACCGAGATATGTCAACAGGTCTACTCAGTGGAGCACACAGGAGTAATCTGAATCTTAGATTAGGGGCTTGGTAGCCCCTATTTATACAGAATATCGGCCGAGCAGAGGGCGCTGATGTCTTCTATAAACTATGAACTGGCTCCTTTAACTGCTTGTTACGGAGGGCGTGGCCTCCCAGCGACCCAGGTGCGAGGTGGGGTGACAGGCCATGGTACAGGAGGGGGACTGGTAGACTGATGGTATTGTCTAGACGTCTGGAAGTAGTTGTTGTTGTTCTTGGGTGCAGTTCTTTATTACATAGACGTGAATGAGTAGAATAGGCGATAATGGAGTAGGCCGAATCTCTTCCAAGAGATTTTACCGTGACAATGTAATGAAACACTATTTGCTGGGTGAGACCCGGAGGCTCTCCGGCATCCCTCTCTCCGGTCGGCAGTTTTTCGCATATTTCTGACATCCAGCCTCTGAACTCAAGGTGTGGGTGGGTGGCGTGAGGTGTCTGGGGCAGCCCCTTCCCCCTCCCGGGAAGGGGGGAGATGCGCAGACAGGGGCACGGCACGGCACGTGGGGATGACATGCTCGTTTGCTCGTTTATCTTTGGGGAGTTCTGTCCATTCAGTTGACTTTCAGTAGTAGTTTCAACCAGAATAGGAGGTTTGTTTTGGAATGCTTACCTTTCTGGGTGCCTGACCCAGTTGATGGTAGATATAGAATGTTCCAAATCACATGTGCAGTTCTATAGGCCATTGCTCCTCGTGCCTCTCTGAGGGGGGCCAGGTTCTGGCTCGTGATCCCCAGTAGGCTAAAGACACTGACTGATGCCAAAGTCTAATATATCCATATTTGCTTGGATAGCTCCGGGGAGCCTCAGGGGTCACACCCAGAAAATGGCATTTCATTACATTGAACACTGGTTTTTGGAGGTTTTCTTCCTCTTATCTTACCCCTGCAGAGGTTCCGGAGGCCCTTGGTGCCTACCTCCGGCATGACCCAGTTTGGATCCGGTTTTGTTTGAGCTCGGTTCCTCTTACACTGATCGGGTGCATTCCAGGGTTCCGGTATCTTCCTGGCTGGCAGCCTGCCTCGACGACTGGTAGGTGTGGGCTCCCTGCCAGTCTGCTTGTCTGGTAGTTGGAGTTCTGGTTCTTTCCTAGCTTGTCGGGTTTGGATTCCTGATTACTTTGCTCAAGTCTCAATTGGTTCCGTCCCAGGTTCGTACTTGTCTGGGCCTAGTGTGAGGTTCTCGGACTGCATCCATTTCTCTTCCTCTTGTGATTTTGCTCCGGTTGCAGTCTTGCCTTCAGCTGTTTTTTCAGAGGGACCCAGGTCAATCGGCGGTTGCTCAAGCAGCTGTGCGGATGTCTAAACTTTGCTCTACTGGTTTTCTGCTGGGCTTGGTTTGGCTTTGAAGACTGTTCTGTTATCTTCAGAGCAGCCTCTTTTCCCACTCTCACATTCACTGGGTTCATTTCCTGGTGTCCTTGCGCTGGGTGCTGCATTGATTACTTCATCTTCATGTTTTTTCGGGGTTCGGTGCCATGGCACCGTCCTCTATCCTTGGTCGATGTGTTCCAGGATGCCTCATCTCTCGGCTTGGGCTTTGTGACCAGTGCTCACCTGTCCAGCCAGGGGCGTTGGGGCTCTCATTCTGTCGGGCTCACAGTACAGCGCGGCGGTGTGGCAGCAGATTCGGCTTCCTCAGGGCTTACTTGAACTTTGAGTAATTCAGCTATGTGTAAGCAATTATTGAGTGATTATTGTACAACTGATGACCAAACACAATATGTGCACACATATTTGCTACTAGCAACCAATATGCATCCCCCTGTAGAAAGCAGAAGATGTACTATTCTTTAGTTTCATTTTAATGGTGTGATCACTACAGCTGTCTCAGCTAAGTAGGATGTAACCCAGATTCATTCCAAGGTGTCTTATCAAATGTGCACCGTGCAGCGGATACAAGTCACATCGTACACAAGATGATTAGCCAACGAATTTTGAAACCTACCTAACTTAACCTAACCCAACCCAACCCAACCCAACCCAACCCAACCCAACCCAACCCAACCCAACCCAACCCATCCCATCCTATCCCATCAAATCCCATCCAATCCCATCCCATCCCATCCCATCCCATCCCAACCCAACCCAACCCAACCCAACCCAACCCTACCCAACCCTACCCAACCCTACCCAACCCAACCCAACCCAACCCAACCCAACCCAACCCTACCCAACCCTACCCAACCAAGCAAAATACAGTCTAACCTAGCTAATACATCCTAACATGGCAATATACACGGTTTTAACAAATAGAAAACAAGCATCTTTGAATCGACTTGTGTCATAAGCAACCATGCCCCCTGTGTATCTACTCTTCTTTTCAGGAAAATAATAAGTCCTATAATTCATAATTAAGCTCAAGATATTTGTCAGCAGTGGCAATGACCATCTTGCTCTTGTAGAGGTAACACACTTTGAGGTTTAAGCAGTTTGCCTTTCATAAATATGGAACAATTTACTAATGAACATTTTATATGATTCAGTATAAAGTATAACTATACATGAACAAATCCACAATGGCCGTAATGAGGGTTCAAACCTACGTCCGGGATAAGCCCAGACGTGCCTTAGTCGATTGCGCATGGCATGGTTATCTTGAGGTTATCTTGAGATGATTTCGGGGCTTTTTAGTGTCCCCGCGGCCCGGTCCTCGACCAGGCCTCCACTCCCAGGAAGCAGCCCGTGACAGCTGACTAAATCCCAGGTACCTGTTTTACTGCTAGGTAGCAGGGGCATAGGGTGAAAGAAACTCTGCCCATTGTTTCTCGCTGGCGCCTGGGATCGAACCCAGGACCACAGGATCACAAGTCCAGCGTGCTGTCTGCTCGGCCCTGGGGGTCAGGCCAGGGTCCCTTCTAGAGCCGGTCGGGAGCTGGTAAAAGAATTGCAACCGGGAGTGCTACTGCCCTCACATGGATTCTGCAGTCTCTCGAACCCTCATCACAGCCCTTGTGGGTTTGTTCATTTGGTGTATCACGCTATTGTGATTTGAGTGTGTATTACTATACATAGTTTTTTAAATTGATGTAATATCTGTGTAACTGTATTTTAGTGTTCTCTGATATTTTTTCAGTACTTGTTGCAGAGTACACTGTGTACAACAGAGCTGTACAATATTCCAATTTCAATCAAAATATATTATTGATTCTATATTCTTTATATATTTATGCATGTTGTAATTTCATCTTCAGAACATTGTTGGAACTTGGCCGAGAATGGCTACAACAGAGCAATCCCAATCTGAGTTCTGCTTTGGCAGCTCAACTGGAATGCACCTGGCTACACAGTGCTAAGGTGGCACGCAAGTCTGGACACACTCAGCAAGGAGAATGGGCACTTCTTGGTGCAGGTCAGTAGTTGATATCCTCATTATCGATCATTCCTGAGTGTCAACTCTGTAGTTTTCTTGATTTTAAGTACTGTACTGGTTTTCTTGATTATAAGTATTACAAGTCAGACTAGCTAATGCCAGGTGTCTGACAGATTGTATTTGCCTACTGAGGACTAAGGCCTACAGACACACTTGCCTTTCCCCTCTCTATGGTTATGGGAGCCCATGAGAATGAGGTAAACTAGCTTAGAAATAGCTATGTGGGCCACTCCATGGACCAGCCTTTTGGATCAAGTTATCACATGTCATCAAGCCTGAACCCAGGCTGAGCTTAGGGTGTACAAAAACTTTCAGAAACCACTCCAGGTATTTTGGAACATGCCTCATGACCAAAACAAAGCAACTAAACAAATGGAGTCCACTATGAAAAAAAATAAAGTACACGAAACTCACTACTTACCTCATCCACCAATAGGTGGCAGCCCTGTCCACCTATAGTCCAGGTTGCAGGCCCACTTCACATTACTTGTATCCTGGTTTGTGAATACAGTGCCGGGGAGATTTTGGTAGTATAGTTGGGTTTGTTCTCGACAATCGGGAATCCTGGGTGGGACGGAAATGTTGGGCACATTTTCTTTCACCTAATACCTCAGTTCACCTGGCAGTAAATAGGTACCTGGAAGTTAGTCAACTGTTGTGGAGTTGCATTTTGGGGAGGGTCAGTAGTTTGACCTTGGGGAACCTCAGTATAAGCCTACTGTACATAAACAGGCTGCCTGTCCCCAACAAAATGAATTATTTAAGTTGCACTACACAGTGCCACTTTATAATATGACACTAATATATAACATACAGTTAAATCCACTCAATTTAATGGCCTATATGGGGCTGTACCCAGGTCGTTAAATGCGGGGCTTTGGTATTTCTGAAATTGGTAAGTGTCGGTAATATTTCAAGTAACATTCAGGTAAGATATGTCTTGAGGTTATCTTGAGATGATTTTGAGGCTTACCTACTCCTCAGGAAGCAGCCCGTAGCAGCTGTCTAACTCCCAGGTACCTATATACTGCTAGGTAACAGGGGCATCAGGGTAAAAGAAACAGTTTGCCTATTTGTCTCCGCCTCCACCGGGGATTGAACCCGGAACCTCAGGACTACGAATCCGAAGAGCTGTCCACCCAGCTGTCAGGCGCAACAGTGCCACAGTGCCATATATATTTTGTACAGACAGCCACTGGGTCCACCACTCTAGTGCCATCTACCCTGTGATGTCACAGATTCCCGGCACATTGTTTTGATTTGTCAGAAGGCTGGAGTGTTCATTACGTGACTTTGTTGTACATATCTGCGCAGGGATGGAAGGATGGAGGGAGGCAGGGATAGAAGGAGGAATGGATGGAGGGATGGATGGAGGGAGGGATGGAGGGAGGGATGGATGGAGGGAGGGATGGAGGGAGGGATGGATGGAGGGAGGGATGAAGGGAGGGAGGGAGGAAGGGAGGGATGGATGGGTGGAGGGAGGGATGGATGGGTGGAGGGATGGAGGGAGGGAGGGAGGGATGGAGGGAGAGATGGAGGGATGGATAGGTGGATGGATGGATGGATGGAGTTTTTTTATTATTATTATTATTATTTCCTACCACAGTCGTGGCCAGACATTTACAATGCTAACCAGCATATATACATTTTCTTCTGTCCTCCATGAACAGGGTTAGAGATTTGTTAAACATATAGTTCAGGGATTTATTAAACAATCAACCACAGAAGGTGATTCGGTGCTTTTAAAATGCTAATCTAACCTATATATGTAAATACATAGATATACAGATTTATGTATGCCTTACATAAAGTGTTCGATGTGTCTTTTACATTGTGTCATTAATGTGCATTTACAAAGGTAAAATGTAATTCTGATCAGCTTTCACATATACTTTATACACATATATATACATATACACACACACACACACACACACACACATATACGTACATATACATATATACACACACATGCATACACATACACGGAGTAAGTCCCTGATCATTTTTGGCTGCAAAGAAAAGGAGATAACATCTAGGTCAGAAAGAGCTGTAGAAGAAGCGAAAGTAGTAGATAAAATTGTTGGCCTCGTGGAAGGTCTTACAACCATAGAGAATGTCTGCGACTACAGGAGAATAGGCAGATATGTAAAAGGGAAAGATCGACCTTTGAGGATCACCCTAAATGGTGCCAAACAGATGGAAGAAGTACTAAGGAATGCTAGAAAATTACAAAGTGATGAGGATGGGAAAGTGTGGTCGTTAAGACGAGATCTTTCAAAAGAAGACAGAGAGAAGCTGAAACTGAACCTTGCCGAGGCAAAATGTTTAAATAAGAGCAGGAATGAAGAAGAAATCAATTGCAGGCGATGAGTCACAATAACGTGGCTGAAGTATGTTGACCAGACCACACACTAGAAATTGAAGGGACGACGACGTTTCAGTCCGTCCTGGACCATTCTCAAGTCGATTGTGATGAGGACAGGTAGGGACAGGCATTAAATAGGCAAGAGAGAGCTGAGGAGGAAAGTCAGGTGTAGGGGATAGTAGTAATGAGAACTGCAGCAGGCCTATTGGCCCATACGAGGCAGCTCCTATTATAACCACCGAAGGAGATAGTAATAGGAATAAGAGAAGGATAGCAAGGGAGCGTAGAAGACAATGAACAGAAAAAGGGAGAAGAGAGAAAGAAAGAAATGGAAGGGGGAAAGCTTATGTTAAGTCACGTTTGTTAGAAAGATTAGAGCATTTGAGTATATACTGTGAAAGGGAAGAGTCCACAGCAACAAAGCCAGGACTCAAGTTCATGTTGGGTACATTGTTAATAAGAGCCGATTCTACAAGACGGCGTCTGTGTAGAGTAGAGGCAGGAAAGATTATTTTGGAGGAAGACCAATCAATGGGATGATTAGAATCCCTCACATGGCAGAAGAGAGCATTGTTAGTGTCTGCAGACTTAACACTTCTCTTGTGTTCTTTAAGTCTGTCATTCAGTGTACGGCCAGTTTCGCCAAAGTATTGGAGAGGACAAGATGAACAGGAAATAGAGTAGACACCAGCAGCATTAGAAGCAGGAGGAGCAGTGTGAACTAGATTGCTACGAAGTGTGTTAGTTTGTCGAAAGGCGAGTTTAATGTCAAGAGGACGAAAGGTATTGGTAAAAGTTTTGAGTTCAGATATGAAGGGAAGGCATAGTACAGTGCTACTAGTGTTGGAAGCAGGTTTAGGATGAAAGAAATTTCGTTTAGCTTGAGAGTGGGCACAGTTGATGAAATGCAAAGGATAACCAAGGCGAGAGAATGAATTGTAGATAAAGGCAATTTCAGAATCAAGAAACTGAGGGTCGCTGATGCGTAGAGCACGGAGGAAGAGAGAGACGAGGACACTTTTCTTAACAGAAAGAGGATGGTAGGAAAAGAAGTGAATGTACATGCCACTATGCATGGGTTTACGGTAGACAGAGAAAGAGAACCCAGACAAAGAGCTGTGAACATGAACATCAAGAAAAGGAAGGAGGGAATTAGATTCCCACTCAACTTTGAAATGGATAGAAGGAGCCAGATTGTTAAGAGAGGCGAGGAAAGGCTGGAAAAGATTAAGGTCATGAGGCCATAAAGCAAAAATGTCATCAACATAGCGAAGCCAGAGAGAGGGACGAGTATCAATAGAAGGAAAAAGAACAGTTTCGAAGTATTCCATGTAGAAATTAGCAAGAACAGGGGAGAGAGGGGAACCCATAGCGACACCGAAAGTTTGAGTGTAATATTTACCGTTGAAAGAGAAAGAGTTAGATTCAACACAGAGTCTAATGAGATCGAGGAAAACGTCAGTGGGAAGTGGGAGAGGAAGGAGACCCTCTGACGCCTTCTGTCTGAGGAAAGAGAGAACGTCATCGAGCGGAACATTAGTGAACAGAGAGTCGACATCAAGAACCAGCTCAGGTTTCTTAAAGACTGTCTTGCTGAGCAAGTTCTCCCTCATTCTTTATCTCACTTTCTCCAGTTCAACACTTCGGGATCTCCTTTCCCTGAACATGCCCGCCTTCTTCTTCAAGAACTTATTCATGCCACCTCCTTGCAAGTTGACGAGGCTTTTCTTGCTGTTCGTCAACAGCAACGCTTTCTGTCCTCTTCTTCCCAGTGATCTATGCAATATCATTTTTCCAATTGCATTTGACACTGCTCACGTCTCCTCTTCCCACCACTCCTCCACACTACACAACAAACTTCAACGCCTGATCTCCAACAGTCCTTGGGCCAAATACTCTCTCTCTGACTGTGTTACCAACCTTTCGTCCTACTCTCTTTCTAAGCACCAGCAAGAACTTCTTGGTCTTGGTCTGTCTTTTGCTACTTCCCCTGGCCCACGCTGTGGCATTGATCTCATTAGTTCCTTTGACAGGTTTGTCAATTCTAACTCTAGTACTCTTTCGGACCTGTCTGCCTTTAGAGGGGCCCTTATCCCCGTTCTTGACAGCTTGTTTTCTAAAAATAACCACCTTCCTCGTCGCTTCCAGCTTGCCCTTGCCTCCCTGAAATCTAACAACTCTATTCTTATCCTTCCTTCAGACAAAAGCAATTCGGTGGTTGTCCTTGACCGTGAGGACTACCTCCGAAAAGCAGATGTCTTGCTCTCTGACTCTCACACTTATGCTCCTCTGACTTCTAACCCTTTGGATCGCCTCAAAACTTCCTTTAACCGCAAACTAAGACAGCTCTCTAGTCTTTGCCCTCCTGACTTTGATCTCATTAAACGTTTCCGTGTCATCTGCCCTTCTCTTCCTTATTTCTATGGTCTTCCTAAGACTCATAAACCTGGTGTTCCTCTTCGTCCTATCATTTCTTCACGGGGCTCTGTCAGCTATCCTCTTGCCTCCTGGCTCGCTAAAACCCTGACACCTTACCTTGGCACTTTATCCCCTGCCCACCTTCGTCACTCTCAGGACTTCATAGAAAGACTGCGCCTGCAACCCTCTTGTAAAATGCTTAGTCTTGATGTCGACTCTCTGTTCACTAATGTTCCGCTCGATGACGTTCTCTCTTTCCTCAGACAGAAGGCGTCAGAGGGTCTCCTTCCTCTCCCACTTCCCACTGACGTTTTCCTCGATCTCATTAGACTCTGTGTTGAATCTAACTCTTTCTCTTTCAACGGTAAATATTACACTCAAACTTTCGGTGTCGCTATGGGTTCCCCTCTCTCCCCTGTTCTTGCTAATTTCTACATGGAATACTTCGAAACTGTTCTTTTTCCTTCTATTGATACTCGTCCCTCTCTCTGGCTTCGCTATGTTGATGACATTTTTGCTTTATGGCCTCATGACCTTAATCTTTTCCAGCCTTTCCTCGCCTCTCTTAACAATCTGGCTCCTTCTATCCATTTCAAAGTTGAGTGGGAATCTAATTCCCTCCTTCCTTTTCTTGATGTTCATGTTCACAGCTCTTTGTCTGGGTTCTCTTTCTCTGTCTACCGTAAACCCATGCATAGTGGCATGTACATTCACTTCTTTTCCTACCATCCTCTTTCTGTTAAGAAAAGTGTCCTCGTCTCTCTCTTCCTCCGTGCTCTACGCATCAGCGACCCTCAGTTTCTTGATTCTGAAATTGCCTTTATCTACAATTCATTCTCTCGCCTTGGTTATCCTTTGCATTTCATCAACTGTGCCCACTCTCAAGCTAAACGAAATTTCTTTCATCCTAAACCTGCTTCCAACACTAGTAGCACTGTACTATGCCTTCCCTTCATATCTGAACTCAAAACTTTTACCAATACCTTTCGTCCTCTTGACATTAAACTCGCCTTTCGACAAACTAACACACTTCGTAGCAATCTAGTTCACACTGCTCCTCCTGCTTCTAATGCTGCTGGTGTCTACTCTATTTCCTGTTCATCTTGTCCTCTCCAATACTTTGGCGAAACTGGCCGTACACTGAATGACAGACTTAAAGAACACAAGAGAAGTGTTAAGTCTGCAGACACTAACAATGCTCTCTTCTGCCATGTGAGGGATTCTAATCATCCCATTGATTGGTCTTCCTCCAAAATAATCTTTCCTGCCTCTACTCTACACAGACGCCGTCTTGTAGAATCGGCTCTTATTAACAATGTACCCAACATGAACTTGAGTCCTGGCTTTGTTGCTGTGGACTCTTCCCTTTCACAGTATATACTCAAATGCTCTAATCTTTCTAACAAACGTGACTTAACATAAGCTTTCCCCCTTCCATTTCTTTCTTTCTCTCTTCTCCCTTTTTCTGTTCATTGTCTTCTACGCTCCCTTGCTATCCTTCTCTTATTCCTATTACTATCTCCTTCGGTGGTTATAATAGGAGCTGCCTCGTATGGGCCAATAGGCCTGCTGCAGTTCTCATTACTACTATCCCCTACACCTGACTTTCCTCCTCAGCTCTCTCTTGCCTATTTAATGCCTGTCCCTACCTGTCCTCATCACAATCGACTTGAGAATGGTCCAGGACGGACCGAAACGTCGTCGTCCCTTCAATTTCTAGTGTGTGGTCTGGTCAACAAGAAATCAATTCTTTTTTCTACAAAGTGTTAGGGGTAGGCAGACCAGTAAAGTGGTACATAAAGGCAAACCAACAAAATCAATAGAGAGAGGGGGAGTGAAGAATAAGGAGAGGGGGAACAAGTTCCTGAAGATGGCATACACCAATGTAGATGGAGTGAGGGCTTCCGGGTCTCGCCCAGAAAATGGCGTTTCATTACATTCAACGCTGGTTTTTTACCATGTGGGGTGTGTTTTGTTATGCCTACCTTTCTTTTGCCTAACCCCGGTCGATGGCAGATAAGGAAAACCCCAACTACAAGGGGGTTTTCCAGTGCCATTGCTCAATGAAACCTCTCTAAAGGGGCCAGGTTCTGGCGCTGGTCCCTGGTAGGTCTGAACTTCTTAGCTAATGTCCCGGTCTAATATAACATACATTAGCCCGATAAGCTCCAGGGAACCTCCGGGGCTCACCCAGAAAATGGTGTTTCATTACATTCAACGCTGGTTTTCTGTGGGGAGCCCCTACGGCTCCCTGGAGCTTATCGGGCTAATGTATGTTATGTTAGACCGGGACATTAGCTATGGAGTTCAGACCTACCAGGGACCAGCGCCAGAACCTGGCCCCTTCAGAGAGGTTTCAGGGAGCAATGGCCCTGGAAAACCCCATATGATTGGGGGTTTTCCTTATCTGCCATCGACCGGGGTTAGGCACCCAGAAAGGTAGGCGTAACAAAACAAACCCCACATGGTAAGAAACTACAACAAAAACCGAACAGAGAGGTAGAAAACTCCCTACAATCCCAAGGAAAACAATCAAACAATCAATTTACTGCCGCGCCGGTCGTCCGCGCAGCACTCCCCTCCCCGGGAGGGGGAGGGGGGGGCCCGGACCTCACCACGCCGGCTGCCGTCAGTTCGGAAACTAGGCTTCAACCAACGCGAAAAATCCCGCCGACCGGATGGGAGGGAGGGTATCCAGGGAGCCTCCGGGGCTCACCCAGAATATGGCGTTTCATTACATTCAACGCTGGTTTTCTGTGGGGAGCCCCTACGGCTCCCTGGAGCTACATACCCAAAGAGAAGGAAAAAAGGGGACTTACCCGGGAGGCGGCGGCCACAAACTCCTCAACGCGAAGTCGAGACAACTGGCTGCAACCTGCGACCCAAAGCAACACAAGAACGATGAAGAGCAGGGACGTTCACCAAATAACGGGCGGCCAGGACCCTGTTCGACTTTCAAAATCCACGCGCCCGAATATGTGCCCAAGACATATTACCAAACACGGCAGCCAAAGCCGCAAACTTCCTAACGTCATGGGAGCGAGGGTAGACTGCAGGCTGGCTAGACTTAACCCTTAAATGGCACATAGCTATATACCATTTGACACCCACAGGCGCATACCAAAAAAAAAAAAAAAAAAAATTATTTTTTCTTCCTAACCTGTTAATTTGTGTTCACTGATCATGGGAAAAATAATAAAAAAATCGTAAGTGGCATATATTGCCCACTATAGGGCGGGGAAGTCTGGCAAAAATCAGGCGCTGACAGAGCGTGCGTCCCAGGCGGTCTGTTGATCGCTAGCTGTCAGGCCAGAGTTTCCACAAAGAGATAATTACCTAATTATTTCAATGTCTCTGTTTGATTTTTCATAGTTTTTTTGCTGTAATATTATTCAATAGTGTGTAGTTTGATATATTTATATAATAAAATGAGTGAATCATTGCTGTACTCAAAAATATGGTGTGCCTATTGTTGATTCAATTATGTTCATCAAACAGTGAACAAATACTTTGTCAGTTATTACACTATATACACAGGTTATATATAAGTATCTGCATGTTTTGTTCACCATGACTAACCACTAAGTTGATATGCTGAGTGGCAGTGGCAGGCAGTGACTGGCTGCCACTGGCTGCCACTGTCTCCCTCACCTCACCTCACCTGCCTTGCCACCATTCTCCACCCACCATTCTGTTTTTGCTTTTATATACAGATGTTATATATAAGTATTTACATGTTTTGTTCACCATAACTGTACATCTAAGCTTGTATGGTGAGTAAAGGCACAAAGACGTAGGACCTCACACAATCAGCTGGTGGCGGCCGCCCTCAAGGCCAGACGCACTAATATTTCTCCTACAACAATACTGTTTGTGGTGTTATTACGCTATATACACACATTATATATAAATATCTACCTGTTTTATTCACCATACTTGTACAAGTAAACTGGTATGGTGCCCAAAGACCATTGTGGTCATCAGTAAACAACATGGTAAGTCCTGCAGACGACGCTCCTCCGTCATCAAAATGGCGGCTCCCAACCTCCTACTCTCGCTGTTATCTCACACTATACACACGTTATATATAAGTATCTACATTTGTGTTCACCATAGCGAACCACTAAACTGGTATGGTGAGTGCAGTCAATAAAAGGTGGCCACACACACTCAAAAGACAACGCCACCATCCTCCCTCCCACAGCATTACTCCTCCCTCCATGGCGCACAGCGCCAAATATCACCACAATCCTGCTATTATCAGAACCCTGGTCTGTTTTATCACAGTCAAGGGTCTTCTGTAATAATATCATCGCTACATAATAGCATGAACAAGTATATTATGGCATTTTTAGGCGATGCTGTGGTCACAAGCTGAACAGCAGTGCTGTGAGTTCATGCTGCGTGCGTCAGGCTTGGTAGCTGACTCAATACTGAGGCCCCTAACACCCGGGAGTTTGGCCCACGATTTTTTTTTTAAATGGCGTTTGTTTACAAGAGCCCTGATGAAGGTGTGGTGAACCCCGTGTATCCGCAGGCCATTTAAATCTTGCGTAGTATTCCAAAGCATAACATGATGCGATGCGCAATTTACTGCAAGTCGGTCAAAGCATCATATGATGCGATGCGCAATTGAAGGGTTAATAACCCTGCGGACAACCTGGGAGACCCGAGCCCTGGAACAGGGAATGAGGGAAACCGGATCAACCCAAAGCGCATCCCCAGCCACCCCGGCTGAAGCGCGCAGGTAACGGCGAAGTGCTGCAACAGGACACAACACATGATGCACCCCCGGCCGAACCAACCAAGCATCAATGACCCAAGGACCCCTCCGGAAAGAAGCCGTCTGGTTCTTCGCCAGAAAAGATAGAGAAGGCTGCAAACGGACAAACCTACCCCCAGGACCAAAAGAGCAGAAACCCCTGCGCCGGAGGAGAGCATGAAGCTCCCCTACCCGGCCCCCAGAGGCCAATGCCAACAAAAACAAAGCCTTGGAAAAACAATCAGGAACCGAAGGGGCCACCACAAACCGAGGAGAGGAAAGATAGGAGAGCACCCTGTCCAAGGACCAGGACGGCTCAGGAGGCGCATGAGCAGGCCGGAGGTGAAACATAGCACGGGAAAGCTTACGAAATGGGGCGGATGTGACGTCCACCCCGAAAGCTAGCTTGAGCGGCTCCGTCAACGCCGCAAAATATGAGGCGACAGTATTAGGCATCAAATGACGGTCCAGAAAAAGCCAAGTAAGAAAAGACAAAACAACCCGATCCGAAAGAAAAGACAACCTACGAAGAGCCAGAAAATGGCGAAAAGAACGCCAGGAAACTTCATACTGTCGCCTAGACGAAGCTCTCAGGTGGGACACCATCAAAGAAGCCACCTGATCACCATAGAAATGGTGATACACCCGCGTCAAAAAGACCAGACGCGAAGAGCAGAGGAGAAGGTCGAACCAGCCCCGTACCGTATCGGGCCGACCTGCTGAAAGAGGCGGAGCCGCGGGAAACGTCCCGGGTTCGGGCACCGAGCCAAAAGCACCGGAAACCAAGGCTGGGCCAGCCACCAAGGGGCCACGAGGACTACTCTCCCCGGGAACGTCTCTAACCAAACCAGAACCCGAAGCAACAGCTGGACCGGAGGAAAGAGGTACAGGTAACCCCACCTCGACCAGTCCTGCCGAAAGGCATCCACCGCAAACGCCTCGCAGTCGGGGAAGGGCGTCACATATATAGGGAGATGCTGGGACCACGCCGACGCGAAGAGGTCCACATCTGGGAGACCGTACGTCTGGCAGATCCAACGAAACGAGTCGTCGTCGACCGTCCATTCCGTGGACAGGGGAAGGAAGCGAGACAGACCGTCCGTCAGAACGTTGGACACTCCCCGGACGTGAACAGCACGGAGAGTCAAACCCCGAGTATCCAGCAGACGAACCACTCGAAGGAACCAACCCCAAAGAGCCAAGGACCGAAGAGAACCCCCACGGTATGTAGCTCCAGGGAGCCGTAGGGGCTCCCCACAGAAAACCAGCGTTGAATGTAATGAAACGCCATTTTCTGGGTGAGCCCCGGAGGCTCCCTGGATACCCTCCCTCCCATCCGGTCGGCGGGATTTTTCGCGTTGGTTGAAGCCTAGTTTCCGAACTGACGGCAGCCGGCGTGGTGAGGTCCGGGGCCCCCCTCCCCCTCCCGGGGAGGGTAGGGCTGCGCGGACGACCGGCGCAGCAGTAAATTGATTGTTTGATTGTTTTCCTTGGGATTGTAGGGAGTTTTCTACCTCTCTGTTCGGTTTTTGTTGTAGTTTCTTACCATGTGGGGTTTGTTTTGTTACGCCTACCTTTCTGGGTACCTAACCCCGGTCGATGGCAGATAAGGAAAACCCCCAACCATATGGGGTTTTCCAGGGCCATTGCTCCCTGAAACCTCTCTGAAGGGGCCAGGTTCTGGCGCTGGTCCCTAGTAGGTCTGAACTCCATAGCTAATGTCCCGGTCTAACATAACATACATTAGCCCGATAAGCTCCAGGGAGCCGTAGGGGCTCACCCAGAAAATGGCGTTTCATTACATTCAACGCTGGTTTTTTGTGTTAATATAAAAATTATTTTGCAGGTGGTATTCCAAAACATGTGAAATAGTTATGTTCTGTATATTATTTTCACAGGATTTGGTCGTGATGTATTTGTTGAGCGAGCAAAGTGGCACTGGGTGAAGGGAGAGCATCACCAAGCAGTGACCACCCTTAATCGTGGTATTGATAAATTGTTTTCTTCTTGCGAAAACTACAAAGTAGCTGTTGGAAATGAAAATCAGGTAAATGGTTTATAATTATATATCTTATTCAAGCATTGCTTCACATGCTCACATGTGCATAATCACTCCCTATTTGACCAAACTATAACTTGTCAATTATGTTCTCTTGTAATCACCAGATAAGATAATTATTATTGCTAGGCTATAGTGTATTTAATAACTTTTAAAGGCTTTCCATTAGAGGCTACTTCAAATTACAGTGGTACCTCGCATAACGAATTTAATCCATTCCATGTTCGTCATGTGAAACGGACGTCATACAAAACGAATGCCCCCCATGTAACCAGAGTGATGCACTGTGTTTATTGTGAAATTCCCCCAGTGTGCATGACATCAAATGTTCCCCAAAATATAATTTTTCTTTGCAAAATGACAAATTACCGTCCCTGAACATGTCTCTGTAAAAATAATTACCAAATTCCACTTACTTTGGCTGTGAGGGCGTGGACAAAGTGCGCTGTGACGTCATCAGGGTCTGGTCGCCCGTGTGTTAAGCTCCCAGACACGGTCGCGCAGGCCATTCAAGCACCGCGTGTTGCCACAAATATATTTTCAAAAAAATTTTCTATGCATTTCCAATGCGGTTTTATTTGTTTCTTTTATCGTATATGATGCATATTTCTGGGGGGAGCCCCATCGGCTCCCCGGAGCTTTACCGGCTGATATGCTAATGTCAGACTTTGGCATCAGTCATGTGTATGGAGTTCTAGGGCCTACCGGGGACCACGAGCGAGAACCTGGCCCCCTCAGAGAGGCAAGGGGAGCAATAGCCTATAGAAACCCTCGTGTGGTTGGAAGCATTCTATGTCTGCCATCGACCGGGTCAAGCAGCCAGAAAGGTAAGCATTCCAAAACAAACCCCTATTCTGGTGAAAATTGCTACCTAAGCCGAACTAGTGGATAGAACTCTTCAACAGAAAACAAGGAAACTAGTATGACGTCATACGTCACCGCACCGCTGTCTGCGCAGCTCCCCCCTCCCCGGGAGGGGGAAGGAGGAGCCCAAGACTTCCCACGCCGGCTATCCACCCATCAGTTCTTCGGCTGATGCTATAGGCAATGGTTATGTGCTCCGGCTCCAGTGGTTGTTTCAGCACTGTACCTAGAGTGTGGTGTCTGTTTTCTAGGTGGTGCGTGAGCCGGGAGTGATTCTTCAGTACTCGGGCTGCATGCGCCTAGGGTTCCCTTCCCTAGGTGCCCTGTAAGTAAGTGGAATTTGGTAATTACTGCCCTTGGGGCTTGGGGCCACCTTCCACAAGTTCCTTGGGTCCTGCCCCTGCTTGGCCGTTTACTGCTTGGTTTTCGGCCGCTCTTTGTGTGCTCGGGTGTTCTGTCTCCCTTGTTCGCCTTAGAGTAAGGGGCAGTGTTTGCACTGGTGGGGCGCAGGGTACTGTGCAGCTTGTCTTTACCAATCATAGCGGCCGGCTCTGTTCCACTTGGGTGCGCTGTCCTCTTGCGGGGTTTTCTTTTTCTTTTTGTTTTTTTACCTGGTGGGGGGGTCTGCCTTCGTTCTTGCCCTTTGTGTCCCTTGTGTTCTGAGTATTTTCTGGTGGTACCCCCTGCTAGGTCCCCGTGAGTGTACACGTCCCGGGGGTTCAGCTCTTAGAAAGTTGTTTGGTAGCTTTGGGTGCTGGTTAGCAGTACCCTGCCTGGGATTACCTGAGCGCGAGTCCTCTTAAAGTAAACGCTCGGGACCCTGGGAAACCCCTGGGGGTGCGCGGGTCCGATGGATGTGACCCCAGAGTCCCCCCCCCTCGCTTCTAGCGAGTTTGAGGGTTGCTCTCACCCTTTGTCTCTGGGTGACTCTGTTTTGCCTCCGTCTGCTGCCTGTGGGGTCGGTGACACCTTCGACCCGGAGTCCTGCGAGTTTGGTTGCTCGTTGTGGCTCGGTTACCCAGTTGTGCTAACAAAGCGGGTGCGGGCAGCAGGAGCGTTGCACTTGAGCCTTGGCGGTGGCAACGTTCTCGTGGTTTCCTCCCCGGGAGCCCCGGAGCTGCCCCGTTGTAGTTCGTTTTGGGACTTGGGGGTGTTGGTTGCTTCGGTTCCATCCACGCCCCCTTGTCTTTCCCCTGGTTCACCCTTCCTGCCTGCATCCGGTTCCTTACCGTCTGTAGGTTGGGGGCGGGGTTTTTGGTGTTGAGACTCGAGCAGTCTCAGGGAATTCCCCTTCCGGGGTAGTGACGGGGGCATTTGAACCTGTTCCTCCAGCCGTGTTGTATGAGTCTGCCAGTGGGCTCCCTTCCTTAGTGTTTTCACAGCTGCCCCGGTTTTCTGGTACGGCCGGGGCTTTGGGGGAACAGCTCGGCCCCGGGGCCTGTCGTGTAGGTTCCCGGGGCTGGGGAGGGGCTGACTTGGGGGGGCCTTGGCCCCGTTAGACCCTGTGGGTTTTTTTTTATCCCCCTCTAGGCGGGGCTTGTGGTTACGCGGAGTGGGGTCTTTCCTCCCCACTCGCCGTACGTGCTGTTGGACGTCGGCCCCTCCCCGGGCTTGGTTCCTTGGCCTTTGAGTCGGTTGGTTCCGTCCTGTGGGTGGATGTTTCCTCCCATCCCTTTTTGGGACGGTGTTTTTGTCATGTTTCCCCGTTCGATGGGGTTCTGCGTGACTTCTGATCTCGGGTGCGCCTGCGCCTTCGTGTGCCTTCAGGACTAGTGTTGGCTTCTGTGTTCTCGAGGGTACGGGATGGTTTTTCGCTACTTCCCGCATTATTGGAACGTCTGTCGGCTCCTCGTACTTGTCGCCCTGTTGGGCTACTTGTCGCCCTGTTGGGCTACTTGTCGCCCTGTTGGGCTACTTGTCGCCCTGTTGGGCTACTTGTCGCCCTGTTGGGCTACTTGTCGCCCTGTTGGGCTACTTGTCGCCCTGTTGGGCTACTTGTCGCCCTGTTGGGCTACTTGTCGCTCTGTTGGGCTACTTGTCGCCCTGTTGGGCTACTTGTCGCCCTGTTGGGCTACTGGTCGCCCTGTTGGGCTACTGGTCGCCCTGTTGGGCTACTGGTCGCCCGGTTGGGCTACTTGTCGCCCGGTTGGGCTACTTGTCGCCCGGTTGGGCTACTTGTCGCCCGGTTGGGCTACTTGTCGCCCGGTTGGGCTACTTGTCGCCCGGTTGGGCTACTTGTCGCCCGGTTGGGCTACTTGTCGCCCGGTTGGGCTACTTGTCGCCCGGTTGGGCTACTTGTCGCCCGGTTGGGCTACTTGTCGCCCGGTTGGGCTACTTGTCGCCCGGTTGGGCTACTTGTCGCCCGGTTGGGCTACTTGTCGCCCGGTTGGGCTCCTTGTCGCCCGGTTGGGCTCCTTGTCGCCCGGTTGGGCTCCTTGTCGCCCGGTTGGGTTCCTTTTTGGGCTCTTTGCTTCTTTGGCCGGTTTTATTGTTCCTGCTTCCTCGTTTGGCTACTTTTCTCGTGCAGTAGTCCTGGCTGGCGCCTTCCCGCAGGGAGGGTGTGCGGTTCGGCCAGCGTGTTATGCGCATGCGCCGTGGAGTTTGTTTTGGTCTGGGCAGTGTTTCAGTGCTGGTGTTTTGCGCCCTTTTTTGCTACAGTGCTTCGCCTCTCGTTCGTCTCCCTGGCTGCGGTATGTGCCCCTTCGCGCCGGGGGTGTCCTGGTTCCCAGTTGTGGGGAGGACACCGCGGTTTTCCCTGTGTCATGGGTGTGGACCGCCTCCTTCGCCTTTCCCTGCTCTCCTGCGGGTCCGGCAGGGTCCGGCTCTGGCGTCTTCACCTGGCGGTGCTCCCAAGTTCTTCTGGGCACGGTTGAGTCGTGTCAAGTTCGTGCCACCATTCGCCAGGTGAGTTTCTGCTGTCTGGCGTCTTTTGGCCGGGCGCTGGATGTGGCGGTGTTTATATACCTGTCTTTATTTAGGTATATTTTTGTACGACTGAGACCGTTCGCACACCAGTGACTGTCCCTTTATCACCCCTTCCTGTCCCCCTCATGTGCATGTCCAACCCATGCTGGAGTCATTCAGGGGACCCTCCTTTTTTAATGTTGTGAGGTGTAGGGGTTGTAGGGTTGGTTCTGTACTCACCTGGTAAGGCTCCTGGCTGTGCTTGCAGGATTTGAGCTCTGGCTCTTGGGTCCCGCCTATCTGGTAGAACTTGCGGGATAGTACCAGTTGAGTGCAGTGGTGCTATTGGCACCTTTGGGGAACACTGTATTACCATCAGAGGTCTGTGCTTGTTACACGACCTACTTGCGAGCATAAGCCTTCTTGCTGGTTCGTCCGTGGACTTCCAGGGCGCACTGGCCTGTTTTCGTATGGCAGTTCCGGCCCGTCCTGGTTGTGGGGGTATGTGGGCCGGTGGACTGCTCCTAGCAGCTGCCTGGTGGGCCATCCTCTGGCTGGTCTAGCCTGACCTTGGGCCGGGCTTCAGGTGTAAAAGAGCTCCCAGTACCTCATCCAGCAGGTATCGAGCGGGGTTTCTCCGCCGTCGGTCGCCTGGTGCAGGTTTCTGGGCCTGCAGGGTTTTGTCGTGTCTCCGTTGGCCCTGTCTGGGGTCTGCCTGCTCCGTTCTCTGCCTTTGCAGAGGGGAGTTGCTATTTACATGTTGCAGTGGTGCCTGTTGCTGCTGGTGCACGTGTGCATTGGTACCGTGTTTCACGGTGGCGTGTCCTTGTTCCTGTGTCCGGTTGTGGAGTGGCACTTTGCTGCCGTTTTGTGCCTGGGGATTGCGTGGGGTTTTTGTCCCTGCCTGCTTGTCCACCCCTGGTTGTTCTCCTGGGGTTTTTTGTGCTTCTGCTCTTTCTTCCTGCCTCCTCTGCAGCAGGGATGTTCTGCGTGTGTTCTTAGGCGTTGGTCAGCCTGTGTCCTGTGATGTGCTTCTTTGTCTCGGTCTATTGCAGTTGTTCGTGCCCCTTGGTTCGGGTCCTGTTCTGGCGGCGACCCTTCCGCCTTCTTTGGTTTCCTAGCTTGCCCTGCCGGTTGTTTTTTTTGGGGGGGGGGGGGGGGTCTTGCGATGTCTCGCGTCGGACCCGTCGTTTCTGAACTCCTGGCGGGCTTGCATGCTTTGGGGAGTTTTTCTGTTCGGCAGACGTTCCATCTCCTTGTGCCGCCTGGGTTTCGGTGGTCGCGCCCGAGATCTTCTCGCGGCTCCGCCTTTTTCCTGGGCTCGGAGGTGCCTTGTCGGGGCTGCTTATGTTCTGCCTCGTGGTCTCGCCTCCGGTTGGTGGTCGGGTGGCTTCGTGGTAGGTGTCCCACCTGCGTGCTTCTCTTGGCGGCAGTATGGGGTATTTTGGCGGTCCTTCCTTTTCCTGTCCCTTCTTAGGTGGTTACTCTTGTTAGCTTGGTTTACTCTCGGCTTGGTTTTCTAGTGGGGGTTGGGGGCCGTCGTCTTGCCACATACTGTCGCCTCTTTTCGTGCGGCGCAGGCGGAGCCGCTTCAGCTTGCTTTCGGTCTTGGTGTTGCTTCTGCACCGTTAGTCAGCTGTCTTGTGCGTCGTTTCACCTCCGGCCTGTTCGTGCGCTGCTTGCACCATCCTGGTCTCTGGTCAGCGTGCTCTGTCTTCTCCTCGGTTGGTAGTGCCCCTTCGGTTCCGGTGTGTTTTTTCGTCGGCTCTTTCCTTTGGACCTTTGCCTCTGGGGGTCGAGTCGCTGAGTTATCTTGCTCCTTCGGTTTTAGCGTTTTGGTTGTTTGGTGGCAGCAGTCTCCATCTTTTCTGGCGCGGGGTGGGGCTGCTGCACTCTGAAGGGGTCCAGGGTTTGTTGGTGCTTCGTTGGTCGGGCCGGGGGGGTGTCGTTTTTGTGTTTGGTGGCAGCCCTCCGCTGTTGTTTGCGTGCCACGGCGTTTGGGTCCGGAGCGCGTTTTGCGTTGATCCGGTTCTGTTCTTCCCGGTTCGCGGGTGATAGTGTCCCTGGTGGTCAGCCGTGTTCTTGCGGCTAAACTGCCTGTGTTCTTCCCTCATGCCTGTGGCGTTCTTGGCTTCGCTGCTCTCGCTGCCGTCTGGGCGACGTGGCTTTGCGGTCTTTCGGGCATGGATTTTTGGTGTCCGTGCAGGGGCCTTGCTGCTCGTGGTTCTCGTGTTGTTCCCGGGATTTTCGAGGCTGTGGCGCCTTGGGTTGGCGTTTGCTGCCGGTTGTCTCGCCTCCTTGGGGGGTGCGTGGTGTCCGCCTCCCGGTTCTGTCTCTTTGACCTTCCTCTGTGGGTAGTTAGCTCCGGGGAGCCGACGGGGCTCCCCCCAGAAAACCAGCGTTGAATGTAATGAAACGCCATTTTCTGGGTGAGACCCGGAGGCTCCCCGGCAACCCTCCCTCCCTCCGGTCGGCGTTTTTCGCGTATTTTGACATCCAGCCTCAGAACTGATGGGTGGATAGCCGGCATGGGAGGTCTGGGGCTCCCTCTTCCCCCTCCCGGGGAGGGGGGAGCTGCGCAGACAGCGGCGCGGTGACGTATGACGTCATACTAGTTTCCTTGTTTTCTGTTGAAGAGTTCTATCCACTAGTTCGGCTTAGGTAGCAATTTTCACCAGAATAGGGGTTTGTTTTGGAATGCTTACCTTTCTGGATGCTTGACCCGGTCGATGGCAGACATAGAATGCTTCCAACCACACGGGGGTTTCTATAGGCCATTACTCCCCTTGCCTCTCTGAGGGGGCCAGGTTCTGACTCGTGGTCCCCGGTAGGCCCTAGAACTCCATACACATGACTGATGCCAAAGTCTGACACTAGCATATCAGCCGGTAAAGTTTCGGGGAGCCTCCGGGTCTCACCCAGAAAATGGCGTTTCATTACATTCAACGCGGGTTTTGTGACCTTTACAATATGTATACAGTAGAATGTTCATAATTTTCCATGAAACTGTGATACATGTGTCAGTAATGTGTCCACAATAAATGTTTATCGTCACAATATTACGTGGTAAAAATTCACTAAAATTACAATATGTACAGTTTCACATACTATTTACACAGTAACATACTGTATTACACACTCAGTACTTTGGAGGTGCGTAATAGTCAACGAAGTAGTCCATGGTACACAGCACGACTTTACTCTCCTTGCACCAGCTACAGATAGATTTTCGTTTCCAGTTTCATCGTTCTGTGTGCTTGCAAATAACGCACTCGCGTGCACCCTTGGCTTTAGTACTTGTAGGTGGTATGTAGCCAAGCTTGTAAAGCATAAGGTAGTATTGAAACAATTATAGGAAAAGCTCAATTTGTAAGGTAGTCTTGAAAAGACCGCTTTGTATGGTCCCATACAGGAAGAGATTCAGCTAGCCTCAAAGAGTGTCCATCAGTCAGGAAGAGATTCATCTAGCCTCAAAGAGTGTCCATCAGTCAGGAAGAGATTCAGGTATTCTTGAAAATATCAATGAACAACTCCACCATGGAAGCCGCGAACACTGTTCATCTATGCTACTTGTATCAGATGCATCATCACTGAACGCAGAAAACGATTCATCTATGTATCATCTATATAAATTCGAGATGGCAAGGGTGGGGCTCAGAGCTACAACTGGATACGCTCGCTGTATCATCCTCATAGGTGCTGTATCACTGGCATCCGACCGTTGTGTTAAGCCCTTATTGCGCCTAGCTTCACCAATGTTATGACCCTTATGGTCTTCAAACAATAGGGGTCTGAATTGCACCGACTGAGCGCAGTCTTTCAACACCGTGTGGGACAGGTGTTTGAGAGCCAGAGGCATGTGTGCTACAAATGGTTGCTCATGCAGTACTAACCCAGCCAGCAGCCCTTGTCTTTCATATTCGTTATAGCAAAAGGTTCGTTCAGTGTTTGTTGGGTAGGCTGCTCCATTATGACAATCTTTCTTTGTTTCAAATGTGTTCCATTTGTTTTGTATTTGTCACTTACGTCTCAATAATGGAGCAGCCTACCCGACAAACATTGAACGAACCTTTATGGCATTTGTCCATTTTTCAAATTGTTTCAACAGTTCTTTTATTTTTCGTTTTTTTTTTTATTTGAGAAACATGGAGCAGCCGACCTGTAGACCACCGAACGAACCTTTTTGACATTTGTACTGGTTTTCAAAATTCTTCATTTTTTTATTATTTACATTTTTTGTATGTAAGAAACATGGAGCAGCCTACCTGCCGACCACCGAACGAACCTTTTTAACATTTGTTGTATATCAGACATTTCATTTCTTTTTTCCTACAAAAACGTCAATGCTTTGCAGCATCTCCGCAGTCACCCTTTTATATCCCACCATCATTAGCATCTTTAAACAAGAACAACATAATTTATGTGCATCGTCGGAGGCGTCTAAGAATGTGCAAGAAGCAGCGCGACCCCACCATGTGGTGTTGACGTTACTCAAACCAGCGTTCGTCATACGGGACGATTTGACGCCGATCGGGCCGTTCGTTACCCAAAATGTTCGTCTTTTGGGGCGATCATTATGCGAGGTACCACTGTAATTGCATTGTTAGTTTTGTGGTGTTCTCAGTTTTATGAGTAATATTGACTAATTGTGCTCTGATAAATCATTGCTATGTATGCTGTAAATCTTTTATTTAAATAATGGCTTATGCTCATTCTGTGTATAATGATGAATAATACATAGTAAGGTTTCATTTGCAGAGGAATATTTTCTGATTTCATCCTGTTGGCAGAGTTAGAAGCCTTGATTGGCGAGGTTTGGTTAGTGGAATGTCCTCGTTCATTCTGAGGTCACTGGGAGGATGTTGAACAACCATGGGCCTTTGATATTCATGCAGTGTTCTCTGATTGTTCTTATGGGACCTCTGTTCTTCACTAGCTTCACTTCACTGTTCTTCTGCATTTCGTTCCATTTCGTTCATTCCAATATGTTGTTAGTTTACCGTGTAAATTTGGGACCTGGCCCTCCAATATTTACCTTGTATATATATTATTTGATATCTCTCTTATCTCCTTTCTAAAGAGTGTGTTTGGAGAGCTTCGAGATGATCCCAATAGTTTGTGCTTTATGTGTATGTATTACATACATGTTCTCTGTATTCCCTCTATTTCAGCAATCTCTCCTACTCAGAAGGGGGAAGTGAGTATTGAGCAGTAGATAGGGACAGCACAAATGATTTGAATGGTACAACCATTGTGATGGGATCCCTGGATTGAATGGTTCTTGTAATCATTCCTATAATTTTTTGGATGATGCTATATTTGCTAGATTATGCTCCCCAAACATTAAGTTGTCAGACATTATTTCCAGATCCTTTACTGATTTGATTGTGTATTTATACCCAGTGTGCCAGGCTGTATGACCCAGACCTGCCCTGCTTGGTGTTTATGAACTCAGATTTTCAGTGTTAGTCAACTCGACCTTGGTTCCATCCACACCTTGTCTTCCTTCCCTGGGGGGCCAGTTTTGCCCTTCTCCTACGCCCCTGCTTCCAGCTCCAAAGCGTCTGAGAGTTGCTGTTTCAAGTTAGGGTTTTGCTCGGAAGGCCTGGTCAAGAACCGGGCCGCGAGGACACTAAGCCCCAAAATCATCACAAGGTCACAAGGGGTGTGGCTTGGGCAGATCCAGGGTTAGCCTCTTCTGACATCGGCATGAAGGCAGTTGAGCTTTGAGGTCCCAACGAAGATTCGGAGTCTTCCCAGCCAACCCATTCCTTTAAAGCTTTTCACTTTGATTCCAGCATTCTTTCCCGGGCAGTGAGCATGAATGAGAGCTCTCCTCAGGAGGCTCTTTTCTGTGGTTCCCAAAGCTTGAGGCAGGGGGGAGTCAAATTTGAGTTCATGGGTTCCATTTTGACGATTTGTAGACCCTCATACCTTTGAGAAGGGTCTTTTGTTGCAGGGCATGGGTTTTTGTATCCCCCCCCCCTTCCTGTAAGAGTTTGATTTGGGTGCTGCTCCCTCTAGGGTTCGTTTTCGTGCCTCTTTGGGTTCATCGAATTTGCCCTTCTGCAGATTTCCTTCCTCTCATGTTTCACCAGCGGAGGCTTGGGAGGCCCTTGGTGCTTACTCCCTGCGTAACCCAGATACACCTCGGTTATGGATCCTGCCTCCTTTAAATTTGGTTCTTCTTCTCCTTACTGGGTGTATTACGAGGTTCTGGAGTCATCTTGGCTGGCAGACTGTCCCTTGTTTTTCCTTAAGGTTTGGCATGAGTTTTGCCATACCCGCATACTTGATTAATTGAGGATATCAACTGTGTTGCAGGTGTTTCTGGGAGGTTCTCTTGAGCCTTTCAGTGCATCCCTCTTCGCTGCTGCCTTTCCTCGTAACGTGCATCTGGTGCAACTTCATTCTCAGGCTCCTCTTCTGTTGGCTGCTTTGATCACCATTGACCAGTGTACCCGTTCCCACTTGGTTTCTGTTGTGCATTTCTTAAGTCTCCTGGAGCTTCATTTCAATTGGCTCTTAGAGGATGTTGAGGTTCTGGGTGAGGTTTCTCTTGTGGAGGTTTTGGTCTCTGAGGCTTCGATTTGACTGCCGTCTTGAAGCTGTATGCTCTGATTCTCTGGAAAGAGGTTCCCATGTTTTTCACCTCTCGTCTTGTGTGTTGGTAAACTGTGCTGGCCTGGTCTCTGGACACTGTGGGCCCTGGCTCTTACTTCAGCGTTGCCATTTAGTTCCCTGAGGACATTGTATCTCAGTTTTTGTCTCTGACTGCGGTTCATTGCCGTCCTGTTTTGGATTTGTTGTGTGTGTTGGGAGGTCGGTCTCAACTTTCCCAGCAATTTAGTAGAGCCAGGGCTTTGCACGATACTGCTCGAGGTGGGTTCTATGTGGTACAGGCTTCCGGGTCGGATGCGCTTCCTTTAACATCGCCCTCTTCTTCTGATCAGCGCTGTGTTCACTCTGCTTAGAAGAAGGCATACCCATATGGTTTGTATCAGCCCTTTTGCGGGTCGCCACATTCACGGGGTGGTGGGGGGAGACTATCTCGGCTTACTAGCACGTGGTACCCCAGTTTGTGGGCTTTTCAAGTGGTGTTCCTAGGGGGGAACCCCTTCAGCGCCCCATAGGTATTTGCGCTGATATGAATGTATTAGACCGTGGCATCAGTCAATTGACTGGAGTTCTAGGCCTACCGGGGACCACAAGACAGAACCTGGCCTCCATCAGAGAGGCATGATGAACAATGGCCTATAGAAACCCCCATGTGGTTTGAAGCATTCTAAGTCTGCCATCGACCAGGTCAGGCACCCAGAAAGGTAAGCGCCCAAAAACAAACCATATCTGGTTCAAAAATTCCTATTAAAAGCTGAACTGTTGGACAGAACTCCCCAAACTAAAAATGAGCAAATGAGCATGACTTCACAACCATCACCGTGCCTCTGTCTGTGCAGCTTCCCCCTCCCTGGGAGGGGGAAGAGGGAGCCCCAGACATCCTGTGCTGGCTATCCACGCCCAGTTCTGAGGCTGATGTGAGACCTGGCACTTGTGCGACTCTGGCCCCAGACAATTTCCATTGCTGTGCCTTCTTGTGTGGTCCTGTCCTCTTATGGTGTGCGAGCCAGGAGTAATTTCTCAAGTACTCGGGCTGCATGCGCCTAGGGTTACCTTCCCTAGGTGCCCTGTAAGAACTGCCCTTGTGGCTTGGGGTTCCCTTCCACAAGTCACTTGGGATCTACCTCCATGGGATCTTTTGCTGCTCGGGTGATGCCTGCCTTTGGAGTCATCTGGGGTGTCTCATGCACTACTGTTTGTCTCTGGGTAGGACGTAGTTTTGTCACTGGTTGGGGCGCAAGGTACTGTGCAGCTAGTTTTCACCATATTAGAGTGGCCAGCTCTGTTCCGCCTGGGTCGCTAAAGTCTTGCTGAATTTTTCTTTTTCTTTTGTTTTCCAGCCTGGTGGGGGGGGTCTGCCCCTTGGTGTTGATACCTCTTGTATATATATATTTTGGTGGTCTTCCACTAGTTCCCCATGAGTGTACACATTCCAAGGGTTTAGCTATTAGTAGTTTGCTTGGTAGTTTGGGGCACCAGTTAGTAGTTCCTTGCCTGGGCTTCCTTTAGCAAAGCGTCTAAGGGCCCTGGAAACCCCCATCGGGGCTCTGTAATTCGATGGGTGTGTCCCATGGATCCCATCTCGCTTCGTGTGAGTTTGAAAGTTGCACTGTCCCTTTGTCTCAAGGTGACACTCACCAGTTGTGCCTCCGTCATGCTGTCTGTTGGGTCGGTGACACTTTCCTGGTGATACCTGGTTGATACCTGGTTGATGGGGTTCTGGGAGTTATTCTACTCTCCAAGTCTGGCACTTGTGAGAGTTTGCTCCACTAGACTATTGCTTGAAGCGGCCCGCAGGCCCACATACCCACCACAGCCCGGTTGGTCCGGCGCTCCTTGGAAGAAACAATCTAGTTTCCTCTTGAAGATGTCCATGGTTGTTCCGGCAATATTTCTTATGCTTGCTTTTGTTCCAGCAATATTTCTTATGCACTGATATTTATACAGTGTTCTCTGATTATGCCTACCCGGCACAATCGCTTTCGACCCGGAGTCCTGTGAGTGCTGTTCCTTGTTTGTACTCCAATACACCCAGTCCACTGATCTTGATATTCGGGTGCAGGCAGCTTTGCTTGAGTGGCGAGAAGCCTTTACGGTTGTTATGATTTTCCTCTTGGAGGGGGGGGGGGGGGAATTTGGACACATAAATGCGTGTTTGTTCGACCCCACCCTTCCTCGGAATGTCGGCCTGGTACAGCTTCACGTGCAGGTTTCCTCTCTTTCAGCTGCCCTGGTTGCTGAGAACTTGCGCGCCCGTGGCCATTTGATTTCGATCGTGCATTTTTTTCCCTTCTCGAGCTGCCTTCAGACTAGCTTGAGGAAGACGTGGAGGCACTCGGTGCCTATCCTGGTTCTGGTGCGCTCGTTGCGGTGGTACAGGCATTGGCTGTCTTGTTGAAGCTGTTTGCATCGATCCTGAGGGAGGTGGTGTCTCTGTTCTTTGCTACTCGTCTCACATGCCATCAGGAGGTGCTTGCTCATTCCTTGGAATCCGCTTGGGCTCTGGCTCTTAGGTTTTCTACGTCTTTCTGGGGGGAGCCTCTTTGGCATCCCTGAGCTAACTGGGCTGATATAAATGTATTAGACCCTGGCATCAGTCAATGAGCATGGAGTTATAGGCCTACCAGGGACCACAAGCCAGAACCTGGCCCCCTCAGAGAGGCACGAGGAGCAATAGCCTATAGAAACCCCTGTGTAATAGGAAGCATTCTATGTATGCCATTGACCAGGTCAGGCACTCAGAAAAGTAAGTGCCCCAAAACAAACCCTTATTCTAGCTGGTTAAAATATTGCTACTGAAAGCCGAACTAATGGACAGAACTCCCCAAATAAAAACAAGCAAACGAGCATAACGTCACCACATCACCGTGTCATTGTCTGTGCAACCCACCCCTTCCTGGAAGGGGGGGAGTCCCAAACCCCCGTGCCAGCTATCCTCCCTGCAGTTCTGTGGCTGATGTGAACTGGCAAGGTCGTGCGCCTCTGGCTCCTGCGTTTCTAGTTTTGTGCCTTGTGGTGTGGTGCTGTCTTATTGGTGGTGCACGAGCCAGAAGTTATTTCACAAGTACTTGGACTGCATGCACCTAGGGTTCCCTTTCCTAGGTGCCCTATAAGTACTGCCCCTTGTGGCCTGGGCCCACCTTCCACAAGTCACCTTGGGGTCTACCTCCGCAAGTTCTGTTGTTGGTGATTGACTGCCCTATGAGTCAGCTGGGGGTGTTTCTTGCACTACTGTTGGCCTCTGGGTAAAGGGTAGTTTCGTCACTGGTTGGAGCGCAGGGTCCTGTGCAGCTGGTTTTCACCTCTCATATCGGCCGGCTCTGTTCCGCCTGGGTACGTTGTCCTCTTGTGGGGGTTTTCTTTTGTTTTTTCTGCCTGGTGGGTGGTGTGCCCCTTGGTTTTGCTCACACCCATTTATATCTTGGTGGTCCTTCATTAGACCCCCGTGAGTGTACACGTCCCAGGGGTTCACCTTTAGCAGTGTGATTGGTAACTTTGGGCCCTGCCCAAAGTTACCAAAGTTTGGGAAGCCCTGCCTGGGCTTCCCATAGCGAGATTACGCAACTAAGGGCCCTGAGAAACCCCACGGGGGCTCTTTAGTCCAATGGATGTGACCCTCTGGGTCCCTCTCGCTTTGTGCGAGTTTGAAGGTTGCTCTATTTCCTTGTATCAGGGTGACACTCAACGGTTTTGTCTCCATCATGCTGCCTGTTGAGTCAGTGACACCTTCGACCCCGAGTCCTGCGAGTTTTGTTCCTTGTTTGTACTCCAATACACCCAGTCCCTCTTATCATGATATTCGGGTGCAGGCAGCTTTGGCATTGCATGATTGGTTTAGGTTGCTGCAACATGCAAGGTTAGTTGCTACCCAGGATGCCCCAAGACTGCCCCGTTTTGTTTATAGGGACTTGGGGGAGTTAGTCGCTTCGACTTTGGTTCAGTCCACGCCCCCTTGTCCTTCCCCTGCTGTTGTTTATCCTGGTCCTCCCTTCCTGCTTTCGGCTTTGAAGCATCTGAGGGTTTCGGGGGTTGCGACAGGATTTAGCTGGTATTGAGACTCGGGCAGTTTCGGCCCCCTCTTCGTTCCTGCTTTTTCGGCTGCTCTTGCCTTTTCTTTTGAAGCAGGGGATTTGGAGGATGGCTTGGCCCCGGGTCCTCATGGGGAGGTTCCCGGGCCGGGTGGAAGGGGTTGACTTGGTGGCCTTGGGCCTTGGGCTTGTTTTGGGAGCCACTTAGTGGCATGTCGTTGCACCTTTTCCAGTTTGTTGATGTGCTTCATGAGTTTGAGTTTGATGATGTGGTTGTATGGGCACCATACAACAGCTGCATATTCCAGCTTAGGTCTAACAAAAGTCGTGAACAATTTCTTTAGTATTTCTCCATCCATGTATTTAAAAGCAATTCTAAAGTTAGGAAAGTGTAGCATAGGCTCCTCGCACAATGTTCTTTATGTGATCCTCAGGTGACAGATTTCTATCTAGAACCACCCCTAGATCCCTTTCTTTGTCAAAATTCTTAAAAGATTTCTCGCATAATTTATATGTTGTGTGGGGTCTATGTTCTCCAATTCCACATTCCATAACATGGCATTTATTTACATTAACCCTTGTATGGCGCCGGGCTATTTAGTACGTGCCACCCACAGGCGCATACAAAAAAAAAAAAAAAAAAAACTCTAAACCTGTTAATTTGTGTTCACTGATCATGGGAAAAATAATAAAAAAAATCGTAAGTGGCATATATTGCCCGCTATAGGGCGGGGAAGTCTGGCAAAAAACAGGCGCTGACTCAGCGTGCGTCCCAGATGGTCTGTTGCTCGCCAGCTGTCAGGCTGGAGTTGCCACAAAATGATAATTACCTAATTATTTCAATGTCTCTAATTGATTTTTCGTAGTTTTTTTGCTGTAATATTATTCAATAGTGTGTAGTGTGATATATTTATATAATAAAATGAGTGAATCATCGCTGTACTCAAAAGTATGGTGTGCATATTGTTGATTCAATTATGTTCATCAAACAGTGAACAAATACTTTGTCAGTTATTACACTATATACACAGGTTATATATAAGTATCTGCATGTTTTGTTCACCATAACGAACCATTAAGTTCCTATTATGAGTCAAAAAGTAACGAGGAGTGACGACCACACACCAGCCAGCCACCCGCTGCCACTCACTCCCTCAACTCGGTCACAATCTCTTCCCACCATACTGTTTTTGCTTTTATTCACTATATACTGATGTTATATATAAGTATCTACATTCATGTTCACTGTAACGAACCACTAAGTTGGCATGCTGAGTGGCAGTGGCAGCCCGCCACTGGCTGCTACTTCCTCCCTCCCCTCAAGTCACTTGACTTGCCACAATTCTCCACGCACCATACTGTTTTTGCTTTTATATACAGATGTTATATTTACATGTTTTGTTCACCATAACTGTACATCTAAGCTTGTTTGGTGAGTAAAGGCACAAAGACGTAGCTACTCACACAGTCAGCTGGTGGCGGCCGCCCTCAAAGCCAGAAAGCCAGACGCACTAATATCTCTCCTCCAACAATACTGTTTGTGGTGTTATTACGCTATATACACACATTATATATAAGTATCTGCCTGTTTAATTCACCATACTTGTACAAGTAAACTGGTATGGTGCCCAAAGACCATAGTGATCAGTAAACAACATGATAAGTCGTGCAGACGACGCACCTCCCTCACCAAAATGGCGGCTACCAACCTACTCCTATTGCTGTTATTACACTCTATACATACGTTATATATAAGTATCTACATTTGTGTTCACCATAGCGAACCACTAAGCTGGTATGGTGAGTGCAGTCAATAAAAGGTGGCCACACACAATCAGAAGACAACGCCACCACCCTCCCTCCCACAGCATTACTCCTCCCTCCATGGAGCACAGTGCTAAATATCACCACAATCCTGCTATTATCAGAACCCTGGTCAGTTTTTTCACAGTCAGGGGTCTTATGTAATAATATCATCGCTAAATAATAGCAAGAACATATATATTATGGCATTTTTAGGCGATGCTGTGAGCTCATGCTGCATGCCTCAGGCTTGGTAGCTCACTCGATACTGAGGCCCCTCACACCCGGGAATTTGGCCCACGATTTTTTTTTTAAATGGCGTCTGTTTACAAGAGCCCTGATGAAGGTGTGGTGAACCCTGTGTATCCGCAGGCCGTTTAAATCTTGCACGGTACTCCAAAACATCATATGATGCCGAGCGAGAGTTACTGCAAGTCACTCAACTCATCATATGACGTCTTGCGCAACTAAAGGGTTAAATTACATTTGCCAAGTGTTGCTCCATATACTTATTTTGTCCAGGTCTTCTTGTAGGGCATGACAATCATCTAGGTCTCTTATCTTCCCTATTATCTTAGCATCATCAGCAAACCTGTTCATATAATTCTGTATTCCAACTGGTAGATCGTTTATGTAGACAATGAACATTACCAGTGCAAGAACTGAACCCTGTGATACTCCACTCGTGACATTCCTCCAATCCGATACCTTGCCTCTGATTACGGCCCTCCTTTTTCTGCCAGTTAGGAAATTTTTCATCCATGTTAGAAGCTTACCTGTCACCCCCTCCAATATGTTCCAGTTTCCAGAACAACCTCTTATGTGGAACTCTTTTGAAAGCCTTTTTATAGGTCCAGATAGATGCAGTCAAGCCAACCATCTCTTTCCTGTAAAATCTCTGTGGCTCGATCATAGAAACTGAGTAAGTTCGTTACACAGGATCTTCCAGATCGAAAACCATACTGTCTGTCTGATATTATATCGTTTTTCTTCAGGTGTTCTACCCATTTAGTTTTAATTATTTTTCTGGGGGGAGCCCCGTCGGCTCCCCGGAGCTATCCCAGGCTGATATGCTAATGTCAGACTTTGGCATCAGTCATGTGTATGGAGTTCTTAGGCCTACCGGGGACCACGGCCAGAACTGGGCCCCCTCAGAGAGGCAAGGGGAGCAATGGCCTATAGAAGCCCCCGTGTTAGTGGAAGCATTCTATGTCTGCCATCGACCGGAACAGGCACCCAGAAAGGTAAGCGCCCCAAAACAAACCCCTATTCTGGTTAAAATTGCTACCTAAAACCGAACTAGTGGATAGAACTCCCCAACCGAAAACAAGCAAACTAGTGTGACGTCACACACTGCCGCGCCGCTGTCTGCGCAGCTCCCCCCTCCCCGGGAGGGGGAAGGGGGAGCCCCAGACCCCCCGCGCCGGCTACCCACACCTCAGTTCTTGAGGCTGATGCTATAGGCGATGGTCGTGTGCTCTGGCTCCGGTGTCGCTACTGCACTGTGCTTTGCGTGTGGTGTTAGTTTTGTGGGTGCGAGAGCCAGGAGTTATCTTCAGTACTCGGGCTGCATGCGCCTAGGGCTGCCTTCCCTAGGTGCCCTGTAAGTACTGCCCTTGGGGCCACCTTCCACAGGCTCCTCGGGGTCTGCCTCTGCTGGTCCGTTTTACCTTTCGGTTTTTCGGCCGCCTGTTGGGCTCTTGGGTGTTCTGTTCTCCCTTGTTACCGGCAGGTAAGAGGCAGTTTGCACTGGTAGGGGCGCAGGGTGCT
This sequence comes from Procambarus clarkii, assembly GCF_040958095.1. Classification (NCBI taxonomy): domain Eukaryota; kingdom Metazoa; phylum Arthropoda; class Malacostraca; order Decapoda; family Cambaridae; genus Procambarus; species Procambarus clarkii. The sequence goes on along the minus strand of NC_091226.1, from coordinate 20,311,004 downwards.
GCTCAGCTTGTATTTCCCGACATCGCGGCCGGCTCTGTTCCTTGGGGTTCGCTGTCCTCTTGCGGGGTTTTGTTTTTATTTTTGTTTTTGCCTGGTGGGGGGTTCTGTCATTTTATTCAGTTTGTTTGCCCTTCCACTGTTCTCCTCGGTGGCGCCCCCTGCTAGGTCCCCGTGAGTGTACACGTCCCTGGGGTTCAGCTTTAGAAGTTTGCTTGGTAGTTTTGGGCGCCGGTTTGCGGCACCCTGCCTGGGACTACCTAAGCGCGAGTCCTCTTAAAGTAAACGCTCAGGACCCTGGGAATCCCCTAGGGGGCGCGTGGGTCCGATGGATGTGACCCCGGAGTCCCCACTTGCTGTGTGCGAGTTTGAGGGTTGCTCGGTCCCCTTGTCTCAGGGTGACCCTCATTGTTTTTGCCTCTGCCACGCTGCTTGTTGGGTCGGTGATACTTTCGACCCTGAGTCCTGTGAGTGTTGCTGCTTGCTTGTGACTCAATTTACCCAATCCTCTGATGATTCTATTCGGGTACAGGCGGCACGGGCGTTGCAGTCTAGGTTTCGTCTGTTGCAACGCGCTCGGTTGGTTGCTTCCCCGGATGCCCCGGGGCTGCCCCGCTTTGCTTTTCGAGACCCGGACTTGGGGGTGGGGGTCGCTTCGATCCTGGTTCAGTCCGCACCTCCTCGTCCTTCCCCTTCTGTTCGTTCTGGTCCCCCGCCCCTGCTTCCGGCCCCGAAGCGTCTGAGGGTTTTGGGGTCGGAGCAGGGGTTACTTGATCTCGAGACTCGGGCAGCTTCGGGGGTTGCCCCTTCCGGGGGGGTGGCAGAGGCATTCGAGTCTTGTCTCCCGGCCGAAGCTTCAGGGTCTGACCAGTGGGCCCCCCTTCCTCCAGCTTTTCCGGCTGCTCCGTCCTTGTCTTGTGGGGTCGGACTCGGCCTCGGGTCCTGTGGTGACGGACCTCGAGGCTGGGGAGGGGCTGACTTGGGGGCCTTGGGCCCCGCTGGACCCCGCCTGGGTTTTTCTTCCCACTGAGCGGGGCTTATTGTTACAAGGAGTGGGGTTTTCTTTCCCCCCCTCTGCGTACGAGTTGGATTTGGTATCGGCCCCTCCCCGGGTACGGTTCCGTGTTCCCCCGGGTACGTCGGTTCCGTCCTTCCGGAGGTTTTCGGCTTATCGCATCCAACCTGGTGTGGTGGGAGCGGCCTTTGCAGCTTACCTCCTGCGTGACCCGGTTTATGCCTCGGAAATGGATCCGTCCACGTTCAGGTTTGGGACTTCGTTCCCTTTGTGGCTCCGTTACGAGGTTCCGGAGTCGTCCTGGCTAGCAGACTGCCCCTTGTTTGGTCTGGATTCCTGGCATTCCTTCTGTCGTTCCCGCACGCTGGAGTGGCGGGAAGCTTCCACGGTGCTTCAGGTTTTCCTGGGGGGTGATCTTGAGTACCTGAATGTGTGCTTGTTTGCCCCTGCCCTTCCCCGCGATGTGGGCGTTATTCAGCTCCATGTGCAGGTTCCCTCCCTTTCGGCGGCGCTCGTGGCGGAGGACTTGCGCGCTCGGGGCCTTTTGTGTTCGGCCTTGCGGTTCTTTTCCCTCCTGGAGCTGTCTTCGGCTTGGCTCGTGGAGGATGTGGGGACGCTTGGGTCCGTCCCGGGGTACGGCACCTTGTCCTCGGCTGCGCGTTCGTCGGCTGCCTTGTTGAAGCTGTTCACGCCGATTTTGCGGGATGCGGTTTCCCTGTTCTATGCTTCCCGTCTCGCGTGTCGGCAGGCGGTGCTGGGTTCCTCCGTGGAATCTGCTTGGGCTCAGGCTCTTAGGCGTTCTTCACCTTTTTGTCCTCTCCTGTTTGGGGAGTCGGCCGTGGCGCAGTTTATTCAGGCTGCGTCGGCGGCTTGTCGTCCGATGTCGGACTTGTTGGTTTTCCGGGGGTCCCGGGGTGGGTCTTCCCGGAAAGGTCGTGCCAGGGCTCGGGGTTCCTCTCGTCGTGGTAGGCCTCTGGTGTCAGGTTTGGGGTTGGCTCCTCCTGCGGACCCTCCCTCGTCTGGTCGGCGCGGTGTTCGCGCTGTGCGGGGTTCTGGGTCTCGTAAGGGTCGCCGGCCCTTTCGCGGTTTGCCCCTTTGACGGGGCGATGGGGGGGGCGGCTTGCGCTGTTCGCTCGCGCCTGGTCCCACGATTCGTGGGCCTTTCGGGTCGTGTCTCGCGGCCTGCGGTGGCGTTGGGTGGCCCCTGTCGAGTCGTCTTGGAGTGGGTACGCTTGGGCGTCGTCGAAACGACGTCGTCCCTCAGATGGGTTTCCCGTCTGTTTCCGGTTCCGAAACGGGACTGCGCAGACCTGCGGTTCATTCTGGACTTGTCCCGTCTGAACCCCTGGGTTCATTGCCCCTCCTTTCGGATGACTACGCTGTCTCAGGTTCGGCTCCTCTTGGAGCCGGGAGCTTGGATGGTGTCCCTGGACCTCCGGGACGCTTATTGGCATGTCCCGATTCATCCGCGGTTCAGGGACTGGCTCGGTTTTGTAGTGGGGCGTCTGAGTTACCGCTTTCGTTGTCTCCCGTTCGGGTTGAACCTGGCACCTCGCGTGTTCACACGCCTTACACGGGTTGTGGTGGCTCGTTTGCGTCTCCTAGGTGTTCGGGTGTTGGCCTACCTCGACGACTGGCTGGTTTGGGCTCCCAGCCAGTCAGCTTGCTTGCTAGCCAGGGATTTGGTTCTTTTCCAGCTCGCCGGGTTCGGGTTCTTGGTGAACTGGAGGAAGTCCCATCTGGTTCCCTCTCAGGTTCGGACTTGGCTGGGTCTCGTGTGGGACTCTCGAACCGCCTCCTTGTCTCTCCCTCCGGAGTCTCTCCTGCGGCTGCGGTCCCGCCTTCGTCTGTTTCTGGAGGGCCCTCAGGTCACCCGGTGGTTGCTCGAGGGGCTGTGCGGGAGCCTGAACTTCGCGATGGTGGTCTACCCGCCGGGTCGGGTTTGGCTTCGACGGCTGTTCTGGTTCCTTCGGGGTTCCCCCTTCCGCCTCTCTCGCGATCGCAGAGTTTGACCCCCGGGGGACTTGCGTCGGTTGCTGCGTCACCGGCTTCCTCTTCGGGTTTTTCGGGGTTCAGTGCCTTGGCGCCTACCCGAGCCCTCGCTCGATGTGTACACGGATGCGTCGTCTCTCGGCTGGGGTTTTGTGACCAGTGCTCACCAGGCCGGCCAGGGGCGTTGGGATCCGTCCTTCCGTCGAGCTCACAGTACGGTGCGGGAGTTCGCGGCAGTGTGGTTTGCTCTGGGGAGGATTCGGGTGGCCCGCGGATCGACGATTCGGCTCCATTCGGACTGCTCTCCGGTGGTTCATTGCCTGAACCGAGGGGGTTCGATGCGGTCCTTGTCTCTTTGGGGTTGGTCGCTTCGGGTGACTCGTCTGCTGAGTTCTCGGGGTTTGGCTCTCCTGGCGGTTCACGTACGGGGCGTGTCCAACGTCTTGGCCGACGCCCTGTCTCGCTTCGTTCCCCTCTCCACGGAGTGGACGGTCGACGACGAGTCCTTCCGTTGGTTTTGCCAGACGTTCGGGCGCCCCGAGGTGGACCTCTTCGCGTCGGCGTGGTCGCGGCGTCTTCCCGTTTATGCGGCGCCCTTCCCCGATTGCGAGGCCGTCGGGGAAGGGGTTCCTGTACCTCTTTCCCCCGGTTCGGCTGTTGCTCCAGGTCCTGACTCGCTTAGAGACTTACCGGGGGAGAGTTGTCCTTCTGGCCCCTTGGTGGCCAGCCCAGCCTTGGTTTCAGGCGCTGGTTGCTCGGTGTCCGAACCCGAGGGTTTTCCCGCGGCTCCGCCTCTTTCAGCAGATCGGGCCGGTACGTCATGTAGCTGGTTCGATCTTCTCCTCGAGTCTTCGCGTATGGTTTTTTTGACTCGAGTCTATCATCATCTCTATGGTGATCAGGTGGCCTCCTTGTTGGTGTCCCACCTGAGGGCTTCTTCTCGGCGGCAGTATGAAGTTTCCTGGCGGTCCTTCCGTTTCTTTTTGCGTCTTCGTCGTGTTAGCTCCTTGTCTGTTCGGGTGGTCTTGTCCTTCCTCTCGTGGTTGTTTCAGGACCGTCATCTTATGCCTAACACTGTCGCTTCGTATCGTGCGGCGCTGGCGGAGCCGCTTCAGCTTGCTTTCGGTATCGATGTTACGTCTGCGCCGTTTTGCAAGCTGTCTCGTGCATTGTTTCACCTCCGGCCTGCTCATGCGTCGCCTGAGCCGTCCTGGTCTTTGGACAGAGTGCTCGCTTTCCTTTCATCTCCTCGTTTCGTTGTGGCCCCTTCGGTCCAGGATTGTTTTTCCAAGGCCCTTTTCTTGTTGGCTTTGGCCTCTGGGGGTCGGGTAGGGGAGCTTCATGCTCTCCTCCGGCGCAGGGGTTTCTGCTCTTTTGGTCGTGGTGATAGTTTTGTTCGTTTGCAGCCGTCTCCTTCTTTTCTGGCAAAGAATGAGACTGCTGCGTTCCGGAGGGGTCCATGGGTGGTTGATGCTTGGTTGGTCAGGCCGGGGGTGCATCATGTTTTGTGTTGCTTTGGGTCGGCGGTTGCGGCCAGTTGTCTCGGCTTCGAGTTGAGGGGTGAGCGACGACCGCCTCCCGGGTAAGTCCCTCTTTTTCTGTCTGTGGGTAGTTAGCTCCGGGGAGCCGACGGGGCTCCCCCCAGAAAACCAGCGTTGAATGTAATGAAACGCCATTTTCTGGGTGAGTCCCGGAGGCTCCCCGGCATCCCTCCCTCCCTCCGGTCGGCGGTTTTTCGTGTTTTTGACATCCAGCCTCAAGAACTGAGGTGTGGGTAGCCGGCGCGGGGGGTCTGGGGCTCCCCCTTCCCCCTCCCGGGGAGGGGGGAGCTGCGCAGACAGCGGCGCGGCAGTGTGTGACGTCACACTAGTTTGCTTGTTTTCGGTTGGGGAATTCTATCCACTAGTTCGGTTTTAGGTAGCACTTTTAACCAGAATAGGGGTTTGTTTTGGGGCGCTTACCTTTCTGGGTGCCTGTTCCGGTCGATGGCAGACATAGAATGCTTCCAACTACACGGGGCTTCTATAGGCCATTGCTCCCCTTGCCTCTCTGAGGGGGCCCGGTTCTGGCCGTGGTCCCCGGTAGGCCTAAGAACTCCATACACATGACTGATGCCAAAGTCTGACATTAGCATATCAGCCTGGGATAGCTCCGGGGAGCCTCCGGGACCCACCCAGAAAATGGCGTTTCATTACATTCAACGCTGGTTTTTTCAATATTTTGACTATTACTCTTGTCAATGATACAGGTCTATAATTGAGGGGGGTCTTCCCTGCTTCAACTTTTGTAAATTGGAACTATGTTAGTCTTTTTCCACACATCTGGTGCAACTCCTGTAAACAGGGATGCCTGAAAAATCAGTTGAAGTGGAATGCTGAACTCAGGTGCACATTCTCTCAGAACCCATGGTGAAACTCCATCTGGACCAACTGCTTTGTTCTTATTTAGCTCCTTGAGCATTTTTTCCACTTTGTCTCTAGACACCTCTATGTGCTCTATGTTGTTCTCTGGAATTCTTATTGTGTCTGGTTCCCTGAAGATTTCATTTTGTACAAACATGCTTTGGAACTTTTCCTTTAATGTTTCACACATTTCCTTTTCATTTTCCGTGAATCTATTTCCCATTTTCAACCTCTGAATATTATCCTTTACCTGTAATTTGTTGTTTATGAATTTATGGAATAGACCTGGTTCTGTTTTGCATTTGTCTGCAATCCTTTTTTCAAAATTTCTTTCTGCCTCTCTCCTCACTGCCATGTAGTTGTTTCTCGCATCTTTGAATTGCTGGTATGTTTGGGGGTTTGGCCACTTCTTATATTGATTCCATTTTTGTGTCTTTTGGTCTCTGGCCCTCTCGCAATTTCTGTTGAATCAATCCTGTTTCCTAGTTCTGCATCTCTGTTTTGGTATAAATTTTTTTGTGCCTTTATCATATATTTCACAAAACTTGACATACATCTCATTTACTTCCGTGCCTAGCATCAAGTCTGTTTAATTATACTCACTAAAAAAAAAATTCTAAGGTCGCCATAATGTCCTCTCCTGAAGTCTGGTTTTTCAACTGCTTCAACCTCCTTATTTTCTTCCAGATTATAACGCATTGCATACTTTATTCCCAAAAAGACATCGTCACTTTTACCCAAGGGATTAAGGTACTGAATGTCAAATATCTCTTCCTCCTTCCTGGTAAATATCAAATCTAGCATGGAGGGAGCGTCCCCTTCCCTCATCCTCGTAGCTTGTTTAACATGTTGATACAAGTGTTTCCAGGATGAGGTCTACAAATCTACAGATCCAAAAATTCTCTGTTCTAGCTTCATATGCTTCCTAATCTATGGATTTCAAGTTGAAGTCGCCAACTATCAACAGTCGTGATCTATCGTTATCCGCTCTCGCTATAATCTCTCTCATTATTGTTATAAGACCCTCTCATTTACTATCTAGCTCCTCCTTTGACCATGTGCTGTTTGGTGGTGGACTATATGCATTGATGATCATTAGTTTATCATTCTCATGGCAGATCTCTAGTGCTATTACGTTAACGTCTCGTGGATTGGCAATCGTTATTTCGTTCACCTTTAGGTGTTCTTTCACCAACACAGCAATGCCTCCGCCTTTCCTAATTTTCCTGTCCTGTCTCCAAATTGAGTAGCCCCTTGGGAATATGACCTCATTTAAAATAACATCTTCAAGTTTTTTCTCTGCGAGTGCAACAATGTCTGGTGTCTGCAGCTGTATTACATCACTTAACTCCAGTATCTTTGATCTTACTTCATCTATGTTGGTGTATGCAATCTTCAGGAACTTGTACCACCTCTCCTTATTCTTCACTCCCCTCTCTCTCTCTCTAATGATTTTGTTGGTTTGCCTTTATGTACCACTTTACTGGGCTGCCTACCCCTATCACTTTGTAGAAAAAAGAATGGATATCTTCTTCATTCCTGCTCTCATTTAAACGTTTCACCTTGGCGAGGTTCAGTTTCAGCTTCTCCTATCTTCTTTTGAAAGATCTCGTCTTAATGACCACACTTTCCCATCCTCATCACTTTGTAATTTTCTAGCATTCCTTAATACTTCTTCCATTTGTTTGGTACCATTTAGGGTGATCCTCAAAGGTCGATCTTTCCCTTTTACATATCTGCCTATTCTCCTGTAGTCGCACACATTCTCTATTGTAGTAAGACCTTCCACGAGGCCAACAATTTTATCTACTACTTTTGTTTCTACAGCTCCTTCTGACCTAGATGTTATCTCCTTTTCTTTGCGACCAAAAATTATCAGAGACTTAGTCCGATCAACTGTGTTTTGTACCAACTTTGGGTTAGATGCCAATTCCTTTCTCACTTCCGGTCTAATGTTTGTTTTATCCTGGTAGCTGCAAGGTTTGCTTCCTTTACTGCTTCTTCAATTTTTTCTTTCTCCTTGGCCACTTGTGTATAGGTGAGTTGCATATCTTTCTTCCACTGTTCTATTCCCTGTGTAACTTCCTCCATCTGTGCTGACAAAAGCTGTTTCTCCTGTTGAATTTCCTTACCTAACCTATTGTAGTCATTTATGTTTAACTTTGCTTTAACTTCTTCCAAAGCTATTTTTAAGAGTTTATTTTCTTCTTTCGTGGCTTTGCAATTTGTTTCCAATTGATTCTTGTCCTTCCACAAGTCCTTCACTAAACCCTCAAGCCCTAAGACTTTGCTATTCAAATGATTATTACTTTCTTTCAATTTACTGATAATTTCTACATGAAAGTTCACTATACAGTATCCACTCGATTTAACGGCCTATATGGGGCTGTACCCTGGTCGTTATTTCCGGAGCTCCGGTATTTCCGAAGTTAATTGTCGGTAATTTTTCAAGCAACGTTCAGGTAAGATATATTTTATACAGACAGCCACTGGGTCCACTACTCTTGTGCCTTCTACCCTGTGACGTCACAGATTCACGGCACATTGTTTTGATTTGTCATGAGGCTGGAGTATTCATTCCGTGACTTTGTTGGACATATCGGCACAATCAAGGAACATCCGTGCACCATGTTGGCTCCAAATGCACTCATTGTGTCAGTGATGGCTGACTGGTGAGTGGATGGGCAGGCAGGGAGGGATGGAGGGAGGCAGGCAGGCAGGCAGAGGCTGGGTGGTAGGCATGGAGGGAGGGAGGCAGGCGGCAGGCAGAGGCTGAGTGGTAAACAGGGAGGGAGGGAGGCAGGCAGAGGCTGGGTGGTAGGCATGGAGGGAGCAGCAAGGAGGGAGGGAGGCAGGCAGAGGCTGGGTGGTAGGTAGGGAGGGAGCAGCAAGGAGGGAGGGAGGCAGGCAGAGGCTGGGTGGTAGGCATGGAGGGAGCAGCAAGGAGGGAGGGAGGCAGGCAGAGGCTGGGTGGTAGGCATGGAGGGAGCAGCAAGGAGGGAGGCAGGCAGGCAGGCAGAGGCTGGGTGGTAGGCATGGAGGGAGCAGCAAGGAGGGAGGCAGGCAGGCAGAGGCTGGGTGGTAGGCATGGAGGGAGCAGCAAGGAGGGAGGCAGGCAGGCAGGCAGAGGCTGGGTGGTAGGCATGGAGGGAGCAGCAAGGAGGGAGGCAGGCAGGCAGAGGCTGGGTGGTAGGCATGGAGGGAGCAGCAAGGAGGGAGGGAGGCAGGCAGAGGCTGGGTGGTAGGCATGGAGGGAGCAGCAAGGAGGGAGGGAGGCAGGCAGAGGCTGGGTGGTAGGCATGGAGGGAGCAGCAAGGAGGGAGGCAGGCAGGCAGAGGCTGGGTGGTAGGCATGGAGGGAGCAGCAAGGAGGGAGGGAGGCAGGCAGAGGCTGGGTGGTAGGCATGGAGGGAGCAGCAAGGAGGGAGGGAGGCAGGCAGAGGCTGGGTGGTAGGCATGGAGGGAGCAGCAAGGAGGGAGGCAGGCAGGCAGAGGCTGGGTGGTAGGCAGGGAGAGAGGGAGGGAGGCAGGCAGGCAGAGGCTGGGTGGTAGGTAGGGAGGGAGTGGATGGAGATGGATGGTAGGATGGAGATGGATGGATGGATGGATTGATGGAGGGAGGGAGAGAGGGATGGCGTTGGTTGTTGAAGTGAAGCAGAGAGAGCGTGTGTATGGGAAGTTTGGGGGGGGGGTGTCGTTGGTGGGGGAAGGGACCAGCTTGCAACCAGATGTTTAGATAAAAGGAAGGAGGGAGGGAGGAAGGGATGGAGGGGAGGGAAGGAGGGAGAGATGGAGGGAGGGAAGGAAGGAGGGATGGGGGGAGGAGGGGAGGGAAGGAGGGAGGGAGCTGGGAAGGAGGGAGGGATGGAAGGAGAGAGAGATGGAGGGAGGGAGGGATGGGGGGAAGGAGGGAGGGGGGGAGCTGGGAAGGAGGTAGGGATGGAAGGAAGGAGGGAGGGAGGAAGAGATGGAGGGGAGTGATGGAGGGAAGGAGGGAGGGAGGGAGGGATGGAAGAAGGGAAGGAGGGACGAAGGGATGGAGGGAGGGAAGAAGAGAGGGAGGGAGGGAGGGAGGGATGGAGCAATGGATGTTGAGGTAAAGCAGAGACAGCATGTATGGGAAGTATGGGGGGGCGGGTGGAGGTGCGTGTGTGTGTCGGTGGTGGGGAAGGGAAGAGATAAGCCTAACACTTGACCCAGTTAATCAGATGTTTGGATGGAAGGAAGGAATGAGGGAGGGAGGGAGGAAGGGAAGGAGGGAGGAAGGGATGGAGGGGAGGGAGAGATGGAGGTAAGGAGGGAGGGAGGGATGATTGAATGGAGGGAGGGAGCTGGGAAGGAGGGATGGATGGAAGGAAGGAGGGAGGGATGGAAGGAAGGAGGGAGGGATGGAAGGAAGGAGGGAGGGATGGAAGGAAGGAGGGAGGGATGGAAGGAAGGAGGGAGGGAGAGAAGGAAGGAGGGAGGGATGGAAGGAAGGAGGCATGGAGGGAAGGAGGGATGGAGGGGAGGGAGAGGTGGAGGGAGGGAGAGAAGGAGGAAGGGATGGAGAGAGGGAAGGAGGAAGGGATGGAGAAAGGGAAGGAAGGACAAAGGGATGGAGGGGAGGGATGGTTGGATGGAGGAAGGGAGCTGGGAAGGAGGGAGGTAGGGATGGTTGGATGGAGGGAGGGAGCTGGGAAGGAGGGAGGGATGGTTGGATGGAGGGGGGGGGAAGAAGAGAGGGAGGGAGGGATGGAGCAATGGATGATGAGGTGAAGCAGAGAGAGAGCGAGTGTATGGGAAGTATGGGGGGGGGCAGGAGGGGGTGTGTGTGTCGGTGGTGGGGAAGGGAAGAGATAAGCCTAACGCTTGACCCAGTTAACCAGATGTTTTTTATTTAATTCTGGATGTACATCATATATATTTTGGCTTGCAGATTTTGTTTTTAGGATAATAAAAAGTTATAAAATACTTGTTTCATGAATGCTTTATTAGATGGATATTCTCCAGGCTGTCTCTGGCTGGCTGGCAGTCTACTGAGCCATTTCCCAGAAGGGATCTTGGGGGGAGGCAGAAAGTGAGGGTGTGGGGGTAGAGGTTCAGTGAGGGTGAGGGAGGGGATGAAAGGGGTAGGCAGCCTGCTTGCCATGTAAGGACCCTCTGATACTAAGACAAACCCAATACTGACCTTCGGTAATATCAACCGCCAGACCGTTATGTGAGGCTCTAAATACCAGTCTCCCAAACCGGTTGTTATTACCGGCAGATCGGTATAAAAGAGGCCGTTAAATTGAGTGGATACTGCAAACTTGTTGTGTAGACTGCTTATATCAATGCTTTCTTCATTGACTCCCCCAAAATCAAGCTCTGTTTTGTTTTTCCTCTTGCCGGTGGCCATCTTGAATGTTCTTGTCTGCACTGAAAACACTAGGGCATCGTTTTCTCATCGAATTTTTTCACTTCCCTTGACACATTCCTGTTATATCACCTATTTTTCAAAAGCACTATACCTTTATGTGCCTTGGGTCACCACTCACTATCATCAACCTGTACTACAATACTTAGGATTGTTGAAATATGCTGGAGCTCCTCTGATGCAAGTGTTGACACTAGGGGTGTCACCTTTTGAATGAAAAATGTCACCAGTGCAGTGGCGGTCACACCGCCACCATTGTGTCGCCATACTTGTTTGCACGTTTTTTGTTTAGGAGTTTTGTCCAACAGTTCAGCCTTCTGTAGCAATTTTTTTTAACCAGATGAGGTTTGTTTTGGGGCGCCTACCATTCTGGGTGCCTGACCTGGTCGATGGCAGACATAGAATCCTTCCAACCATACGTGGGTTTCTATAAGCTATTGCTCCTCGTGCCTCTCTGAGGGGGCCAGGTTCTGGCTCGTGGTCCTTGTTAGGCCTAGAAATCCATTTGCTTTGAGTGATGCCATGGTCTAATACATTCGTATCGGACCAGATAGCTCCGGTGAGCCTCCGGGTCTCACCCAGAAAATGGTGTTACATTACATTCAACGCTAGTTTTCTGGGGGGAGCCCCATCGGCTCCCCGGAGCTATCCAGGCTGAATGGATATGTATAACTTTCTGGCATCAGTCAAAGTGCTAGGAGTTCTTGCCTACCGGGGACCACGAGCCAGAACCTGCCCCCTTCAGAGAGGCACGAGGAGCAATGGCCTATAGAGACTTCCTTGTCGTTGGGAGCATTCTTTGTCTGCCATTGACCGCGATAGGCACCCAGAAAGGTAGGCACCCAAAAACAAACCCCTATTCTGGTGAAAATATTGCTACCGAAAGCCAATCGAGTGAACAATACTCCCTAAACAAAATTATCAAACTAGCATGATGTCATCACGTCGCCGTGCCACTGTCTGCGCAACCCCCCTCCTCCCCGGGAGGGGGAATGGAGAGCCCCAGACCCTCCACGCCGGCGATCCAACTGTCAGTTATTGACTGATGGAATTACTGGCTGGTCGAGTGCCTCTGGCTCCAGTTTTTGTTTGTTCTGTGCCTTGTGGTGTGGACTGTCTCTACTGGTGGGGTGTGAGCCAGGAGTAAGATTCCACGTTACTCGGGCTGCATGCGCCTAGGCTATCTTCCCTAGGTGCCCTGTAAGTACTGACCTTGGGGCCACCTTCCACAAGTCACCTTGGGTTCTACCTCCGCTGTGTCCTTTACTGCTTTGTACTGGGCCGCCCTTCTTGAGGTTATCTTGAGATGATTTCGGGGCTTTTTAGTGTCCCCGCGGCCCGGTCCTCGACCAGGCCTCCACCCCCAGGAAGCAGCCCGTGACAGCTGACTAACACCCAGGTACCTATTTTACTGCTAGGTAACAGGGGTATAGGGTGAAAGAAACTCTGCCCATTGTTTCTCGCCGGTGCCTGGGATCGAACCCAGGACCACAGGATCACAAGTCCAGCGTGCTGTCCGCTCGGCCGATCGACTCCCCTTGGAGTCGGCTGGGGTTTTGTTGCCCTGGTTTGTCTCTGGGCAGGTGGTAGTTTTCGTCACTGGTAGGGACGCGGGGTACTGCACAGCTAGTTTTCACCTATAACAGCGGCTGGCTCTGTTCCGCCTGTGTACGTTGTCCTCTTGCTGGGTTTTTCTTTTGTTTTTGTTTTTGCCAGGTAGGGGGTCTGCCTTTATGGTCCCCCATTACTGTTCTAGGTGTTTTTCTTTAGATTTCTTCTGTTGGTGGTCCTCCCCGCTTGGCCCCCGTGAGTGGACACGTCCCAGGGGTTCAGCTTTTAGAAGTTTGTTTGGTAGACTTGGGCGCCGGTTCGCGGTACCCTGCCTGGGCTTCCCTTAGCGTGTACCAAAGGCTAAGGGCCCTAGGAAACCCCACGGGGGCTCCATGGTCCTCTAGGTGTGTCCCCGGAGTCCCCCTTCGCATCCTGCGAGTTTGACGGTTTGCTCTGTCCCCTTGTCTCAGGGTGACACTCACCGGTTGTGCCTCCTCCATGCTGCCTGTTGGGTCATTGTTTCTTGTAACCCGGAGTCGTGCGACGGGTGTTGTCGGTATGTGCTCTCGTTCATCCAGGCCACTGGTCATGATAATCGGGTGCAGGTGGCTGCGGCGTTGCTTGCTGGGGGGGGGGTGTAGGTTGCTGCAACGCTCTTGGTTGTTTGTGGCCCCAGATGCCCCAAAGCTGCCCCGTTTTGGTTGTTGGGGTTCGGTCTTGGGGGTGGGGGTCGCTTCGTCTCTGGCTCCTTCCGCTCCTTGTCCTCCCCCTTCTGTTCTGCACACTTCCTCCCTTGCTTCCGACTCCGACCGTAGGCGGGTTTCGGGATTGGGGCGGAGTCTGGTTGGGTTGAGACTTAGGCGGTCTCTGGGGATTTCCTCCTCCAGGGTGGCGGCGTAGGCATTCAAGTCGGTTCCTCCAGCCGTGCCGTATGGGTCTGACCACTGGGCTCCCTTCCTTAGTGTTTGCATGGCTGCCCCGGCTTTTCCTTGTCAAGCTGGGGCTTTGGGGGTGCGGCTCGGCCTCTGGTCATGCCGTCGAGGTTCCCGGGGTTAGGGAGAGATTGCCTGGGGGGCCTCGGCCTCGTTTGCCCCTCTTGGGTCTTTGTACCTTTGGTGATGGGCTGGCAGTTCCTCAAAGTGGGGTTGTTCCTTCCCCCTCTGTGTTCCTGTTGTTTTCGGGTATACCCCTCCCTGGGTTCAGTTCCGTGTTCCTTCAGGTTCGTCGGTCCCGTCTTTCCTGGGGGTGTGTTTTGCCCCCTTTTCCTTACCCATTTTGCTCTTACGTCATGATGCTGTTCCCTTCGTATTGTTGTCCCTGCATGTTCCTTGATCAGGGGTGCTTGTCGTGGTTCTCGTTGGTTCGCGGGTCTCTTCGTACCTTCTAATATTATTGGAACGTCTGTTGGTTTCCGATGTGCTCTCCCTTTTGTCGGCCTCGTTGGTTACCTTCCATCCTCTGTTTTCTTTCGCTTTGTTTTCGCCTTGTTTTGTTTTCGCGTCGTCTCTACTTCCAGTTTCGGCGTAGTATTATCATATAAATAAAAGTATCATAAAAGTATTTGAGAGAGTGATTAGGAGTCAGGTCACCAATTTCATGGAGACCAATGACCTTCACAACCCAGGCCAACATGGATTTCAAGCGGGAAGATCGTGCCTCTCACAGCTACTGGAGCACTACGACAAATGTGATGTGATATACATGGACTTCGCAAAGGCTTTCGATAAATGTGACCATGGCGTGATAGCACACAAAATGAAGTCAATGGGAATAACCGGTAAAGTAGGACGCTGGATACTGAGTCAAACAGGACTCAGCGAGTAACTGTCAACCATATAAAATCTAGTCCAAGTGCAGTGAAAAGCTCTGTACCTCAGGGTACAGTCCTTGCACCGCTGCTTTTCCTTATTCTCATATCAGATATAGACAAAAATACAAGTCACAGCTTCGTATCATCCTTTGCAGATGACACAAAAATCAGTATGAAAATTACCTCGGCTGAGGACATTGAAAAACTTCAAGCTGATATTAATAAAGTTTTCGACTGGGCATCAGAAAATAACATGATGTTTAACAGTGATAAATTCCAGGTACTCAGGTACGGTAAAAATGAGGACCTTAAACATAATACAGAGTACAAAACACAATCAAATGTACCCATAGTAGGAAAACAGCATGTAAAGGATTTGGGAATAATAATGTCTGACGACCTAACGTTTAAGGAGCATAACCAAGCAAATATTGTGACAGCCAGAAAAATGATAGGATGGATTACGAGAACTTTCAAATCCAGGGATCCCATCACAATGGTTGTACTCTTCAAGTCACTTGTGTGGTCCCGTCTTGAGTACTGCTCAGTACTCACTTCCCCCTTCAGAGCAGGAGAGATTGCTGAAATAGAGGGAATACAGAGAACATATACGGCACGCATAGATGCAATAAAGCACCTAAATTATTGGGATCGTCTCAAAGCCCTCCAAATGTACTCACTAGAAAGAAGACGAGAGAGATATCAAATAATATACACCTGGAAGATACTGGAGGACTAAGTACCAAATCTACACAGTAAAATAACAACGTACTGGAGTGAACGACATGGAAGAAAATGTAGAATAGAACCAATGAAGAGCAGAGGTGCCATAGGCACAATCAGAGAACACTGTATAAACATCAGAGGTCCGCGGTTGTTCAACGTCCTCCCAGCAAGCATAAGAAATATTGCTGGAACAACCGTGGACATTTTCAAGAGGAAACTAGACTTATTCCTCCAAGGAGTGCCGGACCAACCGGGCTGTGGTGGGTATGTGGGCCTGCGGGCCGCTCCAAGCAACAGCCTGGTGGACCAAACTCTCACAAATCGAGCCTGGCCTCGGGCCGGGCTTGGGGAGTAGAAGAACTCCCAGAACCCCATCAACCAGGTATCAACCAGGCGTTATTTGTCTTCATTCCGCACGCCTTCCTGGTGTTTGTACGATGTGTGTTTACAATGTGTCTGTACGTTGTGTGTGCACAGTGTGTGTCTGCCTGGTGTACGAGCCACGCCACTCGGTGGACGGGTGGTGCGTTTCGTACCTTGTGTGCTGGGGCAGCAGTGTGCATTTTGTTTATGGGCGGTATGCTCGTGTGTTCGCTTCGTTTCTCGCGGTTTTCTACGGCTTCTTGCTTGTTTTCTCCCTCCAGTCGTGGCCCTCTGGATGCTGAGGGTGTTTTGGATTTATATCTGGGGGCGTCACTTCGTTCTTCTTCTGCTTCCGGGTGTGGGATGGGTCGACGTGGCGCCGCCTCCTCCCCTCTGTACTGCTCCGTCTTCTGCGGGGCGCGCGCCTCTGGACGTATTTATCCTTAGACTTCCGAATTTTCTTCAGGTAACGGTACATATAATGCCTACTGCCTCTAGTATGCATGGCTTTCGGGTGCACCATTAGCGCTGCTCCTGGTATGTTACTTGGCTCGCCTGTGTTGTGGCATAGTCGTGTGTCTGCTCTGAAAGTGAGGTAGTCATGTCTGGCGCCTCTGTCGGCCAGTTGTGCTGGTTCTCGCTTTTTGGTGGGGTGCTTGCCTAGTTGTGCTTGCGGGGGTTGAGCTCTGGCTCTTGGGCCCTGCCTCTCCTGTCAGTTGACGGTTGTGCAGTTGTTTGAGCCTCCTGGGCTCTGTCTTCTCTACGTTTGCTCCTGTGGGTGGAGTCTGCCTCCACCACGTAGCTTCCTAGTGCTTTCCACTTCCTTTTCCCTCTGACATTGATCAGGTTCTCTTTTGTGTCTGTGGCTCCTTTGGGCACTCAGCTTCCTCCTGTGTCCCCTTGTGCATACGAACATACGGACATAAGAACAGAGGAACTGCACAGGGCTTATTGTCCCGTATGAGGCAGCTCCTATTTCTTACCACCCATTCCCACTCCATGTCCAACCCGCGCTTACACCAATCGTGGGGCCCCACCACCACATTATGCGGTAATTGGTTCCGCGAATCAACGAACCTGTTACCGTACAGGTCTTTCTTCAAGTCTTTTTCTGAATCTACACTTATCCCTTTTATGCCCATTGGTTCGTGTCCAAAATGTGCCGCAAGGGTGGCGTATGCCACTGTCCCAGTTCTATTGTTTCGTAAAGATTGGTGACAATAAACACACACACTAAGAGAATAAATATATTTTGTTGCATATGCAGTAGTATGCAGGTAATTCTTTGGCGGGCAATGATGCAAGTTAAGCGCATTGAGAGTCGGTACAGTGTCTCGCAAGTGTCTGTTCTAGACCACACTTGCAGGTAGACTAGTTATTATTCGCTACTCTGTTGCTTATATGCTCGGGCATCAAGCTTTTAATGGGTTGGCTTGTCTTCCCTTCGGGGTTGTTCCGGGACCGTCGTCTGGGATCGTGTCCTGTCACCTCGTATTGGGTGGTGCTGGCAGAGCCGCTCCTGCTTGCTTTCGGTGTTGCGGTTCCTTCTGCTCCGTTCCGCTTGCTGTCCTGGGCGTTGTTTCCCTTCTGGCCTGCTCTTGAGTTCTGGTGCCTTCCAGGTCGTTGGCCTGGGTGGTCTATTTTCTTTTCGTTTTGGTCTTTGTTTTGTCTGTGGTCTTGGTTTTTAGGTTAGGGCGCATGGTGTCCGCCTCCCAGTTCCTTCCCTGTTTTCCTTATCTGTGGTGAGGTAGCTCCGGGGAGCCGACGGGGCTTCCCCCAGAAAACCAACGTTGAATGTAATGAAATGCCATTTTCTGGGTGAGTCCCAGAGGCTCCTCGGCATCCCTCCCTCCCTCCGGCCGGCGCCGTTTTTTGTGTTTTCTGGGGAGAGCCCCGTCGGCTCCCCGGAGCTTTACCGGCTGATATGCTAATGTCAGACTTTGGCATCAGTCATGTGTATGGAGTTCTAGGGCCTACCGGGGACCACGAGCCAGAACCTGGCCCCCTCAGAGAGGCAAGGGGAGCAATGGCCTATAGAAACCCCCGTGTGGTTGGAAGCATTCTATGTCTGCCATCGACCGGGTCAAGCATCCAGAAAGGTAAGCATTCCAAAACAAACCCCTATTCTGGTGAAAATTGCTACCTAAGCCGAACTAGTGAATAGAACTCTTCAACAGAAAACAAGGAAACTAGTATGACGTCATACGTCACCGCGCCGCTGTCTGCGCAGCTCCCCCCTCCCCGGGAGGGGGAAGGGGGAGCCCCAGACCTCCCACGCCGGCTATCCACCCATCAGTTCTTCGGCTGATGCTATAGGCAATGGTTATGTGCTCCGGCTCCAGTGGTTGTATCAGCACTGTACCTAGAGTGTGGTGTCTGTTTTCTAGGTGGTGCGTGAGCCGGGAGTGATTCTTCAGTACTCGGGCTGCATGCGCCTAGGGTTCCCTTCCCTAGGTGCCCTGTAAGTACTGCCCTTGGGGCTTGGGGCCACCTTCCACAAGTTCCTTGGGTCCTGCCCCTGCTTGGCCGTTTACTGCTTGGTTTTCGGCCGCTCTTTGTGTGCTCGGGTGTTCTGTCTCCCTTGTTCGCCTTAGAGTAAGGGGCAGTGTTTGCACTGGTGGGGCGCGGGGTACTGTGCAGCTTGTCTTTACCAATCATAGCGGCCGGCTCTGTTCCGCTTGGGTACGCTGTCCTCTTGCGGGGTTTTCTTTTTCTTTTGTTTATATACCTGGTGGGGGGGTCTGCCTTCGTTCTTGCCCCTTGTGTCCCTTGTGTTCTGAGTATTTCTGGTGGTACCCCCTGCTAGGTCCCCGTGAGTGTACATGTCCCGGGGGTTCAGCTCTTAGAAAGTTGTTTGGTAGCTTGGGTGCCGGTTAGCGGTACCCTGCCTGGGATTACCTGAGCGCGAGTCCTCTTAAAGTAAACGCTCGGGACCCTGGGAAACCCCTGGGGGCGCGCGGGTCCGATGGATGTGACCCCAGAGCCCCCCCCTCGCTTCCAGCGAGTTTGAGGGTTGCTCTCACCTTTTGTCTCTGGGTGACTCTCTGTTTTGCCTCCGTCTGCTGCCTGTGGGGTCGGTGACACCTTTGACCCGGTGTCCTGCGAGTTTGGTTGCTCGTTGTGGCTCGGTTACCCAGTTGTGCTAACAAAGCGGGTGCGGGCAGCAGGGGCGTTGCACTTGAGCCTTGGTGGTGGCAACATTCTCGTGGTTTCCTCCCCGGGAGCCCCGGGGCTGCCCCGTTGTAGTTCGTTTTGGGACTTGGGGGTGTTGGTTGCTTCGGTTCCATCCACGCCCCCTTGTCTTTCCCCTGGTTCACCCTTCCTGCCTGCATCTGGTTCCTTACCGTCTGTAGGTTCAGGGCGGGGTGTTTGGTGCTGTTGAGACTCGGGCAGTCTCGGGGAATTCCCCTTCCGGGGTAGTGACGGGGGCATTTGGGCCTGTTCCTCCAGCCGTGTTGTATGAGTCTGCTAGTGGGCTCCCTTCCTTAGTGTTTTCACGGCTGCCCCGGTTTTCTGGTACGGCCGGGGCTTTGGGGGAACGGCTCGGCCCCGGGGCCTGTCGTGTAGGTTCCCGGGGCTGGGGAGGGGCTGACTTGGGGGGGCCTTGGCCCCGTTAGACCCCGTGGGGGTTTTTATCCCCCTCTAGGCGGGGCTTGTGGTTACGCGGAGTGGGGTCTTTCCTCCCCACTCGCCGTACGTGCTGTTGGACGTCGGCCCCTCCCCGGGCTCGGTTCCTTGGCCTTTGAGTCGGTTGGTTCCGTCCTGTGGGTGGATGTTTTCTCTCCCGCTTTTTGGGACGGTGTTTTTGTCATGTTTCCCCGTTCGATGGGGTTCTGCGTGACTTCTGATCTCGGGTGCGCCTGCGCCTTCATGTGCCTTCGGGACTAGTGTTGGCTTCTGTGTTCTCGAGGGTACGGGAAGGTTTTTCGCTACTTCCCGCATTATTGGAACGTCTGTCGGCTCCTAGTACTTGTCTCCCTGTTGGGCTACTTGTCGCCCTGTTGGGCTACTTGTCGCCCTGTTGGGCTACTTGTCGCCCTGTTGGGCTACTTGTCGCCCTGTTGGGCTACTTGTCGCCCTGTTGGGCTACTTGTCGCCCGGTTGGGCTACTTGTCGCCCGGTTGGGCTACTTATCGCCCGGTTGGGCTACTTGTCGCCCGCTTGGGCTACTTGTCGCCCGATTGGGCTACTTGTCGCCCGGTTGGGCTACTTGTCGCCCGGTTGGGCTACTTGTCGCCCGGTTGGGCTACTTGTCGCCCGGTTGGGCTACTTGTCGCCCGGTTGGGCTACTTGTCGCCCGGTTGGGCTACTTGTCGCCCGGTTGGGCTACTTGTCGCCCGGTTGGGCTACTTGTCGCCCGGTTGGGCTACTTGTCGCCCGGTTGGGTTCCTTTTTTTTTTTGGGCTCTTTGCTTCTTTGGCCGGTTTTATTGTTCCTGCTTCCTCTTTTGGCTCCTTTTCTCGTGCAGTAGTCCTGGCTGGCGCCTTCCCGCAGGGAGGGTGTGCGGTTCGGCCAGCGTGTTCTGCGCATGCGCCGTGGAGTTTGTTTTGGTCTGGGCGGTGTTTCAGTGCTGGGGTTTTGCGCCTTTTTTTTTGCTACAGTGCTTCGCCTCTCGTTCTTCTCCCTGGCTGCGGTATGTGCCCCTTCGCGCCGGGGGTGTCCTGGTTCCCAGTTGTGGGGAGGACACCGCGGTTTTCCCTGTGTCATGGGTGTGGACCGCCTCCTTCGCCTCTCCCTGTTCTCCTGCGGGTCCGGCAGGGTCCGGCTCTGGCGTCTTCACCTGGCGGTGCTCCCAAGTTCTTCTGGGCACGGTTGAGTCGTGTCAAGTTCGAGCCACCAATCGCCAGGTGAGTTTCTGCGGTCTGGCGTCTTTTGGCCGGGCGCTGGATGCGGCGGTGTTTATATACCTGTCTTTATTTAGGTATATTTTTGTACGACTGAGACCATTCGCACACCAGTGACTGTCCCTTTATCACCCCTTCCTGTCCCCCTCATGTGCATGTCCAACCCATGCTGGAGTCATTCAGGGGACCCTCCTTTTTTTTAATGTTGTGAGGTGTGGGGGTTGTAGGGTTGGTTCTGTACTCACCTGGTGAGGCTCCTGGCTGTGCTTGCAGGATTTGAGCTCTGGCTCTTGGGTCCCGCCTATCTGGTAGAACTTGCGGGATAGTACCAGTGGAGTGCAGTGGTGCTATTGGCACTTTTGGGGAACACTGTATTACCATCAGTGGTCTGTGCTTGTTACACGACCTACTTGCGAGCATAAGCCTTCTTGCTGGTACGTCCGTGGACTTCCAGGGCGCACTGGCCTGTTTTCGTATGGCAGTTCCGGCCCGTCCTGGTTGTGGGGGTATGTGGGCCGGTGGACTGCTCCTAGCAGCTGCCTGGTGGGCCACCCTCTGGCCGGTCTAGCCTGACCATGGGCCGGGCTTCAGGTGTAAAAGAGCTCCCAGTACCTCATCCAGCAGGTATCGAGCGGGGTTTCTCCGCCGTCGGTCGCCTGGTGCAGGTTTCTGGGCCTGCAGGGTTTTGTCGTGTCTCCGTTGGCCCTGTCTGGGGTCTGCCTGCTCCGTTCTCTGCCTTTGCAGAGGGGAGTTGCTATTTACATGTTGCATGTTGCAGTGGTGCCTGTTGCTGCTGCTGCACGTGTGCATTGGTACCGTGTTTCACGGTGGCGTGTCCTTGTTCCTGTGTCCGGTTGTGGAGTGGCACTTTGCTGCCGTTTTGTGCCTGGGGATTGCGTGGGGTTTTTGTCCCTGCCTGATTGTCCACCCGTGGTTGTTCTCCTGTTTTTTTTTTTTGTGCTTCTGCTCTTTCTTCC
Source organism: Procambarus clarkii (assembly GCF_040958095.1). Classification (NCBI taxonomy): domain Eukaryota; kingdom Metazoa; phylum Arthropoda; class Malacostraca; order Decapoda; family Cambaridae; genus Procambarus; species Procambarus clarkii. The sequence continues at coordinate 20,289,930 of NC_091226.1, read as the reverse complement.
TGCCTCCTCTGCAGCAGGGATGTTCTGCGTGTGTTCTTAGGCGTTGGTCAGCCTGTGTCCTGTGATGTGCTTCTTTGTCTCGGTCTGTTGCAGTTGTTCGTACCCCTTGGTTCGGGTCCTGTTCTGGCGGCGACCCTTCCGCCTTCTTTGGTTTTCCTAGCTTGCCCTGCCGGTTGTTGTTTTTTTTTTTTTTGGGGGGGGGGGGTTCTTGCGATGTCTCGCGTCGGACCCGTCGTTTCTGAAGTCCTGGCAGGCTTGCATGCTTCGGGGAGTTTTTCTGTTCGGCAGACGTTCCATCTCCTTGTGCCGCCTGGGTTTCGGTGGTCGCGCCCGAGATCTTCTCGCGGCTCCGCCTTTTTCCTGGGCTCGGGGGGGCCTTGTCGGGGCTGCTTATGTTCTGCCTCGTGGTCTCGCCTCCGGTTGGTGGTCGGGTGGCTTCGTGGTAGGTGTCCCACCTGCGTGCTTCTCTTGGCGGCAGTATGGGGTATTTTGGCGGTCCTTCCTTTTCCTGTCCCTTCTTAGGTGGTTCCTCTTGTTAGCTTGGTTTACTCTCGGCTTGGTTTTCTAGTGGGGGTTGGGGGCCGTCGTCTTGCCACATACTGTCGCCTCTTTTCGTGCGGCGCAGGCGGAGCCGCTTCAGCTTGCTTTCGGTCTTGGTGTTGCTTCTGCACCGTTAGTCAGCTGTCTTGTGCGTCATTTCACCTCCGGCCTGTTCGTGCGCCGCTTGCACCATCCTGGTCTCTGGTCAGCGTGCTCTGTCTTCTCCTCGGTTGGTAGTGCCCCTTCGGTTCCGGTGTGTTTTTTCGTCGGCTCTTTCCTTTGGGCCTTTGCCTCTGGGGGTCGGTTCGCTGAGTTTTCTTGCTCCTTCGGTTTTAGCGTTTTGGTTGTTTGATGGCAGCAGTCTCCATCTTTTCTGGCGCGGGGTGGGGCTGCTGCATTCTGGAGGGGTCCAGGGTTTGTTGGTGCTTCGTTGGTCGGGCCGGGGGTGTGTCATTTTTGTGTTCAGTGGCGGCCCTCCGCTGTTGTTTGCGTGCCACGGCGTTTGGGTCCGGAGCGCGTTTTGCGTTGATCCGGTTCTGTTCTTCCCGGTTCGCGGGTGATGGTGTCCCGGGTGGTCAGCCGTGTTCTTGCGGCTAAGCTGCCTGTGTTCTTCCCTCATGCCTGTGGCGTTCGTGGCTTCGCTGCTCTCGCTGCCGTCTGGGCGACGTGGCCTTGCAGTCTTTCGAGCATGGATTTTTGGTGTTCGTGCAGGGGCCTTGCTGCTCGTGGTTCTCGTGTTGTTCCCGGGATTTTCGGGGCTGTGGCGCCTTGGGTTGGCTTTTGCTGCCGGTTGTCTCGCCTCCTTGGGGGGTGCGTGGTGTCCGCCTCCCGGTTTTGTCCCTTTGACCTTCCTCTGTGGGTAGTTAGCTCCGGGGAGCCGACGGGGCTCCCCCCAGAAAACCAGCGTTGAATGTAATGAAACGCCATTTTCTGGGTGAGACCCGGAGGCTCCCCGGCAACCCTCCCTCCCTCCGGTCGGCGTTTTTCACGTGTTTTGACATCCAGCCTCAGAACTGATGGGTGGATAGCCGGCGTGGGAGGTCTGGGGCTCCCCCTTCCCCCTCCCGGGGAGGGGGGAGCTGCGCAGACAGCGGCGCGGTGACGTATGACGTCATACTAGTTTCCTTGTTTTCTGTTGAAGAGTTCTATTCACTAGTTCGGCTTAGGTAGCAATTTTCACCAGAATAGGGGTTTGTTTTGGAATGCTTACCTTTCTGGATGCTTGACCCGGTCGATGGCAGACATAGAATGCTTCCAACCACACGGGGGTTTCTATAGGCCATTGCTCCCCTTGCCTCTCTGAGGGGGCCAGGTTCTGGCTCGTGGTCCCCAGTAGGCCCTAGAACTCCATACACATGACTGATGCCAAAGTCTGACATTAGCATATCAGCCGGTAAAGCTCCGGGGAGCCTCCGGGTCTCACCCAGAAAATGGCGTTTCATTACATTCAACGCTGGTTTTTTTACATTCAGCCTAAGAACTGCCAGTTGGATCGCCGGCTTAGAGGGTCTGGGGCTCTCCCTTCCCCTTCCTGGGGAGGGGGTGGGTTGCGCAGACGTTGGTGCGGCGACGTGATGACGTCATGCTAGTTTGATAATTTTGTTTGGGGAGTTCTGTCCACTTGTTCGGCTTTCAGTAGCAATATTTTCACCAGAATAGGGGTTTGTTTTGGGGCGCCTACCTTTGTGGGTGCCTATCCTGGTCGATGGTAGACATAAAATGCTCTCAACCCCAAGGGGGTTTCTATAGGCCATTGCTCCTCGTGCCTCTCTGAGGAGGCCAGGTTCTGGCTCGTGGTCCTCGGTAGGCAAGAACTCCTAGCACTTTGACTGATGCCAGAAAATGATACATATCCATTCAGCCTAGATAGCTCCGGGGAGCCTCCGGGACTCACCCAGAAAATGGCATTTCATTACATTCAACACTGGTTTTTTAGAATATCAGGGAAGGAGTTCAAGTGATTTTCACTTTTCTCAAGTTCATTCATTTGCTGTGTATTAAGCTGATTACTGTTAATCAAATCTTGTCTTGATAAATGTTTAGCATATATTGGAACTGAGTATGAGTATACTGTCAATGGTCAATCGTTGAAATATGAGATTAATAGCTGATATATTATTGTTAGGAAGAACGGCAAGCTTGTGGACATGCCAAACTTCTCCTGGCAAGGTACTCTGAAGAATCAGCCACACTGGAGGTGAACACAGTCAAGCAGTACTATCGTGATGCATGCGAGATCAACAAATCCTGGGAAGATGGACATTTTCATTTGGCAATGTATTATGACCGCATATTGAGCTCCTTAGAAATGAAGGAAAAGCCAGTAGAATGGATTCATCACATTGTTCTGAGGTCAGTAAGATTAGTTAATTTGTCACTGCCATCAAGCCTTAAGCATAACTTTTGTGAGTTTGTACCTCGGTTCTGATTCCAGTTTTCTTTTTGTTTTGTTTTATTCAACCTTAAATAATCATTTTCTTTTAATATTTTAGCAATGTATTAACTGGTAGTACAATCAGGTCTTCATATCATGAAGACATTAACTAAAGAATTATTTTTACCTGTTGGATTGGCATGTTTGTAAGATGTTAATATTAGTGATGTGAGGGAAAAGACAACTGTGACTTTTGATAATACATTTATTAACATACATTTACTGATAATACATTTCTTGATAAACTAAATACAATACCATTATGCGTGAATGAAAGTGTAGACTGACCTAATACATGTATGAAGTGAATTACTAAACCAAACTTTTGGATAACACCTACATCCTTTATCAATGCACTGTAAACAATGTTATTATAATATTAATGTTATCATAACCTTGTTAACCGAACCTTCATAAAGGATGTAGATTTCATCCGAAAGTTTGGTTTAGTTTTTTGGTTTACACATGTATTAGGTCTTTTCTTCACCTTCAATACATTTAATGTAATACATTCATTGATAATACATTAATTTTTAAAACCTTTTCCATAGTTTTGGGAAGTCTCTTCAGCATGGATGTCGTCATATTTACCAGTCGATGCCAAGGATGCTGGGTTTGTGGCTTGAGTTTGGCACAAGAGTCAGTGAACTGGAAGCAAAAGAAGAAAAGGGAAAAGGCAACCGAAAGAACATTGTTCTTGACAATTACCGGGAAAAGCTGGCCAATTTAAATGGCAGTGTTGGTAAGATACATGATGCAGATTCTAACTAAGGTTACAACTTGCACTGATTATATTTGAGTCATATGAATATTGATTGTTAGACATTTTTGTAGGTAATTCATAAATTCTGGAATTTGAATTTACTTGCCAGCCTTGTATACATTTTATTGTAGACAGTCAACCATTATTTAAATTGTGATAGAGTACAACCTTGATTCAATGAAGTATATGGGACCAACCCCCAATTGTTGCAGTGAGGGATTCTTGTGAAGAGTAGATGCTTGCAATGTTGCATCCATCCATTAAATCATTCAAAATGTGATTTGGAGCAATGTTAAGAGTTGCCATTCATACCCTAATATTTCTCATGCTCTATGGGGTAATTTCACCCAGTGAAATTTTAATTTAAAACTGTCTTATGAAAGACACCTACCAAGAAAACCTGTCTGTAGAGAGATTTAACCACATCTGGCATATTTCCCATGCCCTAGCCTCAAAATCTAATTTTCAGTGGTAAAAGGAGCTAATGTTTTACAATTGGAAATAAAAATTAATCATAGAATTTATTCTAAATATGCTCAATGGCTTTCCCAAAGACCCCCCCCCCCAACTTTTTTTTTTATTCTTGTGTCCATCTATAAAAATCATTAAAAAATCAGCGTTGAATGAATGAAACACCATTTTCTGGGTGAGACCCGGAGGCTCCTCGGAGCTTACTAGACTGATATGCTAATGTCAGACTTTGGCATCAGTCAAAGTATGGAGTTCTGTGGGCCTACCGGCAACCACGAGCCAGAACCTGACACCCTCAGAGAGGCAAGGGCAGCAATGGCCTATAGAAACCTTCATGTGTTTGGAAGCATTCTATGTCTGCCATCGACCGGGTCAGGCACCCAGAAAGGTAAGCATCCTAAATCAAACCCCTATTCTGGTGAAATTATTGCAACCAGAAGCCGAACAAGTGGATAGAACTCCCCCTAAAAGAAACGAGCAAATGAGCATGACATCACACGTCGCCGCTGTCTGCGCAGCTCCCCCTCCCCGAGAGGGGAAAGGAGGAGTCCCAGACCCCTCACACTGGTTATCCACCCTTCAGTTCTGAGGCTGGATGTCAAAACATGCGAAAAACCGCTGACCAGAGGGAGGGAGGGAGGGAGGGATGCTGGGGAGCCTCCAGGTTTCACCCAGAAAATGACATATCATTACATTCAACGCTGGTTTTCTGGGGGGGGGGGGCCCTTCGGGTCCCCGGAGCTAACTACCCACAGAGGAAATAATAAGGACTTACCCGGGAGGCGGTCATCGCTCACTCCTCAACTCAAAGTCAAGACAACTGGCTGCAACCGACAACCCAAGGCGACACAGGCCCGAATGGACCTGGGAACATCTACAAGGTAACGAGCAACCAGGTCCGCCAAAAGCCCCGTGCCCGAATATCAGCCAGGACATGTCGCCAAAGATGGCAGCAAGAGCAGAGAACTTACGAACGTCATGGGAACGGGGATAGAACGCAGGCTGGCTAGCCTTATTAACTCGGCGGACGACCTGGGAGACCCTCACCCGCGAACAGGGAAGAAGGTAACCGAATCTACCCAAAGCGCGTCCAGGACACAGAAGCTGTGGCGCGCAAATAACAATGGAGGGCCGCAACCGGACACAAAATACGATGCACCCCCGGCCCGACCAACCAAGCACCAACAACCCAAGGACCCCTCTGGAAACAGCAGTCTCATACTGTGCCAGAAAAGAGGGAGACGGCTGCAACTGAACAAACCTATCGCTACGACCGAAGGAGCAGAAACTCCTGCACCGGAGGAGAGCAGGAAGCTCACCGACCCGACCCCTAGAGGCAAATGCCAACAGGAAAAAAGCCTTCGAGAAACAGTCCCGAACTGAAGGGGCCGCAACAAACCAAGGAGATGAAGAATAGAGAGCACGCTGTCCAAAGACCAGGACGGCTCAGGCGGTGCATGAGCAGGCCGGAGGTGAAACAACGCATGAGACAGCTTGCGAAACGGAGCAGATGTAACACCAAGACCGAAAGCAAGCTGAAGCGGCTCAGCCAGCGCTGCACGATACGAGGCGACAGTATGCGGCAAGATGACGACCCCGAACCTTCACAAGAGAAAGATATTGGGTATCTGGGGCTTTAACTCATATATTAAATTATTTGATTATTATGATTAACATAAATCGAAGGACCACCCACTTTTAAGAAAAGAGGGAAAACGAATAAAGGTGATTATTAGATTGACACTATAGAACCAGTGCCTATGTACGATATTTAACTTAACAATCACTTGAAGATAATGAATAGACTGTATTATTAATTAATTAAAATCAAAGCCTCAAATATCAACATTGGGGGGTTATTTCTAGAAGTTCATATATATCTAGAAACCAGTGTGGTTCGTCACTAGTTCATTAAGTAGTTAGTAACATGGCAAATCTGAACTAACTATAGATTCAAAGATATGACATATCAAATAATGAATATATTGAAAGATTATGAAATGTTGAGCAGCAATAAGAGCAAAACACATTAAATACCAAACCATAAATTCTGGCATTAAATTATTCACTGTAAATATCCTATATATGAATTTATATAGAAACTAATAATAATCTTAGCTAAATTTATACGAAAACAGGTGTCTTAGCTGTAAGATGACTTCTGTAATTCCGTTTCGTTACTCGTCCTCGTGACCACAAGATACCAATAAAGAAGGAACCAGTGGAGAGTATCGTGAGTGAAGAGAGACAACTTGTTGACTCCTCGTCTACATGCTGCAATCAGGGAAATTTAAGTAGCATTTTATTAGGCTGTGAATTATTTGAATATTCATTGAAATTGAAATAAATTAAGAAAATCAACTAATGTGTTGTTGTTATTCTTGCTATATAAAGACAGACTATCCACAAATACACGATCTTGAATGATGCATCAAACCAGAATAGTATACTTAACGTGAGCGAGCCAGAACACTAAAGTCTGCCGAAATCGCGTCTGCCAGTCCCTGGCGTCCACTGCTGTGTACGCGTAATTACAGGCCGTAACTTCAATTGTTGACGCGTTATTAATTGGTAGGGCACTGTAGAACACGTGAGGAGGTAATTGGTGACTATCAGTGGCGCTGCAACGTAATTAATGTTGGAAAACTCTTCAGTCACACCACCACCACGCGACTTCCCTTCCTAATCGCCAGTCAGACACGTGAGGAATGGCGGCTCGCCGCCAGCGTCTCCCTCAACCCCCTCTCTTGCATTCGCAATTGAATTTAGTAATCACGGAGAATTCTTTTCCGTGTAATTACTGACATAAATGCGTTAAAGGAATAGGGGTTGCAGTTGTAGGGAATTAAATATTGTTTATATTCTCGCTAGATGGTGTTGATTAAGCACCGTTTCCTTATTAACGAGAAATGGGAAGTATTTCCATGGCATTCGTATATAACAGATAAAACTGTTATTTAGTGATAATCTTAGTTAATAACTCATAGTTATTGGATCATTAGGAGTTGTATTATCCATAATTAATTATTATACAGAATACTGATAAAAGTAGAGAACCATATTCAATTCTCTAACATATTGGTAATAAATATGTCTAGATAGACAATATCTGACGCAATCCTGCCTCTCGATGTCGTGAGAATTTCAGCAATTATTACACAGATAAAGAAATATTAATTAATGTTAGCATTACAGTTAGTAAAGTTAATTGACACTGTGGTTAATATACAACAGTAGTGTATTGTGATATAATAGAGATGTATCAGTGTTGGAAATTTCCAACAAAAGACAAGCCGACGCCAACAAATGCAGCCACCTAAGAAGGGACAGAAGGAAAAGGAAGGACTGCCAAAAAACCCCACACTGCCTCCAAGAAGAAGCACGCAGGTGGGACACCAGCAATGAAGCCACCTGACCACCAACCGAAGGTGAGAGACTTGAGGCAGAACCGAACCAGCCCCACCATGGACCAATCGAGTCTAGGAAAAGGCAGAGCCGCAGGAAGATATCGGGTGCGACCACCGAGCAAGCAGAGCCGGAAACCCAAGCCGGCAAAGGAGGAGATGGAACGTCTCCCGAACAGAAAACTCCCCAACGCCTGCAAGCCCGCCAGAAGATCAGAGACCACGGGTCCGACGCGATACTCCAGAGAAGGGACACCGCAAGACCCAGAAAATGCCAACAGGCAGGGCAAGCCAGGAAAACAGGAACCCAAACCTGGCAATAGGAGAGCCAAAAGGCACAAACAAAAGACACAACAGTGTGTACGATAAAACGAGAAAATGACCAGAAGAACAGTCCCAGCTCCGGCGGCCAGGGACAAGAGTGAAGCAGGAAGATGATGGACGAAGAAGGCATGCAGCAAATCGGGAACGAAAGGGACACGACCAACCCACTGAGTCGCAGGACCTGTCCCAACAAAGCAAACTGAATAAGGTGCAAAGGTTTGCCACCAGACTAGTACCCGAAACCGAGGGGTACAAGCAACGAAGACAGACTAAGGAACAGAAGGGGCACACACACCATGAGACACAGGTGGAATTGAGCGCCCAAAGGAGCCATAGAAATGCAAGAAAGAAAAACTCCAGTGAGAGTAGTAAACAAATGGAATGCATGAGGAAGGGAAGTGGTGGAGGCTGACCCCACACACAGCTGCAAGTGCAGACATGACAGAGCCCAGTAGATGTCAGGTAAGTGACAGGAGAGGCAGGACGAAAGAGCCAAAGCTCAACCCCAGCAAGCACAACCAGGGGCGGACAACTAGGTGAATACAGAAAAACCAATCTACATGGAAGGGCTAAGCTAGGCACTCCAAGACGGGAAAGGAATGAGGGACCCCAGAGAAGACCATTAAAAACAACACAATCAATCCCCAACACGCATCCCCAGTCACAAAACTGCAGCAAAACGTCACCTCACAACATCCTGACACAGTAACATTTACTACGTAACCTGCACCTCAACCATCGTACCTCGTAACATGGATGAGGAGGGGTCCTGTGAATGACTCAAGCATGGGTTGGACATGCATATGAGTGGGACTGGACGGGTAGAAATAGGAGCTGCCACGTATGGGCCAACAGGCCCTCGGCAGTCACCTGTGTGCTTATGGTCTTAAATTTGTATCCAAAAACCACGAACCAGCACCTAGCGGAAAGAGACGCCAGACCGCAGAAACTCACCTGCCGAACGTAGGCACGAACATTTCACGACACAACGTAGCTGAGAAGATTCCGGGAGCATCGCCAGGGAAAGAAGGCCAGAGCTGCACACGCAGGAGAAGAGCATGGTAGAGGCGAAGGAGGTACCCCACACCCATAACACAGGGAAACCCTGGTATCTCCCCATAGCTGCAATCCAGAACACCCCAGTATCCACAGGGCACGGACTAGAGAATGGAAAAGAGCGAGAGGCTAAGCACCTGAGAGAAAAAGACGCAAAACACCAGCACTGGTGCACACCCCCCAAACCAAAACAAACTCCTACGGCGCATGCTCAGAACACAAGGTTTGAACCGCATAACTCGCTCGGTGGGGAGGCGCCAAGTAGGAGCATGTAAAGAAAACGAACAGTGCCGAGACAGATCACGAAAAGAAGAGAATTACAAAAGAACGAGACATGACCGAAAATCGAGAAGAAGCACGGAATAGAACCAGCCGTCCCCCCAAAGCCCCAGCCTCACAAGAAAAAGACGGGACAGCCAGAAAAATACTAAGGAAGGGAGACCACTGGCAGATTCATACAACCCGGCTGGAGGAACAGGCTCGAATGCCTTCGTCGCTACCCTGGAAGGGGGAAATCCCCAAGACCGCCCGCGTCTCAAGACGATCGAAGCCGCACCCCGATCCTGAACCCACAAATGGTAAGGATCCGGATGCAGATAGGAAGGGAGGGGACCATAACGGGGAAAAGACAAGGGGGCGCGAAAGGAACAAAATCGAAGCGTCCAACACCCCCAAGCCCCGTCACTCCAATCAAAATGGCGCAGCCTCAGGGCATCCAGGGAGCAAATGACCTAGCGTGTTACACCACTGAAACTCAACTTGCAACGCCCATGCTGCCTGCACCCACATAGTTAGCATAAGACTGGGTAATCAAGCTACAAACAAGCAACAAAACTCGCAGGGCTCAGTGCAGAAGGCGCCACCGACCCCACAGGCAGCAGACGGAGACCAAACAGTGAGAGTCACCCTGAGACAAGGGGACAGAGCAACCCTCGAACTCGCACAAAAGCGAGGGGTGGGGGGACTCTGGGGCCACATCCATCAGACCCACGCGCCCCCTTGGGGTTTCCCAGGATCCTGAGTGTTTACCTATAGGGACTCACGCCAGGTAATCCCAGGCATGGTACTGCTAACCGGCGCTCACAAATACCAAACAACTTTCTAAGAACTGAAACCCCGGAACGTTTACACTCATGGGGACCTAGCAGGGGAAACCACCGGAAGAAGGAAGAGTACTCAGTAGACAGGGGGCAAGAACCAAGGCAGACCCCCCCCCCCACCAGGCAGACAAACAAAAAGAAAAAGAAAACCCCGCAAGAGGACAACGTACCCAGGCAGAACAGAGCCGGCCGCTATGATTGGTGAAAACAAGCTGCGCAGTACCCTGTGCCCCTATCAGTGCAAACTGCCCCCTAACCTAAGGTGAACAAGAGAGACAGAACACCCTAGCACACAAAGGGCGGCCAAAAACCAAGCAGTAAACAGCCTAGCAGGGGCAGAACCCAAGGAACTTGTGGAAGGTGGCCCCAAGCCCCAAGGGCAGTATTTACAGGGCACCTAGGGAAGGAAACCCTAGGCGCATGCAGCCCGAGTACTGGAGAATCACTCCCGGCTCACGCACCACCTAGAAGACAGTCCCCACACACTAGGTACAGTGCTGAAACAACCACTGGAGCCAGAGCACACGACCTCAGCCTCTAGCATCAGCCTTAAAACTGTAGGGTGGATAGCCGGTGTGGGGGGGGGGGATCTGGGGCTCCCCCTTCCCCCTCCCGATCGGTCGGGAGCCAGTCGGCCGAGTGGACAGCACACTGGACTTGTGATCCTGTGGTCCCGGGTTCGATCCCGGGCGCCGGCAAGAAACAATGGGCAGAGTTTCTTTCACCCTATGCCCCCAGTTACCTAGCAGTAAAATAGGTACCTGGGTGTTAGTCAGCTGTCACGGGCTGCTTCCTGGGGGTGGAGGCCTGGTCGAGGACCGGGCCGCGGGACACTAAAGCCCCGAAATCATCTCAAGATCTCTCCCAGGGAAGGGGAAGCTGCTCAGACAGCGGCGGGGCGACGTGTGACGTCATGCTCGTTTGCTCATTTCTTTTAGAGGAGTTCTATCCACTTGTTCAGCTTGTGGTAGCAATAATTTCACCAGAATAGGAGTTTGTTTTGGGATACTTACCTTTCTGGGTGCCTGACCTGGTCGATGGCAGACATAGAATGCTTCCAACCACACAGGAGTTTCCAAATGCCATTGCTCCCCATGCCTCTCTGAGGGGGCCAGGTTCTGGCTCGTGGTCCCCAGTACGCCCCTAGAACTCCATACACATGACTGATGCCAAAGTTTGACATTAGCATATCAGCCTAGTAATCTCCGAGGAGTCGAAGGGGCTCCCACCAGAAAAGGTAATTGGAGTCCTATTAAGAGTGTTACCATTCATAAGCTCATATTTCCCATGCTCTATGGGCTAGTTTCACTAAGAGGATTTTTTATTTTAACCTATGATGTGATGAGCAACTTTTCCACCAGTCTGTGAACTGTCCCAACATCCTAAGCAAATACACACATCTCCCGCTTCAGCAAACTTTTGTTTGTTGAATTGAGTCAGTAACTCTGGCCTGAGAAGTGTGCATTTCAACCGGATATTCGCCAAACTGAGGTTCATTGAATTGAGGTTCCACAGTACAGTGGAACCTCGGTTGACGACTGCCCTAGAAGACGAATTTTGAGGAACACAACGTCAAATTTGGCATAAAATTTGAATTGGAAGATGACGGTTTACTTAGAAGACGATGTCTGTTCAAACGCATATGGGTTGAACGAGCGTGTGGTGCTGGGGGTGTGCCGAGGCACTGTTTACCACTATGTATCCCGTGTAGTGACGAACGCGATCACCCTTGAATTCTTTGTGAAAAATATCAAAGTTTGTTTGCCAAAGTAATGTGTTTGCCTGCTTTTCTGGGGGAGGGGGGGGGGCCCTTTGGCTCCCCGGCGCCATCCTGGCTGATACGTATATTATTAGACATTGGCATCAGTCAATGTGAATAGTGTTCTAGGCCTACCAAGGACCACAAGCCAGAACCTAGCCCCCTCAGAGAGGCACAAAGAGCAATGGCCTATAGAAATGCATATGTGATTTAGGAGCATTCTATATTTGCCATTGACCGGGACAGGCGCCCCAAAACAAACCACCTATTCTGGTTAAAAACAACGAAAATAGACAAACAAGTGGACACAACTCCCAAAAAATTATTGGAACGTCTGTCAGTTTTCAGTGAGGCTTATCTCTAGTCCTTTATAGGACTCATTGGTATTCTTCCATACTACTTATCATCTTTCGATACTATATCTCGTTATTTTCTAATCACATCTTATCTCAGTACTCTATCTCGGCGTTAATCATAGTTGTTAAATTATCTTTGTAGGCACCCTCCCCGATAGAAGGGCGCTGCTAGCTCGAACCTCATACGTCCTGAGCATGGCCCAAGGGTGATCGTTTAGTTTATTGACGAGGAAAACATGTGTTGGTGTTCCACATCTTTTATCACGGATAATACGCCTCATTAACTTCTCTTATCTCGCCAATCATAGCCCTCCTAGATTCTGGGTTAGTTCTGGATTTTATATATACAGTATAGGGAAAATTCCTGGTTCTTTTCTCTGAATACGGGTGTCAGGTGGCTCAGAGTGACGCCGCCTCCACCTCTACACTGCACCTAATCATCTCCTTCTGCACACGCACCTCAGGACATAATCCACTAGCGATGCTCCGAGAATATTACACTGCTAAGCTGTGTCATGACACTATAGTGCTTACGCTCTACAAGAGCGCTTATATGGTCTGGCGACATTGTCAACCAGACACTGGTTCTCAATTTTTGGATGAGTGTTGGGTATTGTTTGTAGTGTGTTGATTGGCCACTTTGCATGCATATAAACGTGATCTTACTATATCCGTATGTATTGTTCTTCGTTACACTGTGGGACACAGCCCTGAATTTCGGTAACTCTTGTTTTAATCTTTCAGTGACTGAATCTTTTCTTGACTCTGGACACTCATTCATTGATTGTCATTCCTTGCCTGGCTGCACCCTTATATTTACATTTGAATCTCTGTATATATATATATATATATGTAGTTGATCGTGTACATTCAGTTACCAATTGCTTCTTGGGTCATATTCATTCATCATATTGATCATACTCTCTTGTCCCTAGTTACTGGTACTTGGACCATGATAGTGCTGGGCTGGGCTATGTACATGTTCAGTTCCCTGGTATTGAACAGAACCAGTGTTCAATTATAAAACCGAGTTCTTTCCTCTTCTCCTTGTATAACAATACCAGCTGCTGTGGTGCAATGTCTGCAGGGAGATGTAGATTCCCACCAATCACTCATGCCCCCTACAGTTCTTTTTCATTGGGACGGGAGGAGTGAGGATTTTCAGCCCTGGCTACGGACTTTTATTTGTTCCTTTTCCACACGGAATTCATCTTTTCGTGTGATAAGGGTCCTAAGTCGTTGTCCTCATATATTCCTTGGCGGTGTGTGCGTCATTCTGCCCTTCGGACGGACGGACCCTACCGTTCCCAGCCGGCCTGGTGAGCACTGGTCACAAAGTCCTAGCCAAGAGACGATGCATCCGTGAACACATCGAGTGAGGGTTCGGGTAGGCACTAAGGCACTGAACCCAAAAAACCCAGAAGAGGAAGCTGGTGACGAAGCAACTGACACAAGGGCTCCGGAGGACGAACCCAGCGATCGCGGGAGAGACAAGAGTGGCATCCTCAAAGGAACGAGAACAAACGCCGAAGCCAAACCTGACCCAGCGACCAGTATGGCGAAATTCAGACTCCTGTACAACAGGTCAAGCAACTTCCGAGTGACCAGGGACCCCCCAGCAACAGCCAAAGGCGGGATCACAGCCTCAGCAATGCTTCTGGAGGGAAAGACATGGAAGCAGTTCGAGAATCCCAAACAAGACCCAGCCAGGTCCGAACCGAGAACAGAACTTGATGGAATTTCCTCCAGTTCACCAGGAACCCGAACCCGGTGATCTGGGAAATAACCACATCCCTGGCGAGCAGACAAGCGTACCAACTGGGAGCCAACACCAGCCAGGTACTAGTTTGGTAGGCCAAAACCTGAACCCCTAGCAGACGCAGACGGGTCACCACAATCCGGGTAAGACGCGTGAAAACCCGAGGTGCCAGACGCAAGCCAAAAGGAAGGTAACGAAAGCGGGAAGCTTGAAGCCCCACCATGAAACCTAGCAAGTCCCCAAACCCCGGATAAAAAGGGACATGCAAAAACGTGTCCATGAGGCCCAGGGACACCACCCAGACACCCAGCTCCAAAAGAAGCCGAACCTGAGACAAAGTGGCCATCTGAAAAGAGGGAAAAGGATTCTAGGGGTCACATGGCATAAGTCCAGAATGAACCTCAGACTTGCACAGTCCAGTTACGGCACTGGAAATAGGTGGAAACCCACTGGAGGGATGGGGTTGGGTCGACTACGCCCAAGTTCACCCACTCCAAGATGACTCGACGAAGTGCAGGGAAAGAAGCCCACCCTGCCAGCCTCGCACCCCCCCACCCCAAAGGGGGAGGAGCCGCTTAACACCACCACAGGCTGGATGACATGACCAGAAACGCCAATGTATCGCGGGACCAAGTGCGAGCTAACAGTTCAAGCTGTCCCCCCTCCTCATCACCCTGTCAACAGCGAAGGGATCGGTGCCCCTTCCGAGAAAAAAATTAAAGATATAACAAATAAATAAAATAAGAAAAAAATTTAAGAAATAAAAAACAAGCAGCCTACTGGCGAGCAGAGAGCACCGCGCCGGCCAGACAAAGATGGCACCAGGAGACAGCACAAAAGCTGCACCAAAGGCCCTCCTCGATAACAAAAACCAAAGCCCTAGCACGACCACAAACACATGCCATGAACCAAGAAGAGCAGTCTTCAAGCCAGAAAGACCCCAGAATCCCCAAAGAGGCAGGACCAGGATACACAGGAGGTAACCAAGGGCCTCCAGAACACCCAAAGGGGACCCAAGGAGAAGAAACCTCCGATACGAAACCAAAGAGGTCAAAGGAATTTGGAATTGAACCGGGGAGGGGGGAGCCCAAACCACCACATTTGCAAGTGGAAATGCACCACAGAAAGGAAGAGCAAAACATCTCACTCAGATTGAACCCCCAGTGAAATAGCCAGAAATGGATCGAAAACTGAGGGACAAAAGTTGTGGGAGCAAGCATAACAAACAGGCCAGGGGACACTGGACCCAAACACAAAAAACACAAAACCAGGGAAAACCAACACTCAAGCATTCCCAGAGAAACAGAAGGGTAGAATGTCCTAGAAAAAGAAAGCAAAGCAGAGAAACGGCAACAGGAGGATAAAACCTCTGGAGGAGGTGGAAAATGCCCCGAAAATGCGAGCTCACACACCCAGGCATATGTAAACAAAGCACAGCACCGCCCTGGTGGCCAGGCTGGGAAGCGACTCGCAGAAAGAAAATGGCCACCATAACAAAAGCTGACAGCTGATGCAAGATCCGAAAATACGCCAGCAAATATGAGATAATATGTAGACGAGAGGGACCAAAAATCCCCGCCCAGAAGGCAGAAAACCTAGGCAGGGGCAAACAACCCCAGAACTGCTAGCGCGCACCCCCCCCCCCCCCACAGCCCTGAGAACCCACAACAGAGGCCCAGGGACAGAGTCATCCTCCATACCCTCTACCCCTAAAGAAAAGGCAGAGTCCAGGGAAAAGGCAGCAAACAAAGGGCTGCTGGTAAGACCCAGAAGCCTCGGCAAGAGGAGCAGGCTCAAATGCCTCCGTCCCCAACCCAAATGGGGCAGCCCCCGATGCTCCCCTATTCTCAACACCAACTAAACCCTGCTCTGACCCCAAAACCTGCAGACGGGCTGGAGGGGGGAAAAACGGCGAACAATACCTAACCAAAACGGGGCAGCCTCGGGGCATCTGGGTGGGAAACCAACCTTACCCCTCAACCCCAGAAGCTTGCCATGAAGACTCTGGAGCAGAGCTATGGTCCTCACCTAATATCTGCAACTAAGAAGGATCCTTCCACAGAGAAGGTCCAGAGCAGGGGAAGGATGTTTGTGAAGGCTAATGTTCTGAAACCTCAGTGGGACCAGAAGGCTCGACTGCCTCTGCTGTCGAAGTGGATGGAACCACACCCAGAGAGTGCTACCTACCTAATGACCAGAGTAGTAATAGGCATCCTTCAGTCTTGGGAGACTATGGAGTTGCGCACTGGTTGTCAATCCTGGTGTAGTGTTTGGTGTGACTGATGAGGCAATCCGAGAGTGACAGTCTTGGCTCTCCACACCGAGCACAAACGAAGTCCAATTCTGGTCTGTCTTCCTGGCTACCGGCTTTCCTTCTCAGTCTCTTTGCTTCCGATTCCTTGGCAAGTGACTCCTTGAACTTGGAGTGACCTCTGAACAGACTGCCCCCAGGCTGAACGGTCTGCAGCCAGTGTCTCCCACATAGCAAGATCGACGACCATGGCTTTCAGGTCCCTCTTGCATACGTCTTTGTACCATAGCTGGGGCTTGCATGTTGGACGCTTTCCCTGCATCAGCTCACCATACAGGAGATCCTTGGGGATTCTGCCGTCGCCCATTCGCTCAACATGCCCGAGCCAGCGCATTCATCTCTGTTTCAGCATTGTGTACATGCTAGTGATTCTTGCTCTCCCCAAGACGTTGTTGCTTGTCACCTAGTCCTGCCAGGTGATGTCCAAGATGTGTCGAAGGCAGCGCATGTGGTAGGCATTCAGCTGTCTTTCCTGACGGGCGCAGAGTGTCCAAGACTCGCTGCCATAAAGGAGAGTGCTCAGGACACAGGCTCTGTAAACCTGAATCTTAGTATACTCAGTTAGCCTATTGTTGGTCCACACTCTCTTTGTCAGTCTGGACATGGTGGTAGATGCCTTACCGATGCGTTTGTTTAGCTCCGTATCAAGAGAGAGGGAGTCAGAGATTGTGGAGCCCAGGTACACGAAGTCGTGAACGACTTCCAGTTTGGAATCAGAGATGCCGATGTCAGGTGGGGAGTCCACTCCTTGTCCCATGACTTGTGTTTTCTTCAGACTGATGGTGAGTCCGAAAGCCTGAGAGGCCTCGCTGAAGCGGGTTATGAGCCGTTGGAGGTCTTCAGCTGAGTGGGCAGTGACTGCTGCGTCGTCGGCAAAGAGGAAGTCGCGCAGACACCTCAGCCGAACCTTTGTCTTGGCTCTCAGCCTGGCGAGGTTAAAGAGCTTTCCATCCGACTTGGTCCGGAGGTAAATGCCTTCCGTGACAGATCCGAAGGCGTGCCGCAGCATAACTGCGAAGAAAATCCCAAATAGGGTTGGAGCCAGTACGCAGCCCTGCTTTACTCCACTTCGGATGTCAAAGGCGTCTGATGTTAGGCCATCAAAGACCACGGTGCCCCTCATGTTCTCATGGAAAGATCTGATGATGCTGAGGAGCCTGGGTGGGCATCCGATCTTGGGGAGGATCTTGAACAGGCCATCCCTGCTGACGAGGTCGAAGGCCTTCGTCAGATCTATGAAGGCTACAAAGAGTGGCTGCTTCTGTTCCCTGCTTTTCTCCTGCAGTTGTCCGAGGGAAAAGACCATGTCGATGGTGGACCTGCCAGCTCTGAATCTGCATTGTGATTCTGGATAGACTCTCTGCAAGTACTTGGAGCCTCTTCAGTGCGACTCGAGCAAACAGCTTTCCGACAATACTGAGGAGGGAGATTCCACGGTAGTTGTTGCAGTCGCCCCTGTCACCTTTATTCTTATACAGTGTGACGATGTTGGCATCCCTCATGTCCTGTGGCACCTCTCCTTCTTCCCAGCAGAGGCAGAGAATTTTATGCAGCTCCATGAGCAGGCTACCTCTGCAGCACTTCAAGGTCTCAGCAGGAATGGAGT
This sequence comes from Procambarus clarkii, assembly GCF_040958095.1. NCBI lineage: Eukaryota > Metazoa > Arthropoda > Malacostraca > Decapoda > Cambaridae > Procambarus > Procambarus clarkii. The sequence continues at coordinate 20,272,047 of NC_091226.1, read as the reverse complement.
CTAGGGCATCGCTGAGTTCTTCCAGGGTCGGTTCGCTGTCGAGCTCCATTAACACAGGCAGACACTCAATGGCGCTCAGGGCATCTTCGGTGACCACATTGTCCCTGGCGTATAGCTCAGAGTAGTGCTCGACCCAGCGCTTCAGCTGCAGTGTCTGGTCCTGAATCACCTCGCCAGTGGCAGATTTCAGAGGAGCGGTCTTCCTCTGGATTGGGCCGAGGGCCTGCTTGATGCCGTCATACATTCCCCTTACATTGCCTGTATCCGCTGCAGTCTGTATCTGGGAGCAGAGCTGGAGCCAATAGTTGTTGGCACATCGCCTGGCGCTCTGCTGCACTTTGCAGCGGACGGCCCGAAGGATCTGTAAGTTGCGCTGACTTGGGCAGGCTTTGTAGGCTGCCAAGGCGTTTCTCTTCTCTTCGATTACAGGTGTCATTTCTTCCGAGTGAGCCTCGAACCAGTCTGCCGACCTGCTGGTCTTCTTGCCAAAGGTGGAAATGGCAGCGTTGAACACAGCATCTCTGAAGTGCTCCCATCTTTTACAGGCAGTGACCCCAGCTGGGCCAGGGAGAGCTTCCTCGAGCACATGTGCAAAATCTTCCACCTTGTCCTGGTTGCAGGTCTTGGTGGTGTTGATGCGAGGTCTGCCCGCCTTTTTTGAGTGATGAATCTTCTTTGGTTGCATCTTGACCCTGCTACATACCAGGAAGTGGTCGGTGTCACAGACAGCACTCTGGTAGCTACGCGTAATCTTGACATTGGGTAGACTTGCACGCCTGGTAAGAATCAGGTCAAGCTGGTGCCAGTGCTTGGATCTGGGGTGTCTCCAAGATACTCGGTGTTGAGGCTTTGTGCCGAAGAACGTGTTGGTGACACAGAGACCATGAAGGCAGCAGAGTTCTAGCAGACGTTGCCCATTCTCATTCATCCTCCCTATGCCTAATGACTACCTGTTGATGAATATGAGGATCAATGTTCCCACAACCTGGACTTTGACCAGACCTCTTGGTTGCCGGTCTGATCAGCCAGGCTGTTCGATGTAGCTACTTGCAGCCTGACATACGAGTCACAGCCTGGTTGATTAGGTTGATCAGTTAAACCCCAACCCAACTTCTAAACCCTCCTTTGGGGGGGGGGGGGGGGTGGCAGAAGCAGGGCAACCCACACCTGCAAGGGTAGGAAGAAGAGGCATGGACTTAGTCCAGATGGAGGTCACAAACACGTCATATTCCAAGGTCCCTAAACACCATAGGGACCATTTCCATGGGCATCCTGATGATCGTTATGCCATGAAAGCCTAAGGTGAGCATACCTAGCTCACAAAGCAGTAGCTGCCAGAACAACTTCTAAACTTGAAGCTGAATTGGTACAGGCAGGAACCTACTAAGAACACTCCTCACAGTACTCAGGGTCATAGGTGTCACCAACACAATAGGCAGTATGGCAGAGGTAAAATAAATCATCATCATCATCCGGTAGCAAGACAATGAGCATTCTTCAAGCTCACACTCGGCAGGCATGGGCTGAATGGGCCAATACATAGCGGACCATACCAGAGACCCACGAGGAGAATACCAAGGCCTGAAGGCAGCTAACCAAGCGGGAATCCTAGGCACTGGGCCATTTACTGGAAGAACAGCCACCAAAGGCAAATAAAATAACCTTGCTACAAATGGCAATTGTTTTGCACCTTATAAACAAACACGAACCCCAGCTTTCCCAGCACAACCAGCAGCATGTCCCCAGCCAAAGGCCCAACCAAAGGATTCCAAGAGTGATGAATAGCCTAAGGTGACCCCCCCCCCCACAGTGGCGTGGCATCTCAGGGCCGACTCTCTAACACACCAGAGAAGATAACTAACTCTTACTCCGAGAGCAGCATTAGTGAGCACCCAGGAAAGAGAATCCTGAAAGAATGCAGCCTGAAATGCATGAAGAGCCAAGTGCACTCAAGCTGCATAGAAAACACACATGTGAAGCTAACACTAAAATAAGGAACATCATAGTGACATAAGCGAATGACTCCACAGGATGAACCCAGTCCAAGGATGGCCGACACTTGTTTAAAACAGCGGGGTTCACCCACAACTGGTAGAACATTTCACCAAAACATCAATAACAGAGCTGGCTGGTCAGGGAAGTCAGTTGTGGGCTGGGTCGTCTGGTGGTGGTGATCGGTACTAACTAAGCTAAAGCTAAAGTGAGTTTAAAGCTCAAGTTTTTTGAGCTAAACTGATTGAATCTCTTATTCTGTATGAATAGTTTTATAGAGTGGTATCGTGGTTTCAAGGCTTTATTTTATGTGTTGTTTGTAAAGCTTTATTGATTTTCTGGATACCACTCGCTCACTGCACCTCTGTGAGGGGAATGAGGGAGTCAGGTTCTGACTGTAGTCACCAATGGGCCAAAGAAAACTTCTGCAACCGATATGACTTTTAGTATGGAGAAATTTCAGCAAGGAAAAACCTTTGGGGTGGGAGGGTTACCATAGAAAACAATATGTACCAATATGTACCAAAACAATATGTTTGCTACACTAAATTTGTGATGACTTTTACAGGGTCTTTGGTGGATCGTCTCCCACATTACATGCTCATGACGGCTCTTCCTCAACTGATCTCACGGATATGTCACTCTAACAATGGTGTGTTTATACAATTATGCAAAATAATTGCTACTATGTTGAGCAGCTTCCCACAGCAATCCATGTGGCACATGATTGCTGTATCAAAGGTGCGTATATTTTACAAGTACTTTACAAATCATGATTTTCTGTGGGGAGCCCCTACGGCTTCCTGGAGCTTATCGGGCTAATGTATGTTATATTAGACCGGGACATTAGCTAAGGAGTTCAGACCTACCAGGGACCAGCGCCAGAACCTGGTCCCTTCAGAGAGGTTTCAGGGAGCAATGGCCCTGGAAAACCCCCTTGTGGTTGGGGTTTTCCTTATCTGCCATCGACCGGGTTTGCATCCAGAAAGGTAGGCATAACAAATCAAACCCCACATGGTAAAAAACTAAAACAAAAAACCGAACAGAGAGGTAGAAACTCCCTACAATCCCAAAGAAACAAGCAAACATCACACTTTACTGCTGCGCCAATCGTCCACGCAGCCCTCCCCGCCCCGAGAGGGGGAGGGGGAAGGTTATCTTGAGATGATTTCGGGGCTTTTCTGGGGGGAGCCCCGTCGGCTCCCCGGAGCTTTACCGGCTGATATGCTAATGTCAGACTTTGGCATCAGTCATGTGTATGGAGTTCTAGGGCCTACCGGGGACCACGAGCCAGAACCTGGCCCCCTCAGAGAGGCAAGGGGAGCAATGGCCTATAGAAACCCCCGTGTGGTTGGAAGCATTCTATGTCTGCCATCGACCGGGTCAAGCATCCAGAAAGGTAAGCATTCCAAAACAAACCCCTATTCTGGTGAAAATTGCTACCTAAGCCGAACTAGTGAATAGAACTCTTCAACAGAAAACACGGAAACTAGTATGACGTCATACGTCACCGCGCCGCTGTCTGCGCAGCTCCCCCCTCCCCGGGAGGGGGAAGGGGGAGCCCCAGACCTCCCACGCCGGCTATCCACCCATCAGTTCTTCGGCTGATGCTATAGGCAATGGTTATGTGCTCCGGCTCCAGTGGTTGTTTCAGCACTGTACCTAGAGTGTGGTGTCTGTTTTCTAGGTGGTGCGTGAGCCGGGTGTGATTCTTCAGTACTCGGGCTGCATGCGCCTAGGGTTCCCTTCCCTAGGTGCCCTGTAAGTACTGCCCTTGGGGCTTGGGGCCACCTTCCACAAGTTCCTTGGGTCCTGCCCCTGCTTGGCCGTTTACCGCTTGGTTTTCGGCCGCTCTTTGTGTGCTCGGGTGTTCTGTCTCCCTTGTTCGCCTTAGAGTAAGGGGCAGTGTTTGCACTGGTGGGGCGCGGGGTACTGTGCAGCTTGTCTTTACCAATCATAGCGGCCGGCTCTGTTCCGCTTGGGTACGCTGTCCTCTTGCGGGGTTTTCTTTTTCTTTTGTTTATATACCTGGTGGGGGGGTCTGCCTTCGTTCTTGCCCCTTGTGTCCCTTGTGTTCTGAGTATTTCTGGTGGTACCCCCTGCTAGGTCCCCGTGAGTGTACACGTCCCGGGGGTTCAGCTCTTAGAAAGTTGTTTGGTAGCTTGGGTGCCGGTTAGCAGTACCCTGCCTGGGATTACCTGAGCGCGAGTCCTCTTAAAGTAAACGCTCGGGACCCTGGGAAACCCCTGGGGGCGCGCGGGTCCGATGGATGTGACCCCAGAGCCCCCCCCTCGCTTCCAGCGAGTTTGAGGGTTGCTCTCACCTTTTGTCTCTGGGTGACTCTCTGTTTTGCCTCCGTCTGCTGCCTGTGGGGTCGGTGACACCTTCGACCCGGTGTCCTGCGAGTTTGGTTGCTCGTTGTGGCTCGGTTACCCAGTTGTGCTAACAAAGCGGGTGCGGGCAGCAGGGGCGTTGCACTTGAGCCTTGGTGGTGGCAACGTTCTCGTGGTTTCCTCCCCGGGAGCCCCGGGGCTGCCCCGTTGTATTTCGTTTTTCCCCTGGTTCACCCTTCCTGCCTGCATCCGGTTCCTTACCGTCTGTAGGTTCAGGGCGGGGTGTTTGGTGGTGTTGAGACTCGGGCAGTCTCGGGGAATTCCCCTTCCGGGGTAGTGACGGGGGCATTTGGGCCTGTTCCTCCAGCCGTGTTGTATGAGTCTGCCAGTGGGCTCCCTTCCTTAGTGTTTTCACGGCTGCCCCGGTTTTCTGGTACGGCCGGGGCTTTGGGGGAACGGCTCGGCCCCGGGGCCTGTCGTGTAGGTTCCCGGGGCTGGGGAGGGGCTGACTTGGGGGGCCTTGGCCCCGTTAGACCCCGTGGGGGGTTTTATCCCCCTCTAGGCGGGGCTTGTGGTTACGCGGAGTGGGGTTTTTCCTCCCCACTCGCCGTACGTGCTGTTGGACGTCGGCCCCTCCCCGGGCTCGGTTCCTTGGCCTTTGAGTCGGTTGGTTCCGTCCTGTGGGTGGATGTTTCCTCCCCCGCTTTTTGGGACGGTGTTTTTGTCATGTTTCCCCGTTCGATGGGGTTCTGCGTGACTTTTGATCTCGGGTGCGCCTGCGCCTTCGTGTGCCTTCGGGACTAGTGTTGGCTTCTGTGTTCTCGAGGGTACGGGAAGGTTTTTCGCTACTTCCCGCATTATTGGAACGTCTGTCGGCTCCTAGTACTTGTCGCCCTGTTGGGCTACTTGTCGCCCTGTTGGGCTACTTGTCGCCCTGTTGGGCTACTTGTCGCCCTGTTGGGCTACTTGTCGCCCTGTTGGGCTACTTGTCGCCCGGTTGGGCTACTTGTCGCCCGGTTGGGCTACTTGTCGGCCGTTTGGGCTACTTGTCGCCCGTTTGGGCTACTTGTCGCCCGTTTGGGTTCCCTTTTTTTGGGCTCTTTGCTTCTTTGGCCGGTTTTCTTGTTCCTGCTTCCTCTTTTGGCTCTTTTTCTCGTGCAATAGTCCTGGCTGGCGCCTTCCCGCAGGGAGGGTGTGCGGTTCGGCCAGCGTGTTATGCGCATGCGCCGTGGAGTTTGTTTTGGTCTGGGCGATGGTTCAGTGCTGGGGTTTTGCGCCCTTTTTTGCTACAGTGCTTCGCCTCTCGTTCTTCTCCCTGGCTGCGGTATGTGCCCCTTTGCGCCAGGGGTGTCCTGGTTCCCAGTTGTGGGGAGGACACCGCGGTTTTCTGTGTCATGGGTGTGGACCGCCTCCTTCGCCTCTCCCTGTTCTCCTGCGGGTCCGGCTCTGGCGTCTTCACCTGGCGGTGCTCCCAAGTTCTTCTGGGCACGGTTGAGTCGTGTCAAGTTCGAGCCACCATTCGCCAGGTGAGTTTCTGCGGTCTGGCGTCTTTTGGCCGGGCGCTGGATGCGGCGGTGTTCATATACCTGTCTTTATTTAGGTATAATTTTGTACAACTGGGACCGTTCGCACACCAGTGACTGTCCCTTTATCACCCCTTCCTGTCCCCCTCCTGTGCATGTCCAACCCATGCTACAGTCGTTCAGGGGACCCTCCTTTTTTAATGTTGTGAGGTGTGGGGGTTGTAGGGTTGGTTCTGTACTCACCTGGTGAGGCTCCTGGCTGTGCTTGCAGGATTTGAGCTCTGGCTCTTGGGTCCCGCCTATCTGGTAGAACTTGCGGGATAGTACCAGTGGAGTGCAGTGGTGCTATTGGCACTTTTGGGGAACACTGTATTACCATCAGTGGTCTGTGCTTGTTACACGACCTACTTGCGAGCATAAGCCTTCTTGCTGGTTCGTCCGTGGACTTCCAGGGCGCACTGGCCTGTTTTCGTATGGCAGTTCCGGCCCGTCCTGGTTGTGGGGGTATGTGGGCCGGTGGACTGCTCCTAGCAGCTGCCTGGTGGGCCATCCTCTGGCCGGTCTGGCCTGACCTTGGGCCGGGCTTGAGGTGTAAAAGAGCTCCCAGTACCTCATCCAGCAGGTATCGAGCGGGGTTTCTCCGCCGTCGGTCGCCTGGTGCAGGTTTCTGGGCCTGCAGGGTTTTGTCGTGTCTCCGTTGGCCCTGTCTGGGGTCTGCCTGCTCCGTTCTCTGCCTTTGCAGAGGGGAGTTGCTATTTACATGTTGCATGTTGCAGTGGTGCCTGTTGCTGCTGCTGCTGCACGTGAGCATTGGTACCGTGTTTCACGGTGGCGTGTCCTTGTTCCTGTGTCCGGTTGTGGAGTGGCGCTTTGCTGCCGTTTTGTGCCTGGGGATTGCGTGGGGTTTTTGTCCCTGCCTGATTGTCCACCCCTGGTTGTTCTCCTGTTTTTTTTTTTTTTGTGCTTCTGCTCTTTCTTCCTGCCTCTTCTGCAGCAGGAATGTTCTGCGTGTGTTCTTAGGCGTTGGTCAGCCTGTGTCCTGTGATGTGCTTCTTTGTTTCGGTCTGTTGCAGTTGTTCGGGCCCCTTGGTTCGGGTCCTGTTCTGGCGGCGACCCTTCCGCCTTCTTTGGTTTTCCTAGCTTGCCCTGCCGGTTGTTGTTGTTGTTTTATTTTTTTTGGGGGGGTTCTTGCGATGTCTCGCGTCGGACCCGTCGTTTCTGAACTCCTGGCGGGCTTGCATGCTTCGGAGTTTTTCTGTTCGGCAGACGTTCCATCTCCTTGTGCCGCCTGGGTTTCGGTGGTCGCGCCCGAGATCTTCTCGCGGCTCCGCCTTTTTCCTGGGCTCGGGGGGGCCTTGTCGGGGCTGCTTATGTTCTGCCTCGTGGTCTCGCCTCCGGTTGGTGGTCGGGTGGCTTCGTGGTAGGTGTCCCACCTGCGTGCTTCTTGGCGGCAGTATGGGGTATTTTGGCGGTCCTTCCTTTTCCTGTCCCTTCTTCGGTGGGTCCTTCTTGTTGGCTTGGTTTACTCTCGGCTTGGTTTTCTAGTGGGGGTTGGGGGCCGTCGTCTTGCCACATACTGTCGCCTCTTTTCGTGCGGCGCAGGCGGAGCCGCTTCAGCTTGCTTTCGGTCTTGGTGTTGCTTCTGCACCGTTAGTCAGCTGTCTTGTGCGTCATTTCACCTCCGGCCTGTTCGTGCGCCGCTTGCACCATCCTGGTCTCTGGTCAGCGTGCTCTGTCTTCTCCTCGGTTGGTAGTGCCCCTTCGGTTCCGGTGTGTTTTTTCGTCGGCTCTTTCCTTTGGGCCTTTGCCTCTGGGGGTCGGTTCGCTGTGTTTTCTTGCTCCTTCGGTTTTAGCGTTTTGGTTGTTTGATGGCAGCAGTCTCCATCTTTTCTGGCGCGGGGTGGGGCTGCTGCATTCTGGAGGGGTCCAGGGTTTGTTGGTGCTTTGTTGGTCGGGCCGGGGGTGTGTCGTTTTTGTGTTTAGTGGCGGCCCTCTGCTGTTGTTTGCGTGCCACGGCGTTTGGGTCCGGAGCGCGTTTTGCGTTGATCCGGTTCTGTTCTTCCCGGTTCGCGGGTGATGGTGTCCCAGGTGGTCAGCCGTGTTCTTGCGGCTAAGCTGCCTGTGTTCTTCCCTCATGCCTGTGGCGTTCGTGGCTTCGCTGCTCTCGCTGCCGTCTGGGCGACGTGGCCTTGCAGTCTTTCGGGCATGGCTTTTTGGTGTTCGTGCAGGGGCCTTGCTGCTCGTGGTTCTCGTGTTGTTCCCGGGATTTTCGGGGCTGTGGCGCCTTGGGTTGGCGTTTGCTGCCGGTTGTCTCGCCTCCTTGGGGGGTGCGTGGTGTCCGCCTCCCGGTTTTGTCCCTTTGACCTTCCTCTGTGGGTAGTTAGCTCCGGGGAGCCGACGGGGCTCCCCCCAGAAAACCAGCGTTGAATGTAATGAAACGCCATTTTCTGGGTGAGACCCGGAGGCTCCCCGGCAACCCTCCCTCCCTCCGGTCGGCGTTTTTCGCGTGTTTTGACATCCAGCCTCAGAACTGATGGGTGGATAGCCGGCGTGGGAGGTCTGGGGCTCCCCCTTCCCCCTCCCGGGGAGGGGGGAGCTGCGCAGACAGCGGCGCGGTGACGTATGACGTCATACTAGTTTCCGTGTTTTCTGTTGAAGAGTTCTATTCACTAGTTCGGCTTAGGTAGCAATTTTCACCAGAATAGGGGTTTGTTTTGGAATGCTTACCTTTCTGGATGCTTGACCCGGTCGATGGCAGACATAGAATGCTTCCAACCACACGGGGGTTTCTATAGGCCATTGCTCCCCTTGCCTCTCTGAGGGGGCCAGGTTCTGGCTCGTGGTCCCCGGTAGGCCCTAGAACTCCATACACATGACTGATGCCAAAGTCTGACATTAGCATATCAGCCGGTAAAGCTCCGGGGAGCCTCCGGGTCTCACCCAGAAAATGGCGTTTCATTACATTCAACGCTGGTTTTTTTTTTTTTTAGTGTCCCCGCGGCCCGGTTCTCGACCAGGCCTCCACCTCTAGGAAGCAGCCCGTGACAGCTGACTAACACCCACGTATCTATTTATTGCTAGGTAACAGGGGGCATAGGGTGAAAGAAACTCTGCCCATTGTTTCTCGCCGGCGCCCGGGATCAAACCCGGGACCACAGGATCACAAGTCCAGCGTGCTGTCCGCTCGGCCGACCGGCTCCCCGGACCTACCGCGCCGGCTGCCTAGCATCAGTTCGTAAGCTAATGTCAACCGGGATAGACGCTTCTCTGGCCTCAGTTTCCTAGGCGCTGTTTGCCTTGTGTGGCGTTCACTGCCATGTGTTGTATTGTGCGGTGGCCAGGAGTACCTCACCAGTGCCGGGGCTGCATGCGCTTACGGGCTTCCTTCCCTGGGCGCCTTGTGAGTACTACCCCTGCATAACAGGGTTATCTTCCCTGGGGTGTTCGGGAACCATTCCCGTAGAGGTTCTTGCTGCTCGGCATTTGCCTGACCCTTGGGGCCAGCTAGGGCTTGGGGCCCTTGTTTGGCCCTGGGTAGGGACTGGTATTGTGCTGGTTAGGGCGTCAAGGTGTTGCGCGACCTGCCACCTAAGTGGCAACCGGTTCCTGTTGCCTCTGGAGACGGTGTACTTTTGGGGGAGTTTTCTTTTGTTTTTATTTTCATTTGCCTGGTGGGGGTTTGCCTAGTGTGGCTATAGTTCCACTGGTAGTGTTTGGTGGCCCTCTGCTAGGCCCCCGTGATTGTACACGTTGCAGGGGTTTTCAGTGTTGTCCTCTACCCCTTTGTTATTTTTGGGTGTTAAACCGGTTAGCAACAACTTGCCCGGGCTTCCCGTAGTTGTTACCTCTACGGGCCTTGGAAACCCCCTATCGGGGCTCGGTGGACCATTGAATTTGTCTTCTGGGTCCCAGCCCATCTTGTACGGGATCGTTGGTTGCTGTGCCCTTGTCTCCAGGTGACAGTCGCCACTTTACCTCCATTATGCTGCCTGTTGGGTCACTGACACCTTGACCCGGAGTCTTGCGAGAGAGATTCTCTGCTTGTTCTCCAGTACTCTCCTGATGTTATTACTGTTCAGAGTACAGGCGGCATGAGTGTTGCAAGCTAGGTTAGGTTGCTGTAACACGGTAGGTTGGTTTCCCACTCGGATACCCCGGGGCTGCCCCGTTTTAGTTAGGTGCTGTTCGCCCCTTTCCCTCCCTGTTCCCGGCTCCGGACCATCTGCGGGTTTCGGGGTCAGGGCGGGGTTTAGTTGGGGCAGAGACTCAGGCGGTTTTCGGGGGCTGCCCCGTTCGGGTTGGGGACGGAGGTTTTCGAGCCTGTTCCTCCTGCCAAGGCTTCTGGGCCTTACCAGTGACCCTTTCTTGTTGCCTTTCCTATGGACTCTTGCTTTTCTTTAAGGGCGGGGGACTTGGAGGACGGCTCTGCCCCAGGGCCTCTGTTGCGGGTTCCCAGGGCTGTGGGGGATGCCTGCTAGCTGTTCCGGGGCAGTTTGCCCCTGCCTGGGTTTTCTGCTTCTGGGCTGAGTTTTTTGCTCATCCAGTCTGCTTGCTTCCCACTTTTGCTGGCGTGTTTTTGTATCTTTTGCGTGAGTCACAGCCCTCTGCTCTGGTGGCCATTTTCTTCTGCGGGTTTCCAGGCGTGGCCACCAGGGCGGCGTTGCGGTTTGTTTACATGTGCCTGGGTGTGCGAGCGAGCGTCTGGGGTGAGTTTTTCACTTTTTTCAGGGGTTTTATTCTCCTGTTGTCGTTCTATGCCTTTCTGGTGTTTTCTGCCCGTTTCCTGTTCCTCTGGGAACGGTTGAGTGTTGATTTTACACCGGGTTTTCCGTTTTATCTGTTTTTGGTCTGGGCCCTTGGGTTTGGGCTCAGTGTCCCTGTCAGTTATGCTTGCTCCCACACCTTGTCCCTCGGTTTTGGGTCTGTTTTGACCGTTTCCCAGGGGGTTCTGTCTGGGGGCTGTGCTTTGCCTTTCTGTGGTGTTTCTCCGCCGGCAAATGTGGTGGTTTGCGCTCCCCCTGGTTTGATTCCGGGTTCCTTTGGGTTCTTTGGTTTCGTTCCGGAGGTTTCTTTCTCTTGGGCCCCCTTTTGTGGGTTCAGGGGGCTTTGTTTCCTCGTGTGTGACCCGGTTCTGCCTTCTGGGGTTCCGGGGTCTTCCTGGCTTGCAGACTGATCTTTTTGGGTCTTGACACATGTTGCGGTTGTGCTGGGACATTGGGGTTTTGTTGTCGAGGTGGGCCTTTTGGGCATGGTGCTCTCTGCCCACTGGTCGGCGGCTTGTAATTTTCTTTTCACGTGTATGTGTACACATGTGCATGTGTACACTGTGTGTGTGTGTAATTACCTAAGTGTAGTTACAGGATGAGAGCTACGCTCGTGGTGTCCCGTCTTCCCAGCACTCTTTGTCATACAACGCTTTGAAACTACTGACGGTCTTGGCCTCCACCACCTTCTCACCTAACTTGTTCCAACCATCTACCACTCTGTTTGCGAAAGTGAATTTTCTTATATTTCTTCGGCATTTGTGTTTAGCTAGTTTATATCTATGACTTCTTGTTCTTAAAGTTCCAGGTCTCAGGAAATCTTCCCTATTGATTTTATCAATTCCTGTTACTATTTTGTATGTAATGATCATATCACCTCTTTTTCTTCTGTCTTCTAGTTTTGGCATATTTAATGCCTCTAGCCTCTCCTCGTAGCTCTTGCCCTTCAGTTCTGGGAGCCACTTAGTGGCATGTCTTTGCACCTATTCCAGTTTGTTGATGTGCTTCTTAAGATATGGGCACCACACAACCGCTGCATATTCTAGCTTTGGCCTTACAAAAGTTGTGAACAATTTCTTTAGTATATCGCCATCCATGTATTTAAAAGCAATTCTGAAGTTAGAAAGCGTGGCATAGGCTCCACGCACAATATTCTTTATGTGGTTCTCAGGTGATAGTTTTCTATCTAGAACCACCCCTAGATCTCTTTCTTTATCAGAATTCTTTAAAGATTTCTCACATAATATATAGGTTGTGTGGGGTCTATGTTCTCCTATTCCACATTCCATAACATGGCATTTATTAACATTAAATTCCTTTGCCAAGTGGTGCTCCAGATACTTATTTTGTCCAGGTCATCTTGAAGGGCATGACAATCATCTAAGTTTCTTATCCTTCCTATTATCTTAGCATCATCAGCAAACATGTTCATATAATTCTGTATACCAACTGGTAGATCATTTATGTAGACAATAAACATCACTGGTGCAAGAACTGAACCCTGTGGTACTCCACTTGTGACATTTCTCCAGTCCGATACATTGCCTCTTATCACTGCCCTCATTTTTCTATCAGTCAGAAAATTTTTCATCCATGTTAGAAGCTTACTTGTCATCCCTCCAATATTTTCTAGTTTCGAGAACAACCTTTTATGTGGAACTCTGTCGAAAGCCTTTTTTAGGTCCAGATAGATGCAGTCAACCCAACCATCTCTTTCCTGTAATATCTCTGTTGCTCGATCATAGAAACTGAGTAAATTCGATACACAGAATCTTCCAGATCGAAAACCATATTGTCTGTCTGATATTATATCATTTCTCTCCAGGTGTTCTACCCATTTAGTTTTAATTATTTTTTCCAATATTTTGACTATTACACTTGTCAATGATACCGGTGTATAATTAAGGGGGTCTTCCCTGCTTCCACTTGACTGGAACTATGTTAGCCTTTTTCCACACATCAGCTACAACTCCTGTAAACAGGGATGCCTGAAAAATCAGTTGAAGAGGAATGTTGAGCTCAGGTGCACATTCTCTCAGAACCCATGGTGAAACTCCATCTGGACCAGCTGCTTTGTTCTTAATTAGCTCCTTGAGCATTTTTTCCACTTTGTCTCTAGACACCTTTATGTGCTCTATGTTGTTCTCTGGAATTCTTATTGCGTCTGGTTCCCTGAAGATTTCATTTTGTACAAACACGCTTTGAAACTTTTCCTTTAATGTTTCACACATTTCCTTTTCATTTTCCGTGAATCTATTTCCCATTTTCAACCTCTGAATATTATCCTTTACCTGCAATTTGTTGTTTATGAATTTATGGAATAGACCTGGTTCTGTTTTACATTTGTCTGCAATCCTTTTTTCAAAATTTCTTTCTGCCTCTCTCCTTACTGCCGTATAGTTATTTCTCGCATCTTTGTATCGCTGGTATGTCAGGTCATCTTGGAGTGGGTGCGCTTGGGCGTGGTCGAAACGACCCTGTCCCTTAGGTGGGTTTCCCGCCTGTTTCCAGTGCCGAAATGGGACTGTGCGGATCTAAGGTTCATTCTGGACTTGTCCTGTCTGAACCCCTGGATTCCTTGCCCCTCCTTTTGGATGACTACTCTGTCTCAGGTCCGGCTTCTGTTGGAGCCGGGTGCCTGGATGGTGTCGCTGGATCTCAAGGATGCTTATTGGCACGTTCCTGTTCATCCGGGGTTCCGGGACTGGTTAGATTTCGTGGTGGGGCGTCAGGCTTACCGTTTTCGTTGCCTCCCTTTTGGCTTGAATCTGGCACCTCACATTTTCATGCGTCTTACCTGGGTTGTGGTGTCCCGTCTGCGTCTGCAAGGGATTCGGGTTTTGGCCTACCTCAACGACTGACTTGTGTGGGCTCCCAGTCGGTCAGCTTGTCTGCTCGCCAGGGATATGGTTCTTTCCCAGCTCGCCAGGTTTGGGTTCCTGGTAAACTGGAGGAAGTCTCATCTGGTTCCGTCCCAGGTTTGGACCTGGCTAGATCTCGTTTGGGATTCTCGGACCGCTTCCTTATCTCTCCCTCCAAAGGCGCTGCTGCGGCTGCGGTCCCGCCGTCGGCTTTTCTGAGGGAGTCCCGGGTCACTCGGTGGTTGCTCGAGCGGTTATGCGAGAGTCTGAACTTCGCCATGCTGGTCTACCCATAGGTCGGGTTTGGTTTCAGCGTCTGTTTTGGTTCCTTCGGAGATGCCTCTTCCGCCTCTCTCGTGATCATTGGGTTTGTCCTCCTGGAGCCTTGTGTTGTTTGGTTCATCACTGGCTTCCAATTCGGGGTTTTCGGGGTTCGGTGCCTTGGCGCCTTCCCGAGCCTTCGCTCGATGTGTTCACGGACGCATCGTCTCTTGGCTGGGATTTTGTGACCAGTGCTCAGGGACGGGGGATTCCGTCCTTCCGTCGTGCTCACTGCATGGTTCGGGGGTTCGCAGCTGTCTGGTTCGCACTTCGGAGGGTTCGGGTCGCTCTGGTTTCGACCATCCGGCTCCATTCAGACTGTTCTCTGGTGGTTCATTGTCTGAACTACGGGGGTTCTCGTCGGTCCTCTCCTCTTTGGGGTTGGTCCCTTCGAGTGATTCGTTTGCTGGATTCTCGGGGTTTGGCTCTCCGTGTGGTTCATATCCGGGAAGTATCCAATGTCCTGGCAGACGGCCTGTCTCGCTTCATTTTTCCTGTCCACGGAATGGACGGTCGACAGCGACTCGTTTCGTTGGATCTGCCAGATGCACGGACTCCCAGACATGGACATCTTCGCATCCGTGCGGTCTCAGCGTATCCCAGTCTATCTGATGCCCTTAGCCGACTGCGAGGCGTTCATGGTGGATGCCTTTCGACAGGACTGGTCGAGGTGGGGTTACCCGTACCTCTTTATCCCGGTCAAGCTGTTGCTTCGGGTTCTGGCTCTGTTGGAGACCTTCCCAGGAATAGTAGTCCTTGTGGTCCCTTGATGGCCGGCCCAGCCTTGGTTTCCGGCACTGTTTGCTCGGTGTCTGAACCCGAGACGTTTCCCGCAGCTCCACCTTTTTCAGCAGGTCGGACCAGTCCGGTACGGGGCTGGTTCAACCTTCTCCTCTGCTCTTCGCATCTGGTCTTTTTTGACGCAGGTGTATCACCATTACTATGGTCATCAGGTGGCTTCATTGATGGTGTCCCACCAGAGAGCTTCGTCTCGGCTACAGTATGAAGTTTCGTGGCGTTCTTTTCGCCATTTTCTTGCTCTCCGTAGGTTGTCATTTCTTTTAGATCGGATTGTCTTGTCCTTTCTTTCTTGGCTTTTTCAGGACCATCATTTAATGCCTAATCCTGTCGCCTCGTATCGTGCAGTGCTGGCGGAGCCGCTCCAGCTTGTGTTCGGGGTGGACGTCACATCTGCCCTGTTCTGTCAGCTTTCTCGTGCTATGCTTCACTTCCAGCCTGGACATGCGCCGCCTGAGCCGTCCTGGTCCTTGGACAGGGTGTTCTCTTATCTTTCCTCTCCTCGGTTTGTGGTGGCCCCTTCGGTCCAAGATTGTTTTTCCAAGGCCCTGTTTTTGTTGGCATTGGCCTCTGTGGGTCGGGTAGGGGAGCTTCATGCTCTCCTCCGGCGCAGGGGTTTCTGCTCTTTTGGTCCTGAGGGTAGGTTTGTATGTTTTTAGCCGTCTCCATCTTTTCTGGCGAAGAACTAGACGGCTGCTTTCCAGAGGGTTCCTTGGGTCATTGATGCTTGGTTGGTTCGGCCGGGGGTGCATCATGTGTTGTGTCCGGTTGCGGCTCTTCGCCGTTACCTGCGCGCTTCAGCCGGGGTGGCTGGGGATGCGCTTTGGGTTGATCCGGTTTCCCTCATTCCCTGTTCCAGGGCTCAGGTCTCCCAGGTTGTCCGCAGGGTTATTAAGTCTAGCCAGCCTGAGGTCTATCCTCGCGCCCATGATGTTCGGAAGTTTGCAGCTTTGACAGCCGTGTTTGGTAACATGTCTTTGGCTCTTATTCGGGCACGTGGATTTTGGAAGTCGAACAGGGTCCTGGCCACCCGTTATTATGTGAACGTGCCTGCTCCTCGGTGTTCTTGTGTTGCTTTGGGTCGCAGGTTGCAGCCAGTTATTTTGACTTCGCGTTGAGGAGTTTGCGGTGGCCGCCTCCCGGGTAAGTCCCTATATATTTTCTCTTTGGGTATGTAGCTCCAAGGAGTCATAGGGGCTCCCCACAGAAAACCAGCGTTGAATGTGTACTCCTTGGGATTATAAGGAGTTCTACCTCTCTGTTCATTTTTTTGTTTTAGTTTCTTATCATTTGGGGGTTTGTTTTGTTACGCCTACCTTTCTGGGTGCCTAACCCCAGTCGATGGCAGATAAGGAAAACCCTCAACCACATGGGGGTTTTCCAGGGCCATTGCTCCCTGCAACCTCTCTGAAGGGATCAGGTTCCGGCACTGGTCCCTGGTAGGTCTGAACTCCATTGCTAATGTCCCGGTCTAATATAAAATACATTAGCCCGATAAGCTCCAGGTAGTCCCTGGGGCTCACCCAGAAAATGGCGTTTCATTACATTCAACGCTGGTTTTTAGGGGGGTCTGGTTGCCTGCATCAACAGGGTTTATCGGCATCACAGACCCAAGTGCCTGGGCTTCCTGTATGGCTCATTCCACTCACATATTACCCAATTTTTCAATTGAACTCAGTCTTATTATTAACTTACATAGTAATTCCAACATAGTTAAAGATAATTATGTTGGAATGAATATACAGTACAGTACTGTTATGAACTTATTTAATACAATCTTTCCAGTCTTCATACAACATGCGAGTGAAGCGATGCATGGAGATCTTTGAATCAGCAAAGAGGATGAATCCAGAGCTCTCAAAATTTATCGCTGATGCTACTAAGTTGGCTGACAAATTTCTTGAACTCTCCAATAAACATGTAGAGAAGGTTAGTATTTATGCTGATAGAACTCTTTTTACATTGTATATATGTGCTCCATAAAGCTTGTTTAAGGTGATGACATTGATGTAAAAACACATTGATGTAATGTGTTTTCCTTTGTGGTTCCTTATGAATCCTTCAATTTCATACAATATTATGTCATTTCACACATTTAGTGGAAGATTTTAAAATGTTTAATGTGAGGCACTTAAAAAGAGTAAAATGTTGAATAATTAAGTGCTTAGAGTGTGGTATTGTACTTGTAAAATTCTTACAGGGAGTTCTTGTAAAATAATTAATGAAACACTTTCGAGCTCCCTGGAGTAAACTGTGTACTTTCTGGGTGTGCGCCATTCGTTTCGGGCGACCGTGTGGCGACACTAAAATGTTTATAATCTTTTCGGTCTGCTCACCTTAATATTCCATGTATATATTTAAATTTGGTATCAATTTGTTCGCAAGAGAATGCTCTAGAGGAATATATATGTAAAATTTCACCAAACCCGACATGAGACCCGCACCAAATAAAAAACTATGGCAATTGTTAGCCGTGAGCGTCAAACCGCGCTGAAATGTTTATGATTTTTTCATGTTTGTCAACCCCAGAATTGTTCTACGTCGTTAATTTTGGTATCACTGTGACCGCAATAAAATTCCCTACACGGACATATGCATATAAATGTAGAATGATGGTCGCGGTCCACCTGCAAGATTGTGGGAAGTGGCTGAAGTGTTACCTCTTACCGCACACCCGACGGCAGATCGACGAAACACCTATTGAAAAGTGTATATTCTTTTTACTGTCCTTACCTTAATTTTCGATGTACGTGCTTAATTTTTGTACCAATGTGTTCGTAATAGAACATATGTATAAAATGTCACACAAGGATGCGTTAGACCGGCATCAAATAAAAAATTACGTCGATTACACTCGTCGTGTCAACAATACAATGGTCTTACCACGATGATGCCGTTCTCCCAAATAGGCTATGTGGCTATTAGAGAAAACAAAAATTTAATGGCGAACATGTTTATACTATCCCCAAGTCGATCGGATAAGAATTAGATTTTATAGAAATATTTTTTTCAAATGCTGCTTGAGGTGCATTCAAGAGAGAAAAATGTCCTGCTCAAGCGACATATGGGTGCTAAAGTGCTAAATTGTGTGCAATCTAAAGACACTCATTTTGAAACCACTACCAGATTGATCAGATAAAATTAAAATTTTTAACAAATATTTTAACGAATGACTCAGGACTTCGTCACTAGAATAGAATCAAGAGAAAAATAAACTACGCGAAATTTAGTTGCTAGAGCTCGAAAGTGTTATTAAGGGGAGCTCTTGTAAAATGCTTACAGGGCATTCTTGTAAAATACTTATGGGGAGCACATGTAAAATACTTTCAGGAGGTTCTTGTAAAATATTTAAAGGTAAGGTCTTGTAAAATCCTTACAGGTTGTTCTTGTACAAAAATTCTTACAGGGAGTTCTTGTAAAATATTTACAGGGAGTTTTTGTAATTTACTTAAAGGGTGTTCTTGTAAATAAAAATAATTACAGGGGATTTCTGTGGGGAGCCCCTACGGCTCCCTGAAGCTTATCGGGCTAATGTTTGTTATATTAGACCGGGACATTAGCTATGGAGTTCAGACCTACCAGGGACCAGTGCCAGAACCTGGCTCCTTCAGAGAGGTTTCAGAGAACAATGGCCCTGGAAACCCCCCCCCCCCCTGGATTGTGGGTTTTCCTTATCTGCCATCGACCAGGGTTAGTCATCCACAAATGTAGGCATAACTAAACAAACCCCACATGGTAAGAAACAAACAACAAAAACCAAACAAAGAGGCAGAACTCCCTACAATTCAAAGGAAACAAGCACAAGTAACACACCACTGCTGCGCCGCTAGTCCATGCTCCCCTCCCCTCCCCGGGAAGGGGAGGGGGGGCCCCGGACCTCACTGCGCCGGCTGCAAAGCATTCCAGTTCGTAAGCTAATGTCAACTAAGATTGTCATGTCAGCTATATATCCCCACTTAATTTTGAAGAAGCACTCAACAGTATGCCTATGCACTCTGCAGCATGACCTGATTCTTGGAACTCCATATTCATCAAGAACCATAAAAAACCACTATTGCAGACCCTTCACATTCTTTGGCGACAAAGCCTAGATACTGGCATTATCCCTGACATACAAATACAGCAGATATAGCACCACTTTTTAAAGGAGGAAATAAGGCAGAGGCAAAAAATTACAGACCGATAGCACTAACATCGCACATCATAAAAATTTCTGAGAGAGTGCTAAGAAGTAAGATCACAAAATACATGGAATCACAACATCTCCATAACCCCGGACAACATGGTTTCAGGACAGGGCACTCTTACCTGTCACAGTTGCTGGACCACTATGACATGGCATTAGATGCCATGGAAAACAAACAAAATGCTGATGTAATTTACACAGATTTCCCAAAAGCCTTCGACAAATGCGAACATGGTGTTATTGCACATAAAATGCGTTTAAAGGGAATTACTGGAAAAATAGGCAGATGGATCTACAATTTCCTGACTAACAGAACCCAGTGTGTAATAGTCAACAAAATAAAATCCAGCCCATCAACAGTGAAGAGCTCAGTCCCCCAGGGTACTGTGCTTGCTCCAGTACTTTTTCTCATCCTCATATTGGACATAGACAAGGACACAACCTATAGCACTGTATTATCCTTTGCAGATGACACTAGGATTTTCATGAGATTAGACAACATAGAGGACACGGCCTTCCTCCAATCAGATGTAAATCAGGTATTTCTATGGGCTATAGAAAATAATATGATGTTTAACGAAGATAAGTTCCAGCTCATGCGCTATGGAAAAATGAAAATATATATAAAGAAACCATGTACAAAACTCAGTCAAATCATAACATAGAACGAAAAGGCAATGTAAACGATTTGGGTGTACTCATGTCGGAAGACCTTATCTTTAATCACCGTGCTGCGCCAAGTTTATTGTGAAATTTCCCGTGCGCATGAAATAAAGTGTTCCCAAAACATTCTTTTTTCTTCGTAAAATGATAAATTCCCTTCCCTAAACATGTCTATGTTAAAATAAATACCAAATTCCATTTACTTTGGCTGTGGGGACGTGGACAAAGTGCTTGTGAGGTCATCAGGGCCTGGTCGCCTGTGCGTGAATAGCCCAGACACGGTCGCGCGGGCCATTCAAGCACCGGGTGTTGCCACAAATATATTTTCAATTATTTGTTTTTTTGTATTTCTAATGCGGTTTTATTTGTTCTTTTTTTTATCGTATATGATGCATATTTGTGACCTTTACAATATGTATACAGTAAAATGTTCATAATGTTCAATGGAACTGTGATACATGTGTCAGTAATGTGTCCACAATAAATGTTTATTGTTGCAATATTACCTGTTAAAAATTCACTCTAATTACAATATGTACAGTTTCACACACTATTTACACAGTAACACACTGTATTACACACTCAGTACTTCGGAAGTGAGTAATAATCAACGAAGTAGCCCATGGTACACAGTGCGACTTCGCTCTCAGTGCACCTGGTACAGATAAATTTTCGCTTCCTGTTTCATCGTTCTGTGTGCTTGCAAATAACACACTCACGTACACCCTTGACTTTAGTACTTGTAGGTTGTATGTAGTCAAGCTTGTAAAGCATAAGGTAGTATTGAAAAGATTATAGGAAAAGCTCAATTTGTAAGGTAGTCTTGAAAAGATCGCTTTGTATGGTCCCACACAGGAAGAGATTCAGCTTGCCTCAAAGAGTGTCCGTCAGTTAGGAAGAGATTCAGGTATTCTTAAAAAATCTATGGAAAACGCCACCATGGAAGCCGCTAACACTGTTCATCTATGCTACTTGTATCAGATGCATCATCACTGAACGCAGAAAACGTTTCATCTATGTATCATCTAAATAAATTGGAGATAGCATAGGATTGCAAGAGTGACGCTCAGAGCTACAACTGGATACGCTCGCTGTATCGTCCTCATAGGTGCTGTATCACTTGCATCCAACCTTTGTGTTAGGCCCTTATTATGCCTAGTTTCACCTATATTATGACCTTTATGTTCTTCAAACAATAAGGTTTGAATTTCACCGACAGAGCGTTATCTTTCAACACCGCATTGGACAGGTGTTTGGGAGCTAGAGGTGCGTGCGCCACCCATGGTTACTTACTCAGTACTAACCCAGCCAGCAGCCCTAGGGCATTCTGGGAATTTTTTCCAAGATGGCTGCCTCTCTCTGGAGGTCCTAAGAGTTCGTTTCGTACACAACCAACCTCGAACACATTTAAAATTGGTACCGAAAAATCAATAAGAGTTTTCTCGGTTGGCACAGTTTCCCGCCGACCGAGAATACTCAGTTGGCGCAAATAAGTGGTTAAAGAACACAATAAAGTAGCTATCACAACTGCAAGAAAAATGACATGTTGGATAACAAGAACTTTTCAAACTAAAGATGCTATACCAATGATGATACTCTTCAAGACGCTAGTGCTCTCTAGAGTGGAGTACTGCTGCACAATGACAGCCCCTTTCAAAGCTGGAGAAATTGCTGACCTGGAAAGTGTGCAGAGATCCTCTACTGCTAGAATCCACTCAGTAAAACATCTAAACTACTGGGACCGACTAAAGAGCCTAAATCTGTATTCCCTTGAGTGCAGGCAGGAGAGATACATAATAATTTTCATGTGGAAAATAATAGAGGGGCTGGTCCCAAACCTGCACACAGAAATAACTTCACATGAGACCAGGAGGCATGGCAGGATGTGCAGAATACCCCCGTTGAAAAGCAGAGGTGCAACAGGTTCTCTGAGAGAGAACTCTGTCAACATCAGAGGCCCTGATAAAAGGATACCTGATCAACCAGGCTGAGAGCAGCAGCGTCCAACAGCCTGGTTGCCCAGTCCAGCAACGAGGAGGCCTGGTCGACGACTGGGCTGTGGGGACGCTAAGCCCCGGAAGCACCTCAAGGTAACCTCAAGGTAGGTAACAACCAGGAAAGACACTACTCTGGCCTCAGTTTCCTAGGTAGTGTTTCCCTTCGTGGCGCTCACTGCTGTGTTTTTCTTGAGGTTATCTTGAGTTTTTGTGTTGTGCGGTGGCCAGGTGTTCCTCATCAGTGCTGGGGCTGCATGTGCTTAGGGGCTTCCATCCCTAAACGCCCTCTGAGTACTGCCCCTGCGTGACAAGGTTATCTTCCCTGGGGCATTCGGGAACCCTTCCCGTAGAGGTTCTTGCTGCTCGGCATTTGCCTCGCCCTTGGGGCCAGCTGGGGTTTGGGGCCCCTTGTTTGGCCTTGGGTAGGGACTGGTATTGTTCTGGTTAGGGAGTCAAGGTGTTGCGCGACCTGCCACCTACGCGGCGGCCGCTTCCTGTTGCCTCTGGGGACGGTATACTTTTGCAGTTTTTGTTTTTTTTTATTTTCATTTGCCTGGTGGGGATCTTCCTAGTGTGGCTATAGTTCCACTGGTAGTGTTTGGAGGCCTTTTGCTAGGCCCTCATGCTTGTACACTTCGCAGGAGTTTTCAGTGTTGCATCTGCCCCATATTAGGTTTGGATGTTTAACCAGTTAGCAACACCTTGCCTGGGCTTCACGTAGCAGTCAGCCTACGGGCCCTGGAAAAGACTGTCGGGGCTCGGTGGACCATTGAATGTGTTTTCCGGGTTCCATCCCGTCTTGTGCGGGTTCGTTGGTTGCTGTACCCTTGTCTCAGGGTGACAGTCACCACTTTTACCTCCGTCATGCTGCCTGGTGGGTCACTGACACCTTGACCCGAAGTCTTGCGAGTTGTGTTCTCTGCTTGTTCTCCTGATATCCTTACTGTTCAGATTACAGGTGGCATCCGCGCTGCAAGCTCGGTTTTAGGTTGCTGCAATGTGCTAGGTTGGTTTCCGACCCGGATGCCCCGGGGCCGCCCCGTTTTGGTTAGGTGCTGTTCGCCCCTTTTCGTCCCTGTTCCCAGCTCCTGACCATCTGAGGGTTTCGGGGTTGGGGCGGGGTCTAGTTGGTACTGAGACTTGGGCGGTTTTCGGGGGCTGCCTGGTTCGGGACGGAACTTTTCGAACCTGTTCCTCCTGCCAAGGCTTCTGGGTCATACTAGCAGCCATTTCTTTGCTGCCTTTCCCCTGGACTCTTCCTTTTCTTTAAGGGCAGAGGGCATGGAGGATGGCTCTGCCCCGGGGCCTCTGTTGCGGGTTCTCGGGGCTGAAGGGGATGCCCGCTTGCAGTACTGGGGCGGTTTGCCCCTGGCTGGATCTTCTGCTTCTGGGCGGGATTTTTCGTCCCTCTAGTCTGCTTTCTTCCCTCATTTGCTGGCGTGTTTTCGCCTCTATTGCATCAGTCATGGCACCTTTTTAGGGGTGGTCATTTTCTTTTCTGCGGATAACTCCCCGCCTGGCCATCGGCGGCACTGCGGTTTGTTTACCGGTGCCTGGGTGTGTGAGCTGGCATTTTGGGTGAGTTTTCGCCTCCTTTCAGGGGGTTATATCCTCCTGTTGCCGTTTCTTTGTTTTCTGGCTTGTTCTGCCGGTCTTCTGTTCCTCTGGGAATGCTTGGGTGTTGGTTTTTTACATTGGTTTTTGCTTTTTCTGGGCCTTAAGGTTTGGGCTCAGTGTCCCTGTCTGTTTATGCTTGCTCCCACACCTTGTCCCTCGGTTTTTTGTCTGTTTTGGCCGTTTCCCTGGTGGTTCTGTTTGGGTACTGTGCTTTGCGCTTCTGTGGTGCAATTCCGCCGGCAAATGTGGTAGTTTGGGCTTCCATGGGTTCAATTCCGGGTTCCTTTGCGTTCTTTGGTTTCGTTCCGGTGGGTTCTTCCTCTTGGGCCCCCCTTTGTGGGTTCAGGGAGCTATGTTACCTTGTTTGTGACCCAGTTCTGCCTTCTGGGGTTCCAGGGTCTTCCTGGCTTGCAGGGCTGATCTTTCTGGGTCTTGGCACGTGTTGTGGTCGTGCCGGGGCCTTGAGTTTTTGTTGTCGAGATGGGGCTTTTGATGCAGTTTGTGTGCTCTCTTGGTGCCTTCTTCATCTGGCCGGCATGGTGCTCTCTGCCCACTGGTCGGCGGCTTGTCTTTTCTTTTATTATTTTATTTTTTAATTTTTATTTTAAAGTATATATGTATATACATATGACAATGTCAGACCACATATGTATATACATATGTATATGTATGTATATACATGTATGTGTGTGTATTTTTATACTGTATATACATTTTCTTTCGGAAGGGGATCCGTTCCCTTCGCTGTTGATGGGTCGCGGGGGCAACTTGCTATTTTGGCTCTCGCTTGGTCCCACAGTTTGTGGGCGTTTTTGGTGTCTTCCGGCCTCTGGTGGCATCGGGCGGCTTCTCCCCCTTTAGGGGGTTCGGGGCTGGTGGGATGGGTTTCTTCCCCTGCGCTTCATCATGTCATCTTGGTGTGGGTGCGTTTGGACGTAGTCGATCCGTCCCATCCTTCCGGAGTTCTCGCTTGTTCTAATGCAGACACAGGACTTTGCTGATCTGCGGTTCTTATGGACTAGTTCAGTCTGCGCCCTGGATTCTTTGCCTTCTTCGGAAGACTGTTGTCTCCGGTCCGGCTTCTGTTGGGGCCGGGTGCCTGGATGGTGTCCCTGGACCTTTGGGTCACTTCTTGGCACATTCCTCTCCAGGGTTCCGGGACTGGCACAGTTGGTGGTGGCTTGCTTGCCACTTTTGTTGCCTTCCCTATTTTTAATTTGTCTCTGGCCTTCCTCGACGACTGGCTGGTGTGGGCTCCCAGTCGGTCCGCTTGTCTGCTCACAAGGGATGTGGTTCTTTCCAGATTGCCGTGTTTGGGTTCCTGGTGACCTGGAAGATGTTCCATCTGGTTCCGTCCTGTGTTTGGACCTGGCTGGGTCTTGTTTGGGATTCTTGGACCGCTTCTTTGTCTATCTCTCCAGAGGTGTTGCTGCAGCTGCGGTCCCGCCTTCAGCTGTTTCTGAGGGGATCCCGGGTCACTTGGTGGTTGCTCAAGTGATGGTGCGGAAGTCTGAACTTTGCCATGCTGGTCTACCCGCCAGGTCGGGTTTGGCTTCGGCGTCTGTTTTGTTTCCTTCGGGGACACTCCTTCAGCCTCTCTCGCGATCATTGGGTTTGTCCTCCTAGCACCACACAGCACCTTGTGTGGTGCACCTTGCCGTGTCTCCGGCAAGGTGCAAGGTGCGTTCTGGGTGCTCTTCGGGGTTTTCAGGGTTCCGTGCCCTGGCGCCTCCCCGAGCCTTCACTCGATGTGTTCACGGACGGGTCGTCTCTCGGCTGGGGCTTTGTGACCGGTGCTCACCTTGCCGGCCGGGGACGGTGTATTCTGTCTGTCTGTCCGTTGGACTCACAGCACTGTTCAGAAGTTCGCTGCTGTCTGGTTTGTGCTTCAGAGGGTTCGGATTGCTCTGGGCTCCACCATCCGAGGTTGGTAGAGCTCTGGGGTTGGTCCCTTCTAGGGGCTTGCCTGCTGGATTCTCGGGGTTTGGCTCTTCGTGCGTTTCATGTCTGGGGTGTGTCCTATGTCTTGACAAATGGCCTGTCTCGGTTCATTCCTCTGGTTGCGGATTGGCTGGTTGTTGCCGACTCGTTTCGTTGGCTCTGCCATACGTACGGACTCCCGGACATGGACATCCTCGCATCGGCGTGGTCTCGGTATCTCCCATTCCATGTGGCTCCCTTTCCCGCCTGCGAGGCGTTCACGGTGGATGCCTTTCGGCAGGACTAGTTGATGTGGAGTTAGTTACCTGTTCCTCTTCCCGGTACAACTTTTGCTTCGGGTTCTAGTTCGGTTTAAGTCCTTCCCAGGAAAGTAGTCCTCATGGCCCCTTGGTGGCTGGCCCAGCTTTGTTTTCAGATGCTGCTTGATCGGTGTCCGAATCCGGGTCGTTTCCCGTGGCTCCGCCTCTTTCGGCAGGTCAGACCGGTCTGCTACGTGGCTGGTTCTGCCTTCTCCTCAGCTCTTCGCGACTGGTCTTTTGACGCGAGTGTTTCACCATCTCTCTGGTGATCAGGTGGCATGGTTGATGATGTCCCACCTGCGAGCTTTGTCTCGGCGACAGTATGAAGTTTCCTGGCACTTCTATTCGCCATTTTCTTGCACATCGGGTTGTCTTGTCTTTTCTTGGTTTTTCAGGTCGTTATTTGATGCTTCTTACTGTCGCCTCATATCGTGCGGTGCTGGCGGAGTCGCTCCAGCTGGCGTTTGGGGTGCACGTCACATCACCTCATTTCGTATGCTTTCCCATGCACTGTTTCACCTCCGGCCTGCTCATGCACCGCCTGAGCCGTCTTGGTCCTTGTTCTGGGTGCTCTCTTATCTTTCCTCTCCTCATGTTTGTGGTAGCCTTTTCAGTTCAAGATTGGTTTTAAAGGTCCTATTTTGTTGGCATTGGCCTCTGGAGCTCGGGTCAGGGAGCTTCCGGCTTTCCTCCAGCGCATGGGTTTCTGCTCTTTTGGTACTGGTGGTAGGTTTAACGTTTGCAGCCTTCTCCGCCTCTTCTGGCGAAGGCTGAGATGGCTGCTTTCCAGAGGGGTCCTTTGGTTTTTGATGCTTGGTTGGTTTGGCCGGGGGTGCATCATGTGTTATGTCCAGTTGCTGCGCTTTGCCGTTACTTGCGTGCTGTGGCTGGGGATGCGCTTTGGATTGACCTGGTTTCCCTCATTTTCTGTTCCAGGGCTTGGGTCTCCCAGGTCGACTTCAAGGTTATTAAATCTATCCAGCCTACGGTCTATCCTCACGCCCGTGCCATTCAGACGTTTGCAGCTTTCGCTGACGTGTTTGGTAACTTGTCTTGGGCTCATTTCAGACACGGGGATTTGGAGGTCATACAGGTTCCTGGCCACCCGTTATTTTGTGAGCAAGTCTGCTCCTGGGTGTTCTTGGGTTGCTTTGGGTCGCAGGTTGCAGCCTGTTGTCTTGACTTCGCGTTGTGGAGTTTGTGGCAACCGCCTACTGGGTCAGCCCTTTCTTTTCATTCTCTTTTGGTATGAAGCTCCCGGGAGCCTTAGGGGCTTCCCTCAGAAAACCAGTGTTGAATGTAATGAAGCGCCATTTTCTGGTTGAGCTCCAGAGGCTCCCTGGCAACCCTCCCTCACACCGGTCGGCGTTTTTTCGCATTTGTTGAAGCGTAGCTTCCGAAATGAAATGCTTTGCAGCCGGCGTGGTGAGGTCTGGGTTGCGGACAAGTGGCGCGGCAGTAGTGTGTTACATTTGCTTGTTTCCTTGGGATTGTAGAGAGTTCTATCTCTCTGTTTGGATATTGTTGTTAGTTTCTTACCATGTGGAGTTTGTTTTGTTATGCCTACATTTCTGGGTGCCTAACCCTGATCGATGGCAGATAAGGAAAATCCCAAATCACGGTGGGGGGGGGGGGGTTTCCAGGGCCATTGTTCTCTGAAACCTCTCTGAAGGAGCCAGGTTCTGGCACTGGTCCCTGGTAGGTCTGAACTCCATAGCTAATGTCCCGGTCTAATGTAACAAACATTAAATAAATGTAAATAAATAAATGTTTATTTAGGTAAGGTACATACATACAAGAAATTTCTGGGGGGAGCCCTGTCGGCTCCCTGGAGCTATCCCAGGCTGATATGCTAATGTCAGACTTTGGCATCAGTCATGTGTATGGAGTTCGTAGGCCTACCGGGGACCACGGCCAGAACCGGGCCCCCTCAGAGAGGCAAGGGGAGCAATGGCCTATAGAAACCCCCGTACTCACCTAATTGTACTCACCTAATTGTGCTTGCGGGGGTTGACCTTTGGCTCTTTGGTCCCGCCTCTCAACTGTCAATCAACTGGTGTACAGATTCCTGAGCCTACTGGGCTCTATCATACCTACATTTGAAACTGTGTATGGAGTCAGCCTCCACCACATCACTTCCTAGTGCATTCCATTTATTAACTACTCTGACACTGAAAAAATTCTTTCTAACGTCTCTGTGGCTCATCTGGGTACTAAGTTTCCACCTGTGTCCCCTTGTTCGTGTCCCACCCGTGCTGAAGAGTTTGTCTTTGTCCACCCTGTCAATTCCCCTGAGAATTTTGTAGGTGGTTATCATGTCTCCCCTTACTCTTCTGTTTTCCAGGGATGTGAGGTTCAGCTCCTTTAGCCTTTCCTCGTAGCTCAATCCTCTCAGTTCCGGGACGAGCCTGGTGGCATACCGCTGAATCTTCTCTAACTTTGTCTTGTGTTTAACTAGGTATGGACTCCAGGCTGGAGCTGCATACTCCAGGATTGGTCTTACATAAGTGGTATACAGGGTTCTGAAAGATTCCTTACACAAGTTTCTGAAGGCAGTTCTTATGTTGGCCAGTCTAGCATATGCCGCTGATGATATTCTTTTGATGTGGGCCTCTGGGGACAGGTTCGGTGTGATATCAACCCCCAGATCCTTCTCTCTATTTGATTCTTGCAGGATTTCCCCTCCCAGATGATACCTTGTGTTCAGCCTCCTGCTCCCTTCGCCTAATTTCATCACCTTACACTTTCCAGAGTTGAACTTCAGCAGCCATTTTCTAGACAATTCCTCCAGTTTATCCAGGTCATCCTGTAGTCTCTGCCTATCTTCATCCGTCTTGATTCTTCTCATAATTTTTGCATCATCAGCAAACATCGAGAGGAATGAGTCTATACCCTCTGGAAGATCGTTCACATATATTAGAAACAGGATGGGTCCAAGTACTGAGCCCTGTGGGACTCCGCTGGTGACATCTCGCCACTCTGATGTCTTCCCCCTCACCGTTACTCGCTGTTTCCTGTTGCTTAAGTACTCCCTTATCCACTGGAGCACCTTCCCTTTTACTCCTGCCTGTTGCTCCAACTTTTTTAACAGCCTTTTATGGGGTACTGTGTCGAAGGCTTTTTGGCAATCCAGGAAAATGCAGTCGGCCCACCCTTCTCTTTCCTGCCTAATTTTCGTTGCCTGGTCATAAAATTCTATTAACCCTGTGAGGCACGATTTACCATCTCTGAAC
Organism: Procambarus clarkii; assembly: GCF_040958095.1. Lineage (NCBI taxonomy): Eukaryota > Metazoa > Arthropoda > Malacostraca > Decapoda > Cambaridae > Procambarus > Procambarus clarkii. Next base: position 20,243,520 of record NC_091226.1, on the reverse strand, counting down.
CCATGTTGGTGGTGCGTTACAAAGTTATTTCCCTCCAGATGCTCTACGAGCCTTTTCCTCACGATCTTCTCCAGCACCTTGCATGGTATACAAGTTAAGGAAACTGGCCTGTAATTCAGTGCCTCTTGCCTGTCACCCTTTTTGTATATTGGGACCACGTTAGCTGTCTTCCAACTTTCTGGTAAGTCTCCTGTTTCCAGTGACCTGTTATACACCATAGAGAGTGGCACACTTAGTGCTTCTGCACCTTCCTTTAGTATCCATGGTGAGATTCTATCAGGCCCAACAGCCTTTGTCACATCTAGCTCCAGCAGACACCTTTTGACCTCATCACTGGTGAGGTCAAATTCCTCCAAGGTTTCCAAGGTTGCCGCCTCCTCATTTAGTGCAGGGGCTTCTCTTTGTTCTATTGTGAAGACCTCCTGGAATCTCTTGTTGAGTTCTTCACACACCTCCTTGTCATTCTCTGTGTATCTGTTCTCCCCTTTCCGCAGCTTCATCACTTGTTCCTTCACTGCTGTTTTCCTCCTGATATGGCTGTGGAGCAGCTTTGGTTGGGTCTTGGCTTTACTCGCGATGTCATTTTCAAACTGTCTCTCTGCTTCCCTCCTCACTCTGATGTACTCATTTCTGGCCCTCTGGTACCTCTCCCTGCTCTCTGGTGTTCTGTTATTTCTGTAGTTTCTCCATGTTCTTTTACTCAGTTGTTTCGCTACCTTACATTCCTGGTTGAACCATGGGTTTTTCTGTTGTTTTTCGTTTTTCTCCTTTTGGACGGGGATAAACCTGTCTGCAGCTTCCTGGCACTTTTGGGTGACAATATCCATCATGACCTGCACATTCTTGTCTCTAAGTTCTGTTTCCCATGGTATTCCCATTAGGAAGTTCCTCATCTCGTCATATTTTCCTCTTCGGTAATTCAGTCTTTTCCCCTCCACTCCCATCCTTGGATAGGTTATCCCTACCTCCACCAAGTACTCAAAGGTCAGTACACTGTGGTCACTCATTCCTATGGGGGCTTCAACTTTGACTTCCCTTATTTCTGACTCATTTAGGGTGAATATTAAGTCGAGTCTAGCTGGTTCATCATTGCCTCTCATTCTTGTGGGTTCCTTGACATGCTGGCTCAGAAAATTCCTTGTTGCCACTTCCAAGAGTTTAGCTCGCCACGTATCTGCACCACCATGTGGGTCCCCATTCTCCCAGTCTATCTTTCCATGGTTGAAATCACCCATGATTAAGAGTCTTGAGCCATTCCTGCAGGCAACTGAAGCTGCTCTCTCTATTATATTAATAGTTGCCATGTTGTTCCTATCAAACTCCTGTCTAGGTCTTCTGTCATTTAGGGGAGGGTTGTAAATGACTGTCACTATTATCTTAGGTCCACCCATTGTTATAGTTCCTGTTATGTAATCTCTGAATCCGTCACAGCCCGGAATTTCCATCTCATCAAAACTCCAGTCCTTCCTTATCAGCAGGGCCACTCCTCCACCTCCTCTCCCTTCCCTCTCTTTCCTTACTATATAGTAGTCCTTTGGAAACACAGCATCTGTTATGACTCCTGACAATTTTGTTTCTGTTAGTCCTATTACATCAGGGTTTTCTTCTTGCACCCTTTCTGCCAGTTCACTTGCTTTATTGGTAATCCCATCAATGTTTCAACCACACGGGAATGTAATCCCGTGTGGTTGGAAGCATTCTATGTCTGCCATCGACCGGAACAGGCACCCAGAAAGGTAAGCGCCTCAAAACAAACCCCTATTCTGGTTAAAATTGCTACCAAAAACCGAACTAGTGGATAGAACTCCCCAACCGAAAACAAGCAAACTAGTGTGACGTCACACACCGCCGCGCCGCTGTCTGCGCAGCTCCCCCCTCCCCGGGAGGGGGAAGGGGGAGCCCCAGACCCCCCGCGCCGGCTACCCACACCTCAGTTCTTGAGGCTGATGCTATAGGCGATGGTCGTGTGCTCTGGCTCCGGTGTCGCTACTGCACTGTGCTTTGCGTGTGGTGTTGGTTTTGTGGGTGCGAGAGCCAGGAGTTATCTTCAGTACTCGGGCTGCATGCGCCTAGAGCTGCCTTCCCTAGGTGCCCTGTAAGTACTGCCCTTGGGGCTTGGGGCCACCTTCCACAGGCTCCTCGGGGTCTGCCTCTGCTGGTCCGTTTTACCTTTCGGTTTTTCGGCCGCCTGTTGGGCTCTTGGGTGTTCTGTTCTCCCTTGTTACCGGCAGGTAAGAGGCAGTTTGCACTGGTAGGGGCGCAGGGTGCTGCTCAGCTTGTATTTCCCGACATCGCGGCCGGCTCTGTTCCTTGGGGTTCGCTGTCCTCTTGCGGGGTTTTGTTTTTCTTTTTGTTTTTGCCTGGTGGGGGGTTCTGTCATTTTATTCAGTTTGTTTTTGCCCTTCCACTGTTCTCCTCGGTGGCACCCCCTGCTAGGTCCCCGTGAGTGTACACGTCCCTGGGGTTCAGCTTTAGAAGTTTGCTTGGTAGTTTTGGGTGCCGGTTTGCAGCACCCTGCCTGGGACTACCTGAGAGCGAGTCCTCTTAAAGTAAACGCTCAGGACCCTGGGAATCCCCTAGGGGGCGCGTGGGTCCGATGGATGTGACCCCGGAGTCCCCACTCGCTGTGTGCGAGTTTGAGGGTTGCTCGGTCCCCTTGTCTCAGGGTGACCCTCATTGTTTTTGCCTCTGCCACGCTGCCTGTTGGGTCGGTGATACTTTCGACCCTGAGTCCTGTGAGTGTTGCTGCTTGCTTGTGACTCAATTTACCCAATCCTCTGATGATTCTATTCGGGTACAGGCGGCTCGTGCGTTGCAGTCTAGGTTTCGTCTGTTGCAACGCGCTCGGTTGGTTGCTTCCCCGGATGCCCCGGGGCTGCCCCACTTTGCTTTTCGAGACCCTGACTTGGGGGTGGGGGTCGCTTCGATCCTGGTTCAGTCCGCACCTCCTCGTCCTTCCCCTTCTGTTCGTTCTGGTCCCCCGCCCCTGCTTCCGGCCCCGAAGCGTCTGAGGGTTTCGGGGTCGGAGCAGGGGTTACTTGATCTCGAGACTCGGGCAGCTTCGGGGGGTGCCCCTTCCGGGGGACGGCAGAGGCATTCGAGTCTTGTCTCCCGGCTGAAGCTTCAGGGTCTGACCAGTGGGCCCCCCTTCCTCCAGCTTTTCCGGCTGCTCCGTCCTTGTCTTGTGGGGTTGGGGCATGGGGAGAGGACTCGGCCTCGGGTCCTGTGGTGAAGGACCTCGAGACTGGGGAGGGGCTGACTTGGGGGCCTTGGGCCCCGCTGGACCCCGCCTGGGTTTTTCTTCCCACTGAACGGGGCTTATTGTTACAAGGAGTGTGGTTTTCTTTTCCCCCCTCTGCGTACGAGTTGGATTTGGTGTCAGCCCCTCCCCGGGTTCGGTTCCGTGTTCCCCCAGGTATGTCGGTTCCGTCCTTCCGGAGGTTTTCGGCTTATCGCATCCAACCTGGTGTGATGCGAGTGGCCTTTGCAGCTTACCTCCTGCGTGACCCGGATTATGCCTCGGAAATGGATCCGTCCACGTTCAGGTTTGGGACTTCGTTCCCTTTCTGGCTCCGTTACGAGGTTCCGGAGTCGTCCTGGCTAGCAGACTGCCCCTTGTTTGGCCTGGATTCCTGGCATTCCTTCTGTCGTTCCCGCACGCTGGAGTGGCGGGAAGCTTCCACGGTGCTTCAGGTTTTCCTGGGGGGTGAACTTGAGTACCTGAATGAGTGCTTGTTTGCCCCTGCCCTTCCCCGCGATGTGGGCGTTATTCAGCTCCATGTGCAGGTTCCCTCCCTTTCGGCGGCGCTCGTTGCGGAGGACTTGCACGCCCGGGGCCTTTTGAGTTCAGCCTTGCGGTTCTTTTCCCTCCTGGAGCTGTCTTCGGATTGGCTCATGGAGGATGTGGGGACACTTGGGTCCGTCCCGGGGTCCGGCACCTTGTCCTCGGCTGCGCATTCGTCGGCTGCCTTGTTGAAGCTGTTCACGCCGATTTTGCGGGATGCGGTTTCCCTGTTTTATGCTTCCCGTCTCGCATGTCGGCAGGCGGTGCTGGGTTCCTCCGTGGAATCTGCTTGGGCTCTGGCTCTTAGGCGTTCTTCACCTTTTTGTCCTCTCCTGTTTGCGGAGTCGGCCGTGGCGCAGTTTATTCAGGCTGCGTCGGTGGCTTGTCGTCCGATGTCGGACTTGTTGGTTTTCCGGGGGTCCCGGGGTGGGTCTTCCCGGAAAGGTCGTGCCAGGGCTCGGGGTTCCTCTCGTCGTGGTTGGCCTCTGGTGTCAGGTTCGGGGTTGGCTTCTCCTGCGGACCCTCCCTCGTCTGGTCGGCGCGGAGTTCGCGCTGTGCGGGGTTCTGGGTCTCGTAAGGGTCGCCGGCCCTTTCGCGGTTTGCCCCCTTGACAGGGCGATGGGGGGGCGGCTTGCACTGTTCGCCCGCGCCTGGTCCCACGATTCGTGGGCCTTTCGGGTCGTGTCTCGCGGCCTGCGGTGGCGTTGGGTGGCCCCTCCCCCCTTTGGGGGGTCGGGGCTGGCAGGGCAGGTTTCTTCCCCTGCGCTCTGTCGAGTCGTCTTGGAGTGGGTACGCTTGGGCGTCGTCGAAACGACGTCGTCCCTCAGATGGGTTTCCTGTCTGTTTCCGGTTCCGAAACGGGACTGCGCGGACCTGCGGTTCATTCTGGACTTGTCCCGTCTGAACCCCTGGGTTCATTGCCCCTCCTTTCGGATGACTACGCTGTCTCAGGTTCGGCTCCTCTTGGAGCCGGGAGCTTGGATGGTGTCCCTGGACCTCCGGGACGCTTATTGGCATGTCCCGATTCATCCGCGGTTCAGGGACTGGCTCGGTTTTGTTGTGGGGCGTCTGAGTTACCGCTTTCGTTGTCTCCCGTTCGGGTTGAACCTGGCATCTCGCGTGTTCACACGCCTTACACGGGTTGTGGTGGCTCATTTGCGTCTCCTAGGTGTTCGGGTGTTGGCCTACCTCGACGACTGGCTGGTTTGGGCTCCCAGCCAGTCAGCTTGCTTGCTAGCCAGGGATTTAGTTGTTTCCCAGCTCGCCGGGTTCGGGTTCTTGGTGAACTGGAGGAAGTCCCATCTGGTTCCCTCTCAGGTTCAGACTTGGCTGGGTCTCGTTTGGGACTCTCGAACCGCCTCCTTGTCTCTCCCTCCGGAGTCTCTCCTGTGGCTGTGGTCCCGCCTTCGTCTGTTTCTGGAGGGCCCTCGGGTCACCCGGCGGTTGCTCGAGGGGCTGTGCGGGAGCCTGAACTTCGCGATGGTGGTCTACCCGCCGGGTCGAGTTTGGCTTCGACGGCTGTTCTGGTTCCTTCGGGGTTCCCCCTTCTGCCTCTCTCGCGATCGCAGAGTTCGACCCCCGGGGGCCTTGTGTCGGTTACTGCATCACCGGCTTCCTCTTTGGGTTTTTCGGGGTTCAGTGCCTTGGCGCCTACCCGAGCCCTTGCTCGATGTGTATACGGATGCGTCGTCTCTCGGCTGGGGTTTTGTGACCAGTGCTCACCAGGCCGGCCAGGGGCGTTGGGATCCGTCCTTCCGTCGAGCTCACAGCACGGTGCGGGAGTTCGCGGCAGTGTGGTTTGCTCTGGGGAGGATTCGGGTGGCCCGCGGATCGACGATTCGGCTCCATTCGGACTGCTCTCCGGTGGTTCATTGCCTGAACCGCGGGGGTTCGATGCGGTCCTTGTCTCTTTGGGGTTGGTCGCTTCGGGTGACTCGTCTGCTGAGTTCTCGGGGTTTGGCTCTCCTGGCGGTTCACGTACGGGGCGTGTCCAACGTCTTGGCCGACGCCCTGTCTCGCTTCGTTCCCCTCTCCACGGAGTGGACGGTCGACGACGAGTCCTTCCGTTGGCTTTGCCAGACGTTCGGGCGCCCCGAAGTGGACCTCTTCGCGTCGGCGTGGTCGCAGCGTTTTCCCGTTTATGTGGCGCCCTTCCCCGATCGCGAGGCCGTCGGGGTCGATGCCTTTCGGCTAGACTGGTCGAGGTGGGGGTTCCTGTACCTCTTTCCCCGGTTCGGCTGTTGCTCTAGGTCCTGACTCGCTTGGAGACTTACCAGGGGAGAGTTGTCCTTCTGGCCCCTTGTTAGCCGGCCCAGCCTTGGTTTCAGGCGCTGGTTGCTCGGAGTCCGAACCCGAGGGTTTTCCCGCGGCTCCGCCTCTTTCAGCAGATCGGGCCGGTACGTCACGTGGCTGGTTCAATCTTCTCCTCGAGTCTTCGCGTATGGTTTTTTTGACTCGAGTCTATCATCATCTCTATGGTGATCAGGTGGCCTCCTTGTTGGTGTCCCACCTGAGGGCTTCTTCTCGGCGGCAGTATGAAGTTTCCTGGCGGTCCTTCCGTTTCTTTTTGCGTCTTCGTCGTGTTAGTTCCTTGTCTGTTCGGGTGGTCTTGTCCTTCCTCTCGTGGTTGTTTCAGGACCGTCATCTTATGCCAAACACTGTCGCTTCGTATCGTGCGGCGCTGGCGGAGCCGCTTCAGCTTGCTTTCGGTATCGATGTTACGTCTGCGCCGTTTCGCAAGCTGTCTCGTGCATTGTTTCACCTCCGGCCTGCTCATGCGTCGCCTGAGCCGTCCTGGTCTTTGGACAGAGTGCTCGCTTTCCTTTCATCTCCTCGTTTCGTTGTGGCCCCTTCGGTCCAGGATTGTTTTTCCAAGGCACTTTTCTTGTTGGCTTTGGCCTCTGGGGGTCGGGTAGGGGAGCTTCATGCTCTCCTCCGGTGCAGGGGTTTCTGCTCTTTTGGTCGTGGTGATTGTTTTGTTCGTTTGCAGCCGTCTCCTTCTTTTCTGGCGAAGAATGAGACTGCTGCGTTCCGGAGGGGTCCATGGGTAGTGATGCTTGGTTGGTCAGGCCGGGGGTGCATCATGTTTTGTGTCCGGTTGCGGCGCTTCGCCGTTATTTGCGCGCCACAGCTTCTGTGTCCGGGGACGCGCTGTGGGTTGATCCGGTTTCCCTTCTTCCCTGTTCGTGGGTTCGGGTCTCTCAGGTCGTCCGCAGGGTTATTAAGTCCAGCCAGCCTGCGGTCTATCCCCGTGCCCATGACATTCGTAAGTTCGCGGCTCTTGCTGCCGTCTTTAGGAATATGTCTTGGTCTGATATTCGGGCGCGGGGATTTTGGCGGTCGAACAGGGTCCTGGCTGCTCGTTACCTTGTGAATGTCCCTGGGCCTCGTCAGGCCTGTGTTGCTTTGGGTCGGCGGTTGCAGCCAGTTGTCTCGGCTTCGAGTTGAGGAGTGAGTGACGACCGCCTCCCGGGTAAGTCCCTCTTTTTCTGTCTGTGGGTAGTTAGCTCCGGGGAGCCGACGGGGCTCCCCCCAGAAAACCAGCTTTGAATGTAATGAAACGCCATTTTCTGGGTGAGTCCCGGAGGCTCCCCGGCATCCCTCCCTCCCTCCCGTCGGCGGTTTTTCGCGTTTTTGACATCCAGCCTCAAGAACTGAGGTGTGGGTAGCCGGCGCGGGGGGTCTGGGGCTCCCCCTTCCCCCTCCCGGGGAGGGAGGAGCTGCGCAGACAGCGGCGCGGCGGCGTGTGACGTCACATTAGTTTGCTTGTTTTCGGTTGGGGAGTTCTATCCACTAGTTCGGTTTTTGGTAGCAATTTTAACCAGAATAGAGGTTTGTTTTGAGGCGCTTACCTTTCTGGGTGCCTGTTCCAGTCGATGGCAGACATAGAATGCTTCCAACCACACGGGGGCTTCTATAGGCCATTGCTCCCCTTGCCTCTCTGAGGGGGCCCGGTTCTGGCTGTGGTCCCCGGTAGGACTAAGAACTCCATACACATGAGTGATGCCAAAGTCTGACATTAGCATATCAGCCTGGGATAGCTCCGGGGAGCCTCCGGGACTCACCCAGAAAATGGCGTTTCATTACATTCAACCCTGGTTTTTTACAAAGGTTGGTGGACTTATAGATAGAGCTAGTACATACAATGCCTAAAGCCACTATTACGCAAAGCATTTCGGGCATGAAAAACTTAAATGACTAAAGCTTAATACTAATTGAGCATAAAGAGTAAAATGAAAACATGAAATGAAAACATAGCTGAAAAAGCAGCACAAATACAATTCTGTCGACAAACAGCGCTCTTTAAAAAACAAAACAGACATTGGTTGACAATAGAGGGGTAAGGTAGGTTACAGGGAATTTATTAGGTATAGCTTCATTTTTATCTTAAACTGGTTGAGAGAGGTACAGTCTTTAACATGGTTGGGAAGGTCATTCCACAATCTGGGTCCCTTGATTTGTAGAGCATTTCTAGTTTGATTAAGTCGTACTCTAGGAATATCAAAACTGTATTTATTTCTGGTGTGGTGCTCATGGGTTCTGTTACAACCTTCTATGAAGCTTTTGAGGTCAGGATTGGCATTACAGTTTAGCGTTTTATATATGTATAATACACATGAGAGAATGTGCAGTGACTTAATGTCTAACATATTCAGAGATTTGAGTAGGGGTACCGAGTGATGTCTGGGGCCAGAGTTGGATATTGTCCTAATAGCAGCTTTGTGTTGAGTAATTAGAGGACGTAAATGAATTTGGGTAGTAGAGCCCCAAGCACAAATACCATAGTTGAGATATGGATAGATAAGGGAGTAATAGAGTAACGTTAGCCCGATAAGCTCCAGCGAGCCTACGGGGCTCACCCAGAAAATAGCGTTTCATTACATTCAACGCTGGTTTTTTGTATAATACTTACAGGGTGTTCCTCAAGTGAGTCTGAACAACTTACTTCGTGGACTTCCTCGCCTGCTTTCTGACAGTTCATTTGCAAAAATTATTTTACCACTTCAGCATCAAATGTCAGTAACACTTCCCACGTCTTTTGATGATCTATCCTCCCACAATCCATATCCACGGTAAGTTGTGTGTGTTTATATCAAGTGTTTTTTGTTAACTACTCATTCACTCCGTTAGGCATCATCCAACTCTGTTCTAGATATTGTATTACTCAAGTCCAGCATGATCAGTGTGACCATACAATGCCTAAAGTGATATGATATGTGACCTCTCCGTGAGGTCACATATCTAGAACAGAGGTAAATTTCCTTACAAACAGATCACAAGTAACAGTAAACAAAAAGCTGTAATTGTAGATATATTAAGCTCTGTACCGCCAAGATAATGTTCTTGGACTTCTCATATTTTTCATCTTCATGTGAGATAGACAAAATACAAATCTCAGCTTTGTACCTTCCTTTGCACATGATACTAAAATCTACTAAAATCTGCATGTTATTGCCTCAGTAGAAGGCACTGAAAAATTACGAACATAAGTATTCTTTCAATGGATAACAGGAAATAATATATTTGTCAGTAATAAATTTCAGATTCTACAATATGCAAAAAATTAAGACCTTAACCACTGCACTGTGCAGAGCGCCTTAACACTTTCGCACACCACGAGCACAAGATCTGCACTACCCCGGGTGGGCCTCGGCGTTTCACGGGAGCGCGCGGTAATTCTGAAGAGTGTATACTCTTTTCAACTTTGTCACCTCAATTCTCGTCCAAGGTTTTTCAATTTGGTATCATTGTGTTCACAATAGAATTCTCTACACAACTAAAGACATTTAAAATCCAAAAGCCCGGCGTACCATCCACAACAAACAGAGAAAATGAGTGCGTGCTACCCGGGAGCGCATAAGAGCGATAAAATGTGTACACTCTCTTCACACTTGTCACCTCAATTCCCATCCTAGGGCTTTCATTTTGGTATCATTGTGTTCGCAATAGAATTCCCAACAAGAGTATATGCATATAAAGTAAAAAAAAAACGCAGCACACTCCACCTGCCGACAAGATGACAGTGGCCCAGAAAGAGAGCACTGCGCCACCCTCAAGGCGCCTCTCATTATATTAGAGAGCGAGGTAATACTGAAAAGTGTATACTCGTTTCCACTTTGTCATCTCATTTCTCATCCTAGGTTTTTCAATTTGGTATCAATGTGTTCGCAATAGAATTCTCTACAAGACTAAATACATATAAAGCCCAAAAGCCCAGCGAGAAAGGGAGAAAGTAAGAGCGTATTTCCCAGAATCGGGCTAGAGCAATAAAATGTGTACACTCTCTTCACTTTGGACATCTCAATTCTCATCCTAGGTCTTTCATTTTGGTAACATTGTGTTCGCAATAGAATTCCCTACAGGAGTATATGCAAATATAAAGTCCAAAAGCCAGGCGTACCACCCACAGCAAACAGAGAAAGTGACGGAGCCTAGTCCCAGTGATCGTTAATAAAATGAGTGTACTGTTTTCAACTTTGTTACTTCAATTCTGGTCCTAGGTCTTTCATTTTAGTATCAATGTATTCACAATGAAATTCCCTACAAGAGTATACGCATATAATATCCAATACCGCGGCGTGCCCCTCTCGAAGTCGCCGACGCAATGCTGCGTCGTTACCGGAAATGGGTCTACTAAAAAAACGACGCAGTGCTGAGTCGTTACCAAGCGAAAGTGTTAAGGTGCTCTGCGCAGTGCAGTGTGTAAATATTGCGTCAGCCAGAAAAAATGAGAGGATGGTTTACGGGAACTTTCAAATCCAGAGATCCCATCACAATGGTTGTACTATTCAAGTCACTTGTGCTGTCCCATCTTGAGTACCATGCAGTACTCACTTTCCCCCTCAGAGCAGGAGAGATTACGGAAATAGAGGGAGTTCAGGGAACATGTACAGCATACATAGACGCAATAAAGCACCTAAATTATTGGGATCGTCTCAAAGCTCTCCAAATGTACTCGCTAGAAAGGAGACGAGAGAGATATCAAATAATATACACGGGAAAAATACTGGAGGGCCAGGTCCCAAATCTACACGGTAAAATAACTTATTGAAATGAACGATATGGAAGAAAATGGAAAATAGAACCAGTGAAGATCAAGGGTGCCATAAGCATAATCGGAGACGCTGAATAAACATCAGAGATACACTACACTACACTACACTACACTTCACTACTCTACACGGATCCTTGAACCCTCATCACGGCCCGTGTGGATTTGGTCTTCAGAGGTACACAGTTGTTCAACATCCTCCCAGCGAGTATAAAAAATGTTGCCAGAAAAACTGGACATCTTCAAGAAAAAAACAGTGTTGATTGTAATGAAATGCCATTTTCTGGGTGTGAGACTCGAAGGCTCTCCGTAGCTATCCAGGGTGATATGGATATATTAGCTATCTGGCATCAGTCAATGTGCATGGAGTTCTTGCCTACCGGGGACCATAAGCCAGAACCTGGCCCCCTCAGAGAGGCACGAGGAGCAATAGCCTATAGAATACCCCATGTGGTTTGAAGCATTCTGTGTCTTCTATCGACTGGGTATGCCACCCAGAAAGGTGGCATACCCATACCCTTGTTTTGGGGCATACGCCCCATAACAAACTCCTATTCTGGTGAAAATATTGCTAAACGAACAAACCTACCACCAAGACCAATAGAGCAGATAACCCCTGCACCAGAGAAGAGCTTGAAGCTCCCTGACCCGACCCCCAGAGGCCAACGCCAACAGGGAAAAAGAGCTTAAGAAAAACAATTTGGACCGAAAGGGCCACTACAAACTTAGGAGAAGAGAGAAAAGAGCACCATGTCCAACGACCAGGACATCTCGGGTGGCGCATGTGCAGGCCGAATGTGAAACAACGCACGAGACAACTTGCAGAACGGAGCAAAAGTACCATCAACACGAAACGCAAGCTGTAGTGGCTCCGCCTTCACCGCACAATACAAAGCTACAGAATTCGGCAGAAGATGACGGTCCTGAAACAACCACGAAAGGTAGGATAAGACAACCCAATTATAGACCGAAGTACACCTATGCAGAGATCGGAAAAACGGAAGGACTGCCATGCAACTTCATACTGCTGCCAAGATGAAGCAAGCAGGTGGGAACCAGCAAAGAAGCCACCTGTACCCCATACAGGTAGATGATAGACACGAGTCAGAAAACCCAGATACAAAGACTCGAGGAGAAGAACGAACCAGCCACGTACCAGGCTGGACCAATCGGCTGAAAAAGGTGGAGCCGCGGGAAGACCCTCGGGTTCGGACCGAGCAAGCAGCGCCTAAACCAAGACTGGACCAGCCACCAAGGAGCCATCCGGAATGACTACCACATAGCAGCGAACTCCCGCACCGTGACGTGAGCCCGACGGAAGAACAGACCCCACCGTCCCTGGCTGGCCTGGTGAGCACTGGTCACAAAGCCCCAGCCCAGAGATGACGCATCCGTGAACACATCGAGCGAGGGCTCGGATAGGCGCCAAGGCACTGAATCTCAAAAAGGCCGAAGAGGAATCGGGCGACGCAGCAACCGACGCAAAACCCCCGGAGTCTGAACCCAGCGGTTGCAAGAGAGGCAGAAGGAACGTCTCCAAAGGAACCAGAACAGCCAACGAAGCCAAACCCAACCCAGCAGGTAGACCATCATGGCAAAGTCCAGGCTCTCACACAAAACCCCCTAGCAACCGCCACGGGACCCGGGATCCCTCCAAAAACAGGCGAAGGTGGGAATGCAGCAGAAGCAGAGCCGCCGGAGGAAAAGACAAGGAAGCGTCCGAATGTCTCACACAAGACCCAGCGAGGACCGAACCTGAGAGAGAACCAGATGGGACATCTGCCAGTCCTCCAGGAACCCGATTTCGGCGAGCTGGGAAGAACCAGATTCCCGGCAAGCAGAGACGTGGACTGGCTGGGAGCCCACACCAGCCTGTCGTCGAGGAGGTCAGGACCCAAACACCTAACAGATGCAGGCAGGCCACCACGATCTGAGTGAGGGGGTGTGAAAATGCGAGGTGCCAGATGCAAACCGAATCTGGCACCACTGGCCTACCACGACAGGAAGAACCCTGAGCCCTGGCATGACCCTGCAGGGAAGGCCCCCCATGAGTACTCCCGAGGACTAACAAATCCAACATAAGACGACAACGAGCCGAAGCTGCCTGCAGATACTACACAACCACAGACTCAGCAAATACCAACAGACAAAAGGGCGAACACAGCCGAAGAACCAGGGCCTAAGTGGATTCCAAGGAAGAAGCGAGCACCACCTGCCGACACACGCGTTGAGAATAAAAAAATGCGAAACCTCATCCCTCAGAAGCAGCGCGAACAGTGCAGACAGTGCACGCACCGCCGAGGGAAACCCACCAGACCCAGAGGCGGCCTTAAGCACCATTCACCTCAAGCTAGTCCAAGGATGGCACAAGGAGGGAGAAGAAACGCAGGGCTGAAGCCAACACGCCCCGCATGTGCAATTCCTCCGCGATTAAGCAGTCGAAGGCAAGGAACCTGCACATGAAGCTGCATCACTCCAACATCCCGCCGAGGTCAGGGGTGAACAAGCATGCAAAGAAATGCTCAAATTCGGCCCCCCCCCCCCTGTCCAGAAGAACTTGCAATGCTGTCTGAGCCTCCCTCCACTCAAGCGTGCGGGATCGACAGAACGTATGCCAAGCCTCCAATGAGAAGAGAGGCCAGTCTGCTAACCAGGACAACCCTGGAACTTCATAACGACCCCAGTAAGGACACAAAGATCCATACATGAGGGATTGAGGATCCAGTACAAAAACATAATCCGGAATGCGCAGATGGTAAGCCGCCAGGGGCCAGATTCACGAAAGCACTTACGCAAGCACTTATGAACGTGTACATCTTTCCTCAATCTTAGACGGCTTTGGTTACATTTATTAAACAGTTTACAAGCATGAAAACTTCCCATTCAACTGTTGTTATTGTTATAAACAGCCTCCTGGTGCTTCGGAGCTCATTAACTGTTTAATAATTGGAAACAAAGCTGCCAAAGATTGAGAAAAGATGTACAGGTTCGTAAGTGCTTGCGTAAGTGCTTTCGTGAATCTGGTCCCTGGGCTACCCGCACCACATAGAAAGGGACACGGGATGTCAAAAACTTCCGGAAGAACAAGACCAAAAAACCCACGGGACCACAGAACTGAACCCAGGAAGGGGTAGACGCCCAACCCAATTCGTACGAGAAAGGAGCGAAAGAGAATCCCCTGCCTCGTAACACCAAGCCCCGCTCCGAGGAAACAAAATCCCAGGCGGGGTCCAATGAAGCCCTAAGGCCCCCAAGTCAATCCCTCCCTCACCCCGCGAACCTCACCCAAAGGATGCGGGGCTGAGCCATCCTCCAAACCTCCCCGCCTCTAAAGAAAAGGCAGTAGCAGCCGAAAAAGCAGGAATGAAAGGGGGTCTCTGGTCACACCCAGTAGCTCCGGCTGGAGGACCCGGCTCGAATACCTCCACCACCACCCCGGAAGGAGACTTCCCCAAGACCTCCCGAGTCTCAACTCCAGCTAGACCCTGCCCCAACTCCGGGGAGGGGCGAACGGAACCAAGGCCAAAGCGACTCCCACCCCCAAGTCCAGGTCCCCAGAACCACAATGGGGCAGTCTTGGGGCATTCAAGAAAGCAGGGAACCTATCATGTTGCAGCATCCTAAGCCTAGCATGCAACACCACACCTGCCTGCACCCTCAAATCATGAACAGAAGCTAGGGTGAACTGGAGAAAGTTCGTATAACAACGTCGCATGACTCTGGGTCAAAAGAAGCACTGACCCGACAGGCAGCACGACAGAGACACCACTGGTGACTCACCCAGAGACAAGGGGACAGCAAACATCCGCCTTGCACAAGGCGAGAGGGGACTCAGGGGTCGTATCCATCGGACCACAGCCCCCACGAGGTTTCCCAAGTTCCTTAGTCATGGTAGTCCACTACGGGAAGCCCAGGCAGGGTACAGCTAACTGACGCCCAAAACTACCAAGCAAACTTCTAAAACCTGCACCCTCGGGACATGTACACTCACCGGAGCAAAGTGGGGAGTCACCAAGAACAAAAGGGTACAGCCAAACAAGGGGCAGACCCTCCACTAGTCAGAGAAAAAAAAAAAGTATAAACCCCACAAGAGGACAACGTGCCCAGGTGGGACAGAGCCAGCCTCTATGAGAGGTGACAACTAGCTACGCTGTACCCTGCGTCCCTACCAGTGACGATAACCCCCTACCCAGAGGTAAACAAAAATATACAAAACCCTAGCTGACAAGGGCGGTCAATCATCAAGCAGCAAAAGACACATCGGAGGTAGACCCCAAGGTGACTTGTGGAAGGTGGCCCCATGCCCCAAGGGCAATACTTACAGGGCACTTAGGGAAGGAAACCCTAGGCGCATGCAGCCCAAGTACTGAAGAGTATGATTCCTTGCTTGCTCACCAACTGTAGACATAACCGCACCACAAGGCACAGAAACTGAGACAAAATCTGGAGCCAGAGGCACATGACCTGCCAGTCTCACATCAGCCAAGAACAGAAGGGTGGATCACCGCTTCAAGGGTTTGGGGCTCCCCTTTCCCCCTCCCGGGGAGGGGGAGGTTGCACAGACAGTGGCGCAGCAACGTGATGACGTCATGCTCGTTTGCTAATTTCATTTGAGGAGTTCTGTCCACTCGTTCGGCTTTCGGTAGCAATATTTTCACCAGAATACGGATTTGTTTTGGGGTGCCTACCTTTCTGGGTGCCATACCCGGTCAGTGACACATAGAATGCTTCCAACTACACATGGGTTTCTATAGGCCATTACTCCTCATGCTTCTCTTAGGGGGCCAGGTTCTGGCTCATGGTCCCTGGTAGGCAAGAATTCCATGCACTTTGATGCTAGAAAACTAATATGCCATTTCAGCCTGGATAACTCCAGAGCCAATGGGGCTCCCCCCAGAAGCAACAGCCTGTTGGACCAAGCTCTCACAAGTTAAGCCTGGCCTTGGGCCCTCATTCCCCTCCTTCCTCCCCTCCCACAAACAAATGGGAAAGGTGGGATGAACAAGCATGTGCTAATTTGGAGAGATTTCAATAGCTTGTTGACATAGATGGAGAAGTTCTTTTGGCATTACTTGAGGTTGCAGCTTCTGTTCAAGCCAACAGTGGTCTGTGTTGTCTCGATGCAATCGTGATGCAACAAGACAAAACTTTCCCGGTGGTGACATAAATAAATAATAAATGCCACGTCTCCTTGTGCCTCTGTGACGGGGCCAGCTTCTGGTGCTCCAGTAAGCCTATGGAATTCCACAGCTGATGCAACCTAGTAGTTGCCACACTATCAAGGATAGTAGCCTTAGGGAGTCACAAGGGGGCTTCTCCGAGAAAAAACAAATCAGATTTTTTTTCTTGTGCATGAGAGACAATGCATCATTATACCTTGCAACGTTAGAGGATTAACACAAAATTGTTTGATTTTGTACTTTATTAATCTCATCAAAATCTTTTCATATTTTTATTGAATAAAATAAAAAATTGACATTACTGTATGTATTTAGTTAAGGAGACCTTAATCATGATCATTATTGAGCTGGTTATTATGTTATATTTGATATTTACAGGGAAGCAGTTTATTTGTGTAGTATAGAGGACCATGTTGAGATCATGCAATCCTTGCAACTTCCCAAGAAGATTACATTGCGTGGCTCTAATGGCAAACATTATATCATGATGTGCAAGCCGAAGGTAAAGATCTTTGCTGTTCTATAGTGTGTATCTAAAGCTATTTTATTTTTAATGCATAAAAGGATCTCTTTAATTCTTCATTTAATATATGAAACTTGTTTACCACTTTGCATAAATACCTCCTTTCTGAGCTGCTCTATATGGTTAGAATTTCAGTGTCTCAGAACAGGATTGTGCTACAGCCAGGCATGATGACTCAAGGACCAGTGCCACATGAAACTTTTCAAATAATCCCTGTATGATCAGTAGTCATTGGAGAATGCTCATTCTTGCCCAATATTATTAACAAAAGTTAAATTATTAAAGCTCAATGCCTTTCTGAACTCTACCATGGCATCAACAGGTTAATGGCAAATGAATTCGCTTACTAATGGTCTGTTGGCTTGCTCGGTTGTTGTTGCCTTAATGTAACCTTAGTTAATGTAATTAACTTTCCAATTTCATGTTAGCATTTGTACACTTGCCATTGCACATTGCCTTCAACCGAGCTACATCTATTAGAGGACGAAGAGGAGACGCACAGCCGGGGACACCACCCTAAGCCACATAGAAGTGCTGTGGCCCAGGAACATTTACAAGATACCAGCACCAGAACCCTGTATAACCTCTAAAACTCCCATGCTCAATATTCAACACGGGACATATTTGCAAACACTGTCAACAGCAGCATATGTCCTGATATCATGGCCATGAGAGTAGACAGTAGGCTAGCTAGACTTAATAACACTGCCGACAACCTAAGAAAGACGAGCCTTGGAACAGGGGGAGCAAGGTAATAGGCTCAACCCACAAGGCATCCACTGAGGCAAAATCACTGGCACGAAGGTAGTGGCAGAAAGCTGCCACCGGACACCACACATGATGCACCCTCAGCCGAACCAACTAGGCATCAATGACTAAAGGATCGCTCTGGAAGCGACTGACTCATTCTTCACCAGAAAAAAAGGAGCCAGCTGCAACAAACCAACCAACCACCAACACCAAAAGTACAAAACCCCCACCTCTGGAGAGCATGACACTGAACCACCTGACTGACAACCTGTCAAAACTCTTAAGTTGGTTTTGACATCATGACTTTCTGGTTGCCTTTCCCAATGGTGACATAAATATGTCACTGCGTCCTCTGCCTCTGTGAGAGAATCCAGGTTCTGGCATTGGTCCCCGGTAAGCCTATAGTACTTCATGGCAGATGTAACCTAGTATGTAGATGGTACTATATAAGTATAGCCCAGTGAACTACTGGGCTCACCCAGAGATTGTTGTTTCATTATGCTGAACGCTGATTTTCTGGGGGGAGCCCCTACAGCTTCCCGGAGCTATCCAGACTGATAGGGATAGTTCTAACATTTGGCATCAGTCGATGTGGGTGGAGTTCTAGGCCTACCGGGTTATCTTGAGATGATTTCGGGGCTTTTAGTGTCCCCGCGGCCCGGTCCTCGACCAGGCCTCCACCCCCAGGAAGCAGCCCGTGACAGCTGACTAACTCCCAGGTACCTATTTACTGCTAGGTAACAGGGGCATTCAGGGTGAAAAAAACTTTGCCCATTTGTTTCTGCCTCGTGCGGGAATCGAACCCACGCCACAGAATTACGAGTCCTGCGCGCTCTCCACCAGGCTACGAGGCCCCTAACCCGGGGACCACGGCCAGAACCTGGTCTCCTCAGAGAGGCACGAGGAGCAATGGCTTATAGGAATGCACGTGTTATTTTGGAGCACTCTATATCTGCCATCGACCGGGATAGGCACCCAGAAAGGTAAGCGCCTCAAAGCAAACCCGTATTCTGGTGAAACCAACGAAAATAACGAAACAAGTGGACAGAACTTCCCCATGGGAAAACTAACAAGCATGTCACATGAGCCATGCAGCATGTCTGCACAGCTCCCCCCTCCCCGGGTGGGGGGAAGGGGGAGCCCCAGACCCCTGCACCAGCGATCCACACCTTCAGTTCCTCAGCTGATGGGATAAGGTTTAGTCATTGTGGCTCCAGCTCCAGATTCTCTTGGGTGCTGTGCCTGGGTTCAGTACTTCTCTTCGGTGGTGTGTGAGCTGGGAGAAATATTCCAGGTTACTCGGGCTGCATGCACTTAGGGCAAACTTCCGTAAGTGCCCTGTAAGTACCGCCCTAGGGGCTTGGGGTTACCTTCCACAAGTCACCTTGGGTCTACCTCTGATGGTCTTTCGCTGCTTCGCGATGGACCGCCCTGAGTGTTGGGGGATGCCTCCCTAGTTTGCCTTGGGGTAAGTGGTAGTTTTTGCACTGGTAGCAGCGTAGGGTACTGCGTTGCTAGTGTTCACCTATAACAGCTGCCGGTTCTGTTCCCTCTGGGTATGTTGTCCTCTTGCAAGGTTTTTCTTTTCTTTTTGTTTTTGCCTGGCAGTGGGGGGGGTCTGCCTTGGTTTCCCTTTCCCTTTATATTAGGGTTGTTTGTGTTTGGTGGTACTCCCCTGCTTCGCCCTCGTGAGTGGACACGTCCCGAGGGTTCAGCTTTAGCAGTGTTGATTGGTAGTTTGGGCATTGGATAGCAGTACCCTGCCTGGGATACCCTTAGCAGACCCAGTCTAGGGGCCCTGGAAAACCCCGTGGGGCGCTCGGGTCCAATGGATGAGTGACTCCTGAGTCTCCTCTCGCATTTTGCGAGTTTGAGGGTTGCTTTGTCCCCTTGTCTCAGGGTGACGCTCATTGTTTTTGCCTCCGTCATGCTGCCTGTTGGGTCGGTGACACATTCGACCCAGAGTCCCGTGAGCTTTGATACTTGTATGTGACTCAGTTCACCCACTTGATGATGATATTATTCGGGTGCAGGCAGCTCGCACAATGCAGGACAGGTTTAGGTTGGTGCAATGCGCTAGGTTCGTTGCTTCCCCATATTTTTATAGGGACCCAGACTTGGGGGTGTTGGTTGCTTCGGCCTTGGTTCCGTCTGCGCCCCCTCGTTCTTCCCCTGCTGTGGTTCATTCGGTCCCTTCCCCTCTTCCTGCTTTTGGCTCCTAAGCATCTGAGGGCTTCGGGGTCGGGGCAGGGCTCAGAGGTTTCTGAGACTGGCAGTTTCAGGGGTTGCCCCTTCCTGGGTGGTTGCGGAGGCATTTGAGTCAGTTCCTCCAGCCGTAGCTCCGAGGTCTGACCAGTGGGTCCATCCTCTTCCTGCTATTCCAGCTGCCCTAGCTTTTCCTTGTGAGGCCAGGGCTTTGGAGGACGACTCAGCCCCGGGGCCTGACGTGGAGGTTCCCGGTGTTGGGGAGGAGCTGACTTGGGGTCTTTGGCTCCTTTTGACCCCGTCTGGGTTTTCCGACCCTCCGAGCGGGGCTTGCTGTTACAAGGAGTGGGGTTTTCCTTCCCCCCTCTGCGTACGATTTGGATTTGGGTTCGGCTCCTCTCCCATGTTCAGTTCTGTATCCCTGCAGGTCCTTCGGTTCCGCCCTTCCGGAGGTTTTTGGCTTCCCGCATCTCTCCACCTGAGGTTTGAGCGGCCATTGCGGCTTACCTCCTGCGCGACCCAGATTATGCCTCTATAATGAATCCGTCTTCCTTTACGTTTGGGTCTTCGTCTCCATACTGGGTTTGTTATGAGGTTCCGGAGTCGTCCTGGCTAGCAGACTGCCCTTTGTTTTTGCTGGATGCGTGGGATACCTTCTGTCATAACCGCACGCTGGAGTGGCGCGAGGCGTTGACTGTGGTCCAGGTTTACCGGGGGGGGTGACTTTGCGCACCTTAATGAGTGCCTTTTCGCTCCGGTTCAGGATGTTGGCGCAGTTCAGCTTCACGTACAGGTTTCCTCCTTGTTGGCAGCGCTTGTGGCTGAGGACTTGCGCACACAGGGCTCATTGGCTTCGGTCCTGCGCTTCTTTTCCCTCATTCAGCTATCTTCAGATTGGCTTACAGAGGATGTAGAAGCACTTGAGGCATTCCTGGGTCTAGCGCCTTGGTCTAGGCTGTTTGTGCGTCATCTGCCCTTTTGAAGCTGTTTGCGCCAATCCTGTGGGACGCACTGTTGCAGGTTTGTGCTGCGCGCCTCGTGTGACAGCAGGTGGTGATCACTTCCTCCTTGGAATCCACTTGGGCCCTGGCTCTTAGATTGTCTTCGCCATTTTGTCCTTTGCTGTTTGCTGCTTCTGCGGTTAAACAGTATATGCAGGCGGCTTCTTCTAGCTGCCACCTGATGCCAGACCTTTTGGTTCTCCGGGGGTCCAGGGTGGGTTCCTCCCGAAGGGGTCAAGCCAGGGCCAGTGGTTCCACCCATTAAGATGGGCCACAGGTGCGATGGGTTCCTCCCGAAGGGCTCGTGCCAGGGCCCGCGGTTCCGCCCGTCGAGGTGGGTCCTGGCTGCGTCTGGTCAGTGAGGTGCTCCCTCTGTGCGCAGGTCAAGTTTTCGTAAGGGGCATCTGCCCTTTCGCAGTACGCCCCATTGACGGGGCAATGGGTGGGAGGCTTCCTCTGTTCTCACATGCCTGGTCCCACGATTTGTGGGGTTTTCGGGTCGTTTCTCGCGGTCTGTGGTGGCTCCTCCTCTTTCAGGAGGTTCAGGGCTGGCAGGGCAGGTCTCTTCTGAACTCTGTTGGGTCATCTTAGAGTGGGTGCGTTTGGGCGTGGTCGAAACGACGATGATCCTCAGATGGGTTTCCTGCCTGTTTCCAGCTCTAAAACGGGACTGTGCGGACCTGCAGTTCATTCTGAGCTTGTCCCGTCTAAACCCCTGGGTTTTCTGTGGGTAGCCCCTATGGCTCCCTGGAGCTTATCGGGCTAATGTATGTTATATTTGACCAGGACATTAGCAATGGAGTTCAGACCTACCAGGAACCAGGGCCAGAACCTGGCCCCTTCAGAGAGGTTTCAGGAAGCAATGGCCCTGGAAAACCCCGTTGTAGTTGGGGTTTTTCCTTATCTGCCATTGACTGGGGTTAGGCACCCAGAAATGTAGGCATAACAAAACAAACCCCATTGTAAAAACTAAAACAAAAACCGAACAGAGGTAGAGAACTCCCTACAATCCCAAGGAAACAAGCAAACAAGCAATTATCACAATTTAATGCCGCGCCAGTTGTCCATGCAGCCCTCGCCTCCCCGAGAGAGGGCGGGAGGGCCCCGGACCTCACTGCGCCGGTTGCCTTCAGTTCGTAAGCTAGTGTCAACCGGGATAGATGCTTCTCTGGCCTCAAATTCCTGGGAGGTGTTTTGCCTTGTGTGGTGTTCTCTGCTGTTTTAGTGTGGTGTGTGGTGGCCAGGAGTACTTCGTCAGTGCCGGGGCTGCATGTACTTAGGGGCTTCCTTCCCTAAGCACCCTGTGAGTACTGCCCCTGCGTGACAGGGTTATCTTCCCTGGGGTGTTCGGGAACCGCTCCTGTAGGGGTTCTTGCTGCTCGGCATTTGCCTCGCCCTTGGGGCCAGCTGGGGCTTGGGGCCTTTGTTTAGTCTTGGGTCAGGAATGGTGTTGTGCTGGTTAGGGCATCAAGGTGTTGCGCAACTTGCCATTTAAGCGGCGACCGGTTCCTGTTGCCTCTGGGGACGGTGTACTTTTGCGGGGTTTTTCTTGTGTTTTATTTTTGTTTGTCTGGTGGGGGTTCTGCCACGTGGGCCTATAGTTCCCCCGATAGGAGGCCTATAATTCCCCTAGAAGGCTTGGTTGACGACCGGGCCGCGGGGACGCTAAGCCCCGGAAGCACCTCAAGTTAACCACCTCAAGGATACTGTTTTGGTGGTCCTCTGCCAGGCCCCAGTGCTTGTACATGTCACGCGGGTTTCAGTGTCATCATCTACCCCTTGTTAGTTTGGGTTTTTTAACTGGTTAGCAACACCTTGCCCGGGATTCCCGTAGTTGTTACCCTACGGGCCCTGGAAACTCTTGTCGGGGCTTGGTGGACCCATGGATGCGTCTTCCGAGTTCCAGCCTGCCCTGTGCAGGTTTGAAAGTTGCTGTTTGCCCTTGTCTCAGGGTGACAGTCACCTGTTTTGCCTCAGTCATGCTGCCTGTTGGGTCAACAACACCTTTGACCCCGGAGTCTTGCGAATCGTGTTCTCTACCTGTGCTACAGTTTTATTCTGAGGAATGTTCCTGTTAGGATACAGGCAGTATCCGCGTTGCATGTTAGGTTTAGGTTACTACAACGCGCTAGGTTGGTTTCCCACCCAGATGCTTCGAGGCTGCCCTGTTTTGGTTTTAGGGACCCGGACCTGGGGGCGTTAGTCGCTTCAACTTTAACTCCTTCCGCACTCTCTGGTCCTTCCCCTGTGGTTCATCCTGCACCTCCCCCCCCCCCCCTGTGCTCGGCTCCTAAACGTCTGAGAGTTTCGGATTCGGCACAGGATTTAGTTGGTAATGAGGTCCTGTCCTGGTCGATGGCAGATATAGAATGCTCCAAATCACATGTGCATTTCTATGGGCCATTGCTCCTCGTGCCTCTGTGAGGGGACCAGGTTCTGGCTCGTGGTCCCCGGTAGGCCTAGAACTCCACCCACATCGACTGATGCCAAGTTAGGGATATGCATATCAGCCTGGATAGCTCCAAGGAGTCTCCGGAACTCACCCAAAAAATGGAGTTTCATTACATTCAACGCTGGTTTTTTGGGCAGCTGCTTGTTTTTTACCAGCTAGTTATTTGTTTTGGAAAGCCTATTTTTTCTGAGCTACTGCCCCGATTGATGGCAGAATATGAAAATAGCTTACATGTAGAGTGCTCATACCCCATTGCTCCCTGTGCCTCTCTGAGGGGGGCCAGGTTCTGGTTTGTGGTCTTCGGTAGGCAAAGAACTCCATGTGATTGATGACCCCCCAGTTTGGATACCTTCAGGGAGCCTCCGGAACTATCCCCAGAAAAGGGGGTTTCATTACATTCAACACTGGCTTTATTTTATATTTTTTTTTTTTTTTTGCATTCATCGGGAGGGTCTCATGTGAAGGCTGCACAGTACTGGGGGTTAATGAAAAACACCCCTGACTGTGTTACACAGTTTAAGGGTTAAAGGTGGTGTCTCTGGGTCTTGGTTTGACTGAGTCCCTTCATTTCCTTAAGATTTCCCTCCTCCATACTCACAGTTGGAAGGTGTTAGACAAGTAGGGTGGTATATGTAGGGTGATAGTAGAGGTATCGATGTGACTCATTGTCTTTGGGTTCAGTCTCTATCTCTTGAAGAAAGGTGAAGAAAGACTCTACCAAGAAAATATGATTTTCAAAATGTTGCCCATCATCAGACAGCATTATACTAGACATGTCATATTTTATATGAATAAAACAATAAATTTGTGTTTTCAGGATGATTTACGGAAAGATTGTCGATTAATGGAATTCAATAATTTTGCCAACCGATGTCTTTTGCGAGATCCAGAATCCAGGAAACGAGATCTTCATATCAGAACCTACGTAAGTTTTAACAGTACAGTAAATAACTACTGCAATGATTAATCTTGCATTTGAATGTTTGGGTGAAAACAACTGGTATTTGAATACAAGTTTTGATCTATTAAGTTTAAAAGCAAGTGGTAGGATGTGTTAGTTGTAATGAAGTGTTAAGTTGTTAATTTTAAAGGTTTAAATAATTTTAAAGTTGTTTAACCACTTAACTGCGCCAACCGAATATTCTCGGTCAGCGGGAAACTGCACCAACCGAGTATTCTCGGTCAGCGGGAAACTGCGCCAACCGAGAAAACTTTGATTTTTTGGTACCAATTCTAAATGTGTACAAGGTTGGTTGTGTACGAAATGGACTCTTAGGACCTCCAGTGAGAGGCAGCCATCTTGGAAAAAATTCCCAGAATGCCCTAGGGCTGCTGGCTGGGTTAATACTGAATAAGCAACTATGGGTGGCGCACGCGCCTCTGGCTCCCAAACACCTGTCCAAAGCAGTGTTGAAAGATAACGCTCTGTTGGTGAAATTCAAACCTTATTGTTTGAAGAACATAAAGGGTCATAATATTGGTGAAGCTAGGTGCAATAAGGACCTAACACAAAGGTCGGATGCAAGAGATAAAGCACCTATGAGGACGATACAGCGAGAGTATCCAGTTGTAGCTCTGAGCGTCACCCTTGCAATCCTATGCTATCTACAATTTATTTAGATGATACATAGATGAATCGTTTTCTGCGTTCAGTGATGATGCATCTGATACAAGTAGCATAGATGAACAGTGTTAGCAGCTTCCATGGTAGTGTTTTCCATAGATATTTTCAAGAATATCTGAATCTCTTCCTAACTGACGGACACTCTTTGAGGCAAGCTGAATCTCTTCCTGTGTGGGACCATACAAAGCGATCTTTTCAAGACTACCTTACAAATTGATCTTTTCCTGTAATCTTTTCAATACTACCTTATGCTTTACAAGCTTGGCTACATACAACCTACAAGTACTAAAGCCAAGGGTGTACGTGAGTGCGTTATTTGCAAGCACACAGAATGAAGAAACAGGAAGCGAAAATTTATCTGTACCAGGTGCACTGAGAGCGAAGTCGCGCTGTGTACCATGGGCTACTTCGTTGATTATTACTCTCTTCCGAAGATCTGAATATGTAATCCAGTGTGTTACTGTGTAAATAGTGTGTGAAGCTGTACATATTGTAATGTTAGTGAATTTTTAGTAGGTAATATTGCGACAATAAACATTTAATGTGGACACATTACTGACACATGTATCACAGTTCCAGGGAACATTATGAACGTTCTACTGTATACATATTGTAAAAGACACCAATATTCATCATATACAATAAAAAACAAATGAAACCGCATTGGAAATACATAAAGCAAATAATTGAAAATATATTTGTGGCAACACCCGGTGCTTGAATGGCCCACGCGACCGTGTCTGGGCATGTCACCCACGGGCGACCAGGCCCTGATGACGTCACAGCGCACCTTGTTCACTTCCCCACAGCCAAAGTAAGTGGAATTTAGTATTTATTTTTACATAGACATGTTCAGGGAAGGCAATTTATAATTTTACGAAGAAAAAAGAATTTTTGGGGAACACTTTATTTCATGCGCACCAGGGGAATTTCACAATAAACTCGGCGCAGCATGGTGGTTAAATAAATTTAAATAAAAGTGGTTTTAAATAAAACAGCTAATGAAATGATACTTGTTTTGTCACATAATAACACAAAATAACTTATTACCTTTAAGAGATATTTGAAGTGTCAGGCACAAAACAAAGGCCATTCAGGGAAAAAACAAATTGATGAATGTAATGAAACACCTCCCAGCAAGCATTAGAAATATTGCTGGAACTAAGGTGGATGTATTCAAGATGCACTTAGACACGTTCTTGCAAGAAATTTCTTGCAATAATGTGTCCTGGTTGGTTCTTGCACGAACATTCCTGGTTGGTCCCGCATGCAGGACCAACCAGGCTGTAGTGAATGTGTGGGCCTGTGGGCTGCTCCAAGCAACAGCCTGTTGGACCAAGTTATCACAAGTCATGCCTGGCCTCAGGCCAGGCTCGGGAAGTAGAGGAACACCCGAGACCCTCTCCAGGTATGATCCTGGTACTTCATTCTGGTAGAGCTGTGTTGGCACCTTGTGACTATCTTGCCGAGTTTGTTCCATACTGCAAAGTCACATCTGTCATGGAAGTTCTGTTTGGCCTACCAGAGACCAGAGCCAGAACCTGGCCCCCCTGTCACAGAGCAAATGGCCTGCGGGCTTTGCGAAAGTGAATTTTCTTATATTTATTCGGCATCTGTGTTTAGCTAGTTTAAATCTATGACCTCTTGTTCTTAAAGTTCCAGGTCTCAGGAAATCTTCCCTATCGATTTTATCAATTCCTGTTACTATTTTGTACGTAGTGATCATATCGCCTCTTTTTCTTCTGTCTTCCAGTTTTGGCATATTTAATGCCTTTAACCTCTCCTCGAAGCTCTTGCCCTTCAGTTCTGGGAGCCACTTAGTAGCATGTCTTTGCACCTTTTCCAGTTTGTTGATGTGCTTCTTAAGATATGGGCACCACACAACCGCTGCATATTCTAGTTTTGGCCTAACAAAAGTTGTGAACAATTTCTTTAGTATATTGCCATCCATGTATTTAAAAGCAATTCTGAAGTTAGAAAGCGTGGCATAGGCTCCTCGCACAACGTTCTTTATGTGGTCCTCGGGTGATAGTTTTCTATCTACAACCACCCCTAGATCTCTTTCTTTATCAGAATTCTTTAAAGATTTCTCACATAATATATAGGTTTTGTGGGGTCTATGTTCTCCTATTCCACATTCCATAACATGGCATTTATTAACATTAAATTCCATTTGCCAAGTGTTGCTCCATATACTTATTTTGTCCAGGTCATCTTGAAGGGCATGACAATCATCTAAGTTTCTTATCCTTCCTATTATCTTAGCATCATCAGCAAACATGTTCATATAACTCTGTATACCAACTGGTAGATCATTTATGTAGACAATAAACATCACTGGTGCAAGAACTGAATCCTGTGGTACTCCACTTGTGACATTTCTCCAGTCCGATACATTGCCTCTGATCACTGCCCTCATTTTTCTTTCAGTCAGAAAATTTTTCATCCATGTTAGAAGCTTACCTGTCACCCCTCCAATATTTTCCAGTTTCCAGAACAACCTCTTATGTGGAACTCTGTCGAAAGCCTTTTTTAGGTCCAGAAAGATGCAGTCAACCCAACCATCTCTTTCCTGTAATATCTCTGTGGCTCAAACATAGAAACTGAGTAAATTCGATACACAGGATCTTCCAGATCGAAAACCATACTGTCTGTCTGATATTATATTATTTCTCTCCAGGTGTTCTATCCATTTAGTTTTGATTAGTTTTTCCAATACTTTCACTATTACACTTGTCAATAATACAGGTCTATAATTGAGGGGGTCTTCCCTGCTGCCACTTTTGTAGATTAGAACTATGTTAGCCTGTTTCCACACGTCTGCTACGATTCCTGTACACAGGGATGCCTGAAAGATCTGGTGAAGTGGAATGCTGAGCTCAGATGCACATTCAGAACCCATGGTGAAACTCCATCTGTGCCAGCTGCTTTGTTCTTACTGAGCTCCTTTAGCATATTTTCCACTTCATCTCTAGACACCTCTATCCGCTCTATGTTGTTGTTCTCTGGAATTCTTATTGTGTCTGGTTCTCTGAAGATTTCATTTTGTACAAACACACTTTGGAACTTTTCATTTAATGTTTCACGCGTTTCCTTTTCATTTTCCGTGAATCTGTTTGCCATTTTCAACCTCTGGATATTATCCTTTACCTGCAATGTGTTGTTTATGAATTTGTAGAATAGGCCCGGTTCTGTTTTACATTCATCCGCTATCCCTTTTTCAAAATTTCTTTCTGCCTCTCTCCTTACTGCTGTATAGTTGTTTCTCGCATCTTTGTATCGCTGGTATGTTTGGGGGTTTGGCCTCTTCCTATACTGATTCCATTTTTGTGTCTTTTGGTCTCTGGCCCTCTCACAATTTCTGTTGAACCAATCCTGTTTTCTGGCCCTGCATCTCTGTTTTGGTATGAATGTTTGTGTGCCTTCCTCGTTTATTTTGCAAAATTTGGCATACATTTCATTTACTTCCCTGCCTAGCAACAAGTCTGTCCAATTACACTCATTAAAAAAATTTTGAAGTTCGCCATAGTGACCTCTCCTTAAATCGAGTTTATCAACTGTTTCAATGTCCCCATTTTCTTCTAGATGATATCTTAAAGCATAATCAATATCTAACAGGATGTGATCACTCTTTCCCATGGGAGGAAGGTACTGGATATCAAATATTTCTTCTTCTTTCCTGGTGAATACTAGATCCAGTACTTTTTTTTTTTTTTTTTTTGAGATATATACAAGAGTTGTTACATTCTTGTACAGCCACTAGTACGCGTAGCGTTTCGGGCAGGTCCCTGGAATACGATCCCCTGCCGCGAAGAATCGTTTTTTCATCCAAGTACACATTTTACTGTTGCGTTAAACAGAGGCTACAGTTAAGGATTTGCGCCCAGTAAATCCTCCCCGGCCAGGATACGAACCCATGACATAGCGCTCGCGGAACGCCAGGTGAGTGTCTTACCACTACACCACGGAGACTGTTTAATGATGCACGGTGATGTACTGATGGTACATCACCTTCCCTCATTCTTGTGGCCTGCTTTATGTGTTGATACAAGAATGTCTCCAGAATGAGGTTCACAAATCTGCATGTCCAAAAGTCCTCTGTTCTTACTTCATAGGCCTCCCAGTCTATTGCTTTAAAGTTGAAGTTCCCCAGTATCAACAGTCATGATTTATCTTTATCTGCTTGTACAATAATATCTCTCATGACCATTATGAGGCCCTCTCGTTTGTCATCCAGTTCTTCCTTTGTCCATGTGTTGCTTGCTGGTGGGCTGTAGGCATTTACAATTATCAGCTTATCATTCTGATTCCAGATCTGCAATGCCATTATGTCAATATCTCGAGGGTTTTCAAATATTAACTCTCTTACCTTCAGGTGTTTTTTCACCAGTACAGCCACTCCTCCCCCTTCCTAGTTTTCCTGTCACATCTCCAAACTGAATAGCCTCTTGGGAATATGACTTCATTTAATATATTTCCTTCAAGTTTCGTCTCTGATAATGCGACAATATGTGGGACCCTAAGTTGAATTATATCTTGCAATTCCAAAGTTTTTGACCTCACGCCATCAATGTTGGTACAATGGGGCCTCGACTTACGATGCTAATCCGTTCCCAGAGACGGATTCGGACTTATGGGAAAAATCGAAACGATTTTTCCCATAAGAAATATAGGGATTTGAATTAATCCGTTCCCCACTCTCCAAAATATTAACATACAAATACATTTTATACTGAGTACAATGTTTTTTCTCTGGAAAGCCCCTACAGCTTCCTGGAGCTTATCGGGCTAATGTATGTTATATTAGACCAGGACATTAGCTAAGGAGTTCAGACCTACCAGGGACCAGCGCCAGAACCTGGCCCCTTCAGAGAGGTTTCAGGGAGCAATGGACCTGGAAAACCCCTTTGTGGTTGGGGTTTTCCTTATCTGCCATCGACCGGGGTTAGGCACCCAGAAAGGTAGGCATAACAAAACAAACCCCACATGGTAAAAAAAAAAAAAACTAAAACAAAAACCGAACAGAGAGGTAGAAACTCCCTACAATCACAAGGAAACAAGCAAACAAGCAAACATCACACTTTACTGCCGCGCCGATCGTCCGCGCAGCCCTCCCCGCCCGAAGAGGGGGAGGGGGGAGCCCCGGACCTACCGTGCCGGCTGCCAAGCTTCAGTTTGTTCGCTAATGTCAACCGGGATAGACGCTTCTCTAGCCTCAGTTTCCTGGGCGGTGTTTGCCTTGTGTGGCGTTCACTGCCGTGTGTTGTGTTGTGCGGTGGCCAGGAGTACCTCATCAGTGCCAGGGCTGCATGTGCTTAGTGGCTGACTTCCCTAAGCGTCCTGTGAGTACTGCCCTTGCGTAACAGGGTTATCTTCCCTGGGGCGTTTGGGAACCATTCCCGTAGAGGTTCTTGCTGCTCGGCATTTGCCTCGCCCTTGGGGCCAGCTGGGGCTTGGGGCCCTTGTTTGGCCCTGGGTAGGGATTGGTATTGTGCTGGTTAGGGCATCAAGGTGTTGTATAGCCTGCCACCTAAGCGGCGGCTGGTTCCTGTTGCCTCTGGAGACGGTGTACTTTTGCCGGGTTTTTCTTTTGTTTTTATTTTCATGCCTGGTGGGGGTCTGCCTAGTGTGGCTATAGTTCCACTGGTAGTGTTTGGCGGCCCTCTGCTAGGCCCCCGTGATTGTACACGTCTCAGGGGTTTTCAGTGCTATCCTCTACCCTCTTGTTATGTTTGGGTTTCTTAACCGGTTAGCAACACCTTGCCCGGGCTTCCGGTAGTTATTACCCCTTCGGGCCCTGGAAACCCCTGTCTGGGCTCGTGGGACCATTGAATGCGTCTTCCGGGTTCCAACCCGTCTTGTACGGGATTGTTGGTTGCTGTGCCTTTGTCTCCGGGTGACAGTCGCCATTTTTACCTCCGTCATGCTGCCTGTTGGGTCACTGACACTTTGACCCGGAGTCTTGCGAGAGCTTCTCTGCTTGTTCTCTAGTACTCTCCTTATGTTATTACTGTTCAGAGTACAGGCGGCATCCGTGTTGCAAGCTAGGTTAGGTTGCTGCAACATGCTAGGTTGGTTTCCCCATTCGGATGTCCCGAGGCCGCCCCGTTTGGTTAGGTGCTGTTCGCCCCTTTCCCTTCCTGTTTCCGACTCCGGTCTGTTTGTGGGTTTCGGGGTCGGGGCGGGGTTTAGTTGGGGCAGAGACTCGGGCAGTTTTCGGGGGCTGCCCCGTTCGGGTTGGGGGACGGAGGTTTTCGAGCCTGTTCCTCCTGCCAAGGCTTCTGGGTCTTACCAGCGGCCCTTTCTTGCTGCCTTTCCCATGGACTCTTGCTTTTCTTTAAGGGCGAAGGGCTTGGAGGACGGCTCTGCCCCGGGGCCTCTGTTGTTGGTTCCGGGGCTGTGGGGGATGCCTGCTAGCAGTTCTGGGGCGGTTTGCCCCTGCCTGGGTTTTCTGCTGTTGTGCGGCGTTTTTCGCCCATGCAGTCTGCTAGCTTCCCCCTTTTGCTGGCGTGTTTTTGTATATTTAGCTTCAGTCACAGCCCCTGCTGGCGGCCATTTTCATCTGCCAGTTTCCCGGCGTGGCCACCAGGGCGGGGTTGCGGTTTGTTTACATGCGACTGGATGTGCGAGCGAGCATCTCGGGTGAGTTTTCAACTTTTTTCAGGGGTTTTTATTCTCCTGTTGTCGTTTCTTTGCTTTTCTGGTGGTTTCTGCCCGTTGCCTGTTCCTCTGGGAACGTTTGGGTGTTGATTTTATACCGGGTTTTCCATTTTTGTCTGTTTTGGGTCTGGGCCTTTGGGTTTGGGCTCAGTGTCCCTGGCTGGTATGCTTGCTCCCACACCTCGTCCCTCGGTTTTCGGTCTGTTATGACCGTTTTCCCAAAGGGTTCTGTCAGGGGGCTGTGCTTTGCCTTTCTGTGGTGTTCTCCGCCGGCAAAATGTGGTGGTTTGGGCTACCCCTGGTTCGATTCTGGGTTCCTTTGGGTTCTTCGGTTTCATTCCGGAGGTTTCTTCCTCTTGGGCCCCCTTTTGTGGGTTCAGGGGACTTTGTTTCCTCGTGTGTGTGATCCGATTCTGCCTTCTGGGGTTCCGGGGTCTTCCTGGCTTGCACACTGATCTTTCTGGGGGGAGTCCCGTCGGCTCCCCAAGGCTATCCCAGGCTGATATGCTAATGTCAGACTTTGGCATCAGTCATGTGTATGGAGTTCTTAGGCCTAACGGGGACCACGGCCAGAACCGGGCCCCCTCAGAGAGGCAAGGGGAACAATGGCCTATAGAAGCCCCCGTGTGGTTGGAAGCATTCTATGTCTGCCATCGACCAGAACAGGCACCCAGAAAGGTAAGCGCCTCAAAACAAACCCCTATTCTGGTTAAAATTGCTACCAAAAACCGAACTAGTGGATAGAACTCCCCAGTAGAAAACAAGCAAACTAGTGTGACGTTACACGCCGCCGCGCCTCTGTCTGCACAGCTCCCCCCTCCCCGGGAGGGGGAAGGGGGAGCCCCAGACCCTCCACGCCGGCTACCCACACCTCAGTTCTTGAGGCTGGATGTCAAAAACGCGAACAAACAGCCGACCGGAGGGAGGGAGGGATGCCGGGGAGCCTCCGGGACTCACCCAGAAAATGGCGTTTCATTACATTCAACGCTGGCTCTCTGGGGGGAGCCCCGTCGGCTCCCCGGAGCTAACTACCCACAGACGGAAAAAGAGGGACTTACCCGGGAGGGTAAGTCCCTCTTTTTCACATATCACATATCTTGTGTGTATTTGTATGTGTGTGTACTTTTTCTTTCAGAAGGGGTTCTGTTCCCTTCTCTGTTGCCGGGGCGCTGGGGGAGCAGCTTGCTCTGTTGTCTCTCGCATGGTCCCGCTGTTGGTGGGCGCTTTGGGTTGTCTTCCGGCATCTGGTGGCGTCGGTCGACGGCTTCTCTCTCTTTGGGGGGGTTCAGCGCTGGCGGGGTGGGCTTTTTCCCCTGCGCTTCGTCATGTCATCTTAGTGGGTGCATTGGACGTGGTCGTTCCGCCCCATCCTTCTGGGGTTCCCGTCTGCTCTTTGCAGTCATGAGATTTTCCCATCTGCAGTTCTTCTGGACTTCTTCAGTCTGCACCTTGGCTCCTATGCCCCTCATCGGAGGACTGTTGTCTCCTGTCTGGCTTCTGTTGGGGCCGGGTGCCTGGATGGTGGTCCTGGTCCTCCAGGTCACTTCTTAGCATGTTCCTCTCCAGTTTTCTGGGACTGACAGTTGGTGGTGGGGCTTCAGGTTTGCTGCTTTTCTTGCCTTCCCTATTTGGTAATGGGCACTTGGTATAATTTTTGCATCTTTACCGGATCTTAGTGCCCTGTTTGCGTCTGAGATTCGGTGTCTGGCCTACCTCGACGACTGGCTGGTGTGGGCTCCCAGTCAGTCCGCTCGTCTGCTCGCCAGGGGTATGGTTCCTTCCAGATCGCCGGGTTTGGTTTCCTGGTGATCTGGAGGCTTTTCCATCTGTTTCCGTCCCGGTTTCGGACCTGGGCCTTGTTTAGGGCTATTGGGCCACTCATTGTCTTTCCTTCCAGAAGTGTTACTGCGGCTGTGGTCCCGCCTTCGGCTGTACATGAGGGGGTCCCGGGTTGCTCAGCAGTTGCTTGAGCGGTTGCTTGAGTGGTTGTGCGGGAGTCTGAACTTCAGCGTGCTGGTCTGCCCGCGGAGTCGGGTTTGGCTTCGGCGTCTGTTTGGTTCCTTCGGAGACTCCCCTTCCACCTCTTGCATTCGTTGGGTTCGTTCCTCCGGGGATCTTGTGTTGGTGCTGCGTCACCAGCTTCCTCTTTGGGGTTTTCAGGGTTCCGTGCCTTGGCACCTCCCCGAGCCTTTGCTCGATGTTTTCACGGACGGGTCATCTCTCGGCTGGGGCTCTGTGACCAGTGCTCACCAGGTCAGCCAAGGTTGGTGGAGTCTGTCCGTCCGTCGGGCTCACAGCACGGTTTGGGAGTTCGTGGCTGTCTGGTTTGCGCTTCGGAGGGTTTGGGTCACTCGGTGCTCTGCCATTCAGCTCTGTTTGGACTGTTCTCTGGCGGTTCTTGCCAGAACCACAGGGGTTTGGCTAACCGTGAGGTTCATGTGTGGGGTGTCCTGCGTCCTGGCGGACAGCTGTCTCGGTTCATTCCTCTGTCCGCGGATTGGCCAGTCGTTGCCGACTCAATTTGTTGGCTCTGTCGGACGTATGGACTCCTGGCCATGGACGTCTTCGAGTCAGCGTGGTCTAGGCGTCGCCCATTTTATGTGGTGCCCTTTCCCACCTGCGAGGCATTCACGGTGGATGCTTTTCGGCAGGACTGGTTGAGGTGGGGGTACCTGTTCCTCTTCTCCCAGTACAGCTGTTGCATGGGGTTCTGGCTCGGTTGTAGCCCACTCCCACGAGAGCAGTCCTTATGGTTCCTTGGTGGCCGGCCCAGCCTTATTATTCAGACGCTGCTTGATAGGTGTCCGAACCCGGGGCGTTTTCCCGCGACTCCGCCTCTTTCGGCAGGTCGAATTGGTCCTGTATGTGACTGGTTTGGCCTTCTCCTCAGCTCTTCGCATCTGGTATTTTGACGCGGGTTTCACCATCACTATAGTGTTCTGGTGGCTTTGTTGACGGTGTCCCACCTGCGAGCTTCGTCTTGGCGACAGTATGACGTTTTGTACGCTTTCTCGTGTTTTGTTTCGCCTCTGGCCTGCTTATGCATCGCCTGAGCCATCCTGGTCCTTGATCAGGGTGCCTTCTTATCTTCTTCTCAGTTTGTGGTAGCCCCTTTGGTTCAGGTTTCTGCTCTTTGGTACTGGTGGTAGATTTGTACGTGTGCAGCCTTTCTCCGTCCTGGCGACAGTCGAGTCGGCTGCTTTCCGGAGGGGTTCTTGGGGTATTGATGCTTGATATGTTTGGCCGGGGGTGCGTCCTGTGTTGTCCAGTTGTGTTTTTTGCTTTTGCCGGCATACCGTGTCTGGGGATGCGCTGTGGTTGATCCGGTTCCCCTCGTTCCCTGTTTTCAGGGCTCGGGTCTCCCAGGTCGTCCGCAGATTTTTCATTCTTCCAGCCTGCGGTCTGTCTTTGCACCCGTGCTGTTCAGACATTTGCAGCTTTTGCTGCTGTGTTGGGACGTCTAGGGCTCATTTCGGGCACATTTGAAAGTCGCACAGGTTCTTGGTCGCCCATTCTTTGTGCATCTGCTCCTGTGCGTTCTTGTTGCCTTGGGTCGCAGGTTGCGACCTGTTGTCTCTGCTTTGCGTTGCAGAGTTTGTGGCGGCCGCCTCCCGAGTTAGCCCTTTCTTTTCCTTCTCTTTGGGTATGAAGCTCCAGGGAGCCGTAGGGGCTCCCCACAGAAAACCAGCATTGAATGTAATGAAACGCCATTTTCTGGGTGAACCCCGGAGGCTCCCTGGCAACCCTCCCTCCCACCGGTCGGCGGTTTTTCTGGGGGGAGCCCCGTCGGCTCCCCGGAGCTTTACCGGCTGATATGCTAATGTCAGACTTTGGCATCAGTCATGTGTATGGAGTTCTAGGGCCTACCGGGGACCACGGCCAGAACCTGGCCCACTCAGAGAGGCAAGGGGAGCAATGGCCTATAGAAACCCCCGTGTGGTTGGAAGCATTCTATGTCTGCCATCGACCGGGTCAAGCATCCAGAAAGGTAAGCATTCCAAAACAAGCCCCTATTCTGGTGAAAATTGCCACCTAATGCCAAACTAGTGGATAGAACTCTTCAACAGAAAACAAGGAAACTAGTATGACGTCATACGTCACCGCGCCGCTGTCTGCGCAGCTCCCCCCTCCCCGGGAGGGGGAAGGGGTAGGCCCAGACCTCCCACGCCGGCTATCCACCCATCAGTTCTTCGGCTGATGCTATAGGCAACGGTTATGTGCTCCGGCTCCATTGGTTGTTTCAGCACTGTACCTAGAGTGTGGTGTCTGTTTTCTAGGTGGTGCGTGAGCCGGGAGTGATTCTCCAGTACTCGGGCTGCATGCGCCTAGGGTTCCCTTCCCTAGGTGCCCTGTAAGTACTGCCCTTGGGTTGTTGTTGTTGTTAAAGATTCGCTACCTGGAACAGAAAGTTCCAAGTAGCACGGGCTATGGTGAGCCCGTAGTGGATGATGATTTTTTTTTTTTTTTTTTTTTTTTTACCATTTGGGGCTTGGGGCCACCTTCCACAAGTTCCTTGGGTCCTGCCCCTGCTTGGCCGTTTACTGCTTGGTTTTCGGCCGCGCTTTGTGTGCTCGGGTGTTCTGTCTCCCTTGTTCGCCTTAGAGTTAAGGGCAGTTTTTGCACTGGTGGGGCGCAGGGTACTGTGCAGCTTGTCTTTACCAATCATAGCGGCCGGCTCTGTTCCGCTTGGGTACGCTGTCCTCTTGCGGGGTTTTCTTTTTCTTTTTGTTTATCTACCTGGTGGGGGGGTCTGCCTTCGTTCTTGGCCCTTGTGTCCCTTGTGTTCTGAGTATTTTCTGGTGGTACCCCTGCTAGGTCCCCGTGAGTGTACACGTCCCGGGGGTTCAGCTCTTAGAAAGTTGTTTGGTAGCTTTGGGCGCCGGTTAGCAGTACCCTGCCTGGGATTACCTGAGCGCGAGTCCTCTTATAGTAAACGCTCGGGACCCTGGGAAACCCCTGGGGGCGCGCGGGTCCGATGGATGTGACCCCAGAGTCCCCCCCTCGCTTCCAGCGAGTTTGAGGGTTGCTCTCACCCTGTGTCTCTGGGTGACTCTGTTTTGCCTCCGTCTGCTGCCTGTGGGGTCGGTGACACCTTCGACCCGGAGTCCTGTGAGTTTGGTTGCTCGTTGTGGCTTGGTTACCCAGTTGTGCTAACAAAGCGGGTGCGGGCAGCAGGGGCGTTGCACTTGAGCCTTGGTGGTGGCAACGTTCTCGTGGTTTCCTCCCCGGGAGCCCCGGGGCTGCCCCGTTGTTGTTATTTTGGGACTTGGGGGTGTTGGTTGCTTCGGTTCCATCCACGCCCCTTGTTTTTTCCCTGGATCACCCTTCCTGCCTGCATCCGGTTCCTTACCGTCTGTGGGTTCGGGGCGGGGTTTTGATGGTGTTGAGACTCGGGCAGTCTCAAGGAATTCCCCTTCCGGGGTAGTGACGGGGGCATTTGAGCCTGTTCCTCCAGCCGTGTTGTATGAGTCTGCCAGTGGGCTCCCTTCCTTAGTGTTTTCACGGCTACCCCGGTTTTCTGGTACGGCCAGGGCTTTGGGGGGACGGCTCGGCCCCGGGGCCTGTCGTGTAGGTTCCCGGGGCTGGGGAGGGGCTGACTTGGGGGGGCCTTGGCCCCGTTGGACCCCGTGGGGTTTTTTATCCCTCTCTAGGCGGGGCTTGTGGTTACGCGGAGTGGGGTCTTTCCTCCCGACTCGCCGTACGTGCTGTTGGGCGTTGGCCCCTCCCCGGTCTCGGTTCCTTGGCCTTTGAGTCGGTTGGTTCCGTCCTGTGGGTGGATGTTTCCTCCCACCCCTTTTTGGGACGGTGTTTTCGTCATGTTTCCCCGTTCGATGGGGTTCTGCGTGACTTCTGATCTCGGGTGCGCCTGCGCCTTCGTGTGCCTTCGGGACTAGTGTTGGCTTATGTGTTTTCGAGGGTACGGGAAGGTTTTTCGCTACTTCCCGCATTATTGGAACGTCTGTCGGCTCCTCGTCCTTGTCGCCCTGTTGGGCTACTTGTCGCCCTGTTGGACTACTTGTCGCCCGGTTGGGCTACTTGTCGCCCGGTTGGGCTACTTGTCGCCCGGTTGGGCTACTTGTCGCCCGGTTGGGCTACTTGTCGCCCGGTTGGGGTACTTGTCACCTGGTTTGGCTACTTGTCGCCCGGTTGGGCTACTTGTCGCCCGGTTGGGCTCCTTTTTGGGCTCTTTGCTTCTTTGGCCAGTTTTATTGTTCATGCTTCCTCTTTTTGGCTACTTTTCTTGTGCAGTAGTCCTGGCTGGCGCCTTCCCTCAGAGAGGGTGTGCGGTTCGGCCAGCGTGTTATGCGCATGCGCCGTGGAGTTTGTTTTGGTCTGGGCGGTGTTTCAGTGCTAGTGTTTTGCGCCCTTTTTGCTACAGTGCTTCGCCTCTCGTTCTTCTCCCTGGCTGCGGTATGTGCCCCTTCGCGCCGGGGATGTCCTGGTTTCCAGTTGTGGGGAGGACAACGCGGTTTTCCCTGTGTCATGGGTGTGGACCGCCTCCTTCGCCTCTCCCTGCTCTCCTGGGGGTGCGGCAGGGTCCGGCTCTGGCGTCTTCACCTGGCGGTGCTCCCTGGTTCTTCTGGGCACGGTTGAGTCGTGTCAAGTTCGTGCCACCGTTTTCCAGGTGAGTTCTGCGGTCTGGCGTCTTTTGGCCGGGCGCTGGATGCGGAGTTGTTTATATACCTGTCTTTATTTAGGTATTTTTGTACGACTGAGACCGTTCGCACACCAGTGACTGTCCCTTTTTCAACCCTTCCTGTCCCCCTCATGTGCATGTCCAACCCATGCTGGAGTCATTCAGGGGACCCTCCTTTTTAATGTTGTGAGGTGTGGGGGTTGTAGGGTTGGTTCTGTACTCACCTGGTAAGGCTCCTGGCTGTGCTTGCAGGATTTGATCTCTGGCTCTTGGGTCCCACCTATCTAGTAGAACTTGCGGGATAGTACCAGTGGAGTGCAGTGGTGCTATTGGCACATTTGGGGAACACTGTATTACCATCAGAGGTCTGTGCTTGTTACACGACCTACTTGCGAGCATAAGCCTTCTTGCTGGTTCGTCCGTGGACTTCCAGGGCGCACTAGCCTGTTTTCGTATGGCAGTTCCGGCCCGTCCTGGTTGTGGGGGTATGTGGGCCGGTGGACTGCTCCTAGCAGCTGCCTGGTGGGCCACCCTCTGGCCGGTCTAGCCTGGCCTTGGGCCGGGCTTGAGGTGTAAAAGAGCTCCCAGTACCTCATCCAGCAGGTATCGAGCGGGGTTTCTCCGCCGTCGGTCGCCTGGTGCAGGTTTCTGGGCCTGCGGGGTTTTGTCGTGTCTCCGTTGGCCCTGTCTGGGGTCTGCCTGCTCCGTTCTCTGCCTTTGCAGAAGGGAGTTGCTATTTACATGTTGCATGTTGCAGTGGTGCCTGTTGCTGCTGGTGCACGTGTGCATTGGTACCGTGTTTCACGGTGGCGTGTCCTAGTTCCTGTGTCCGGTTGTGGAGTGGCACTTTGCTGCCGTATTGTGCCTGGGGATTGTGTGGGGGTTTTTCTGTCCCTGCCTGATTGTCCACCCCTGGTTGTTCTGGGGTTTTTGTGCTTCTGCTCTTTCTTCCTGCCTCCTCTGCAGCAGGGGTGTTCTGTAATTACCTAAGTGTAATTACCTAAGTGTAGTTACAGGATGAGAGCTACGCTCGTGGTGTCCCGTCTTCCCAGCACTCTTTGTCATATAACGCTTTGAAACTACTGACGGTCTTGGCCTCCACCACCTTCTCACTTAACTTGTTCCAACCGTCTACCACTCTATTTGCGAAGGTGAATTTTCTTATATTTCTTCGGCATCTGTGTTTAGCTAGTTTAAATCTATGACCTCTTGTTCTTGAAATTCCAGGTCTCAGGAAGTCTTCCCTGTCGATTTTATCAATTCCTGTAACTATTTTGTATGTAGTGATCATATCACCTCTTTTTCTTCTGTCTTCTAGTTTTGGCATATTTAATGCTTCTAACCTCTCCTCGTAGCTCTTGCCCTTCAGTTCTGGGAGCCACTTAGTAGCATGTCTTTGCACCTTTTCCAGTTTGTTGATGTGCTTCTTAAGATATGGGCACCACACAACAGCTGCATATTCTAGCTTTGGCCTAACAAAAGTCATGAACAATTTCTTTAGTATATCGCCATCCATGTATTTAAATGCAATTCTGAAGTTAGAAAGCATAGCATAGGCTCCTTGCACAATATTCTTTATGTGGTCCTCAGGTGATAGTTTTCTATCTAGAACCACTCCTAGATCTCTTTCTTTATCAGAATTCTTTAAAGATTTCTCACATAATATATAGGTTGTGTGGGGTCTATGTTCTCCTATTCCACATTCCATAACATGACATTTATTAACATTAAATTCCATTTGCCAAGTGGTGCTCCATATACTTATTTTGTCCAGGTCTTCTTGAAGGGCATGACAGTCATCTAAATTTCTTATCCTTCCTATTATCTTAGCATCATCAGCAAACATGTATCAGTCAGAAAATTTTTCATCCATGATAGAAGCTTACCTGTCACCCCTCCAATATTTTCCAGTTTCCAGAACAACCTCTTATGTGGAACTCTGTCGAAAGCCTTTTTTAGGTCCAGATAGATGCAGTCAACCCAACCATCTCTTTCCTGTAATATCTCTGTGGCTCGATCATAGAAACTGAGTAAATTCGATACACAGGATCTTCCAGATCGAAAACCATACTGTCTGTCTGATATTATATCATTTCTCTCTAGGTGTTCTACCCATTTAGTTTTGATTAGTTTTTCCAATACTTTCACTATTACACTTGTCAATGATACAGGTCTATAATTGAGGGGGTCTTCCCTGCTGCCACTTTTGTAGATTGGAACTATGTTAGCCTGTTTCCACCCGTCTGCTACGATTCCTGTACACAGGGATGCCTGAAAGATCAGGTGAAGTGGAATGCTGAGCTCAGATGCACATTCTCTCAGAACCCATGGTGAAACGCCATCTGGGCCAGCTGGTTTGTTCTTACCGAGCTCCTTGAGCATTTTTTCCACTTCGTCTCTAGACACCTCTATGTGTTCTATGTTGTTCTCTGGAATTCTTATTGTATCTGGTTCCCTAAAGATTTCATTTTGTACAAACACACTTTGGAACTTTTCGTTTAGTGTTTCACACATTTCCTTTTCATCTTCCGTGAATCTATTTCCCATTTTCAACCTCTGAATATTATCCTTTACCTGCAATTTGTTATTTATGAATTTATAGAATAGACCTGGTTCTGTTTTACATTTGTCCGCAATCCCTTTTTCAAAATTTCTTTCTGCCTCTCTCCTCACTGCTGTGTAGTTGTTTCTCGCATCTTTGTATCGCTGGTATGTTTGGGGGTTCGGCCTCTTCCTGTATTGATTCCATATTTGTGTCTTTCGGTCTCTAGCCCTCTCGCAATTTCTATTGAACCAATCCTGTTTCCTAGTTCTGCATCTCTGTTTTGGTATAAATTTTTTTGTGCCTTTATC
This sequence comes from Procambarus clarkii, assembly GCF_040958095.1. Taxonomy (NCBI): domain Eukaryota; kingdom Metazoa; phylum Arthropoda; class Malacostraca; order Decapoda; family Cambaridae; genus Procambarus; species Procambarus clarkii. Next base: position 20,202,800 of record NC_091226.1, on the reverse strand, counting down.
ATATATTTCACAAAACTTGCCATACATCTCATTCACTTCCTTGCCTAGCATCAAGTCTGTCCAATTATACTCACTAAAAAAATTTCTAAGGTCACCATAATGTCCTCTCCTGAAGTCTGGTTTTTCAACTGCTTCAACCTCCTTATTCTCTTCCAGCTTATAACGCATTGCATACTTTATTCCCAAAAAGACATGGTCACTTTTACCCAAGGTCACTTTTACCTGTGTGTGTTCTTAGGCATTTGTCAGCCTGTGTCCTGTGATGTGCTTCCTTGTCTCGGTCTATTGCAGTTGTTCGTACCCCTTGGTTCGGGTACTGTTCTGGCGGCGACCCTTCCGCCTTCTTTGGTTTCCTAGCTTGCCCTGCCGGTTGTTTTTTTTTGGGGGGTCTTGCGATGTCTCGCGTCGGACCCGTCGTTTCTGGACTCCTGGCGGGCTTGCATGCTTTGGGGAGTTTTTCTGTTCGGCAGACGTTCCATCTCCTTGTGCCGCCTGGGTTTCGGTGGTCGCGCCCAAGATCTTCCCGCGGCTCCGCCTTTTCCTGGGCTCGAAGGGGCCTTGTTGGGGCTGCTTATGTTCTGCCTCGCGGTCTCGCCTCCGGTTGGTGGTCGGGTGGCTTCGTGGTAGGTGTCCCACCTGCGTGCTTCTCTTGGCGGCAGTATGTGGTATTTTGGCGGTCCTTCCTTTTCCTGTCCCTTCTTAGGTGGTTACTCTTGTTGGCTTGGTTTACTCTCGGCTTGGTTTTCTGGTGGGGGTTGGGGGCCGTCGTCTTGCCACATACTGTCGCCTCTTTTCGTGCGGCGCTGGCGGAGCTGCTTCAGCTTGCTTTCGGTCTTGGTGTTGCTTCTGCACCGTTAGTAAGCTGTCTTGTGCGTCGTTTCACCTTGGTAGTGGTTGGTAGTGCCCCTTCGGTTTTTTCGTCGGCTCTTTCCTTTTGGCCTTTGCCTCTTGGGGTTGAGTCGCTGAGTTTTCTTGCTCCTTCAGTTTTCGCGTTTTGGTTGTTCGGTGGCAGCAGTCTCTATCTTTTCTGGCGCGGGGTGGGGCTGCTGCGTTCTGGAGGGGTCCAGGGTTTGTTGGTGCTTCGTTGGTCGGGCCGGGGGTGTGTCGTTTTTTGTGTTCAGTGGCGGCCCTCCGCTGTTGTTTGCGTGCCACGGTGTTTGGGTCCGGAGCGCGTTTTGCGTTGATCCGGTTCTGTTCTTCCCGGTTCTCGGGTGATAGTGCCCCGGGTGGTCAGCCGTGTTCTTGCGGCTAAGCTGCCTGTGTTCTTCCCTCATGCCTGTGTTCTTCCCTCATGCCTATGGCGTTCGTGGTTTCGCTGCTCTCGCTGCCGTCTGGGCGACGTGGCCTTGCAGTCTTTTGGGCATGGATTTTTGGTGTTCGTGCGGGGGCCTTGCTGCTCGTTGTTCTCGTGTTGTTCCCGGGACTTTTCGGGGCTGTGGCGCCTTGGGTTGGCGTTTGCTGCCGGTTGTCTCGCCTCCTTGGGGGGTGCGTGGTGTCCGCCTCCCGATTCTGTCCCTTTGACCTTCCTCTGTGGGTAGTTAGCTCCGGGGAGCCGACGGGGCTCCCCCCAGAAAACCAGCGTTGAATGTAATGAAACGCTATTTTCTGAGTGAGACCCGGAGGCTCCCCGGCAACCCTCCCTCCCTCCGGTCGGCGGTTTTTCGCATGTTTTGACATCCAGCCTCAGAACTGATGGGTGGATAGCCGGCGTGGGAGGTCTGGGGCTCCCCCTTCCCCCTCCCGGGGAGGGGGGAGCTGCGCGGACAGCGGCGCGGTGACGTATGACGTCATACTAGTTTCCTTGTTTTCTGTTGAAGAGTTCTATCCACTAGTTTGGCTTTAGGTAGCAATTTTCACCAGAATAGGGGTTTGTTTTGGAATGCTTACCTTTCTGGATGCTTGACCCGGTCGATGGCAGACATAGAATGCTTCCAACCACACAGGGGTTTCTATAGGCCATTGCTCCCCTTGCCTCTCTGAGGGGGCCAGGTTCTGGCCGTGGTCCCCGGTAGGCCCTAGAACTCCATACACATGACTGATGCCAAAGTCTGACATTAGCATATCAGCCGGTAAAGCTCCGGGGAGCCTTCAGGTCTCACCCAGAAAATGGCGTTTCATTACATTCAACGCTGGTTTTTTGAGTTGTTTGAAGCTTAGCTTCCGAACTGAAGCTTGGCAGCCGGCGCGGTAGGTCCGAGTCTCCCCCCTCCCCCTCTCGGGGTGGGGAAGGCTGCGCAGACGATCGGCGTGGCAGTAAAGTGTGATGTTTGCTTGTTTGCTTGTTTCCTTGTGATTGTAGGGAGTTTCTACCTCTCTGTTTGGTTTTTGGTTTAATTTTTTTTTTTTTTTTTTTTTACCATGTGGGGTTTGTTTTGTTATGCCTACCTTTCTGGGTGCCTAACCCCAGTCGATGGCAGATAAGGAAAACCCCAACCACAAGGGGGTTTTCCAGGGCCATTGCTCCCTGAAACCTCTCTGAAGGGGCCAGGTTCTGGCGCTGGTCCCTGGTAGGTCTGAACTCCTTATCTAATGTCCTGGTCTAATATAACATACATTAGCCCGATAAGCTCCAGGGAGCCTCCGGGGCTCACCCAGAAAATGGCGTTTCATTACATTCAACACTGGTTTTTTCAAATTTTTAGGTGATGCTGTGGACATAAGCTGAACAGCGGTGCTGTTAGCACATGCTGCGTGTGCCAGCCTTGGTGGCTCACTCAGTACTGAGGTTTTCACACCCGGGAATGTTGCCCATGATTTAAAAAAAAATGGCGTCCGTTAACAAAAGCCCCGAGGAAGCTAATGTAAACCCCGTGTAACTGCTGGACTTTAAAATCTTGTGTGGTACTCCCACACATTATATAATGTGGTGTGCAATTCCGCAGCAGTTACTCAGCACATCATATGATGTGTTGCGCAGTTTAAGGGTTAAGCTAATGAGAGTTCGGAGCTGGTATATTATTTACATAATATACTCCCTTCAAAGGCAAGATGTCCCTTGAAAAGCACAAGGGATTCGTCAATCACCAGCTTCTGAGCTGGTACATAGAAATCTCTGAACTTTCTAATCAGTTCTTTCAGAACGTGCCTTGCCTTCCAAAGTCTGTCATCTTCAGTCTGGTTTTCAATATTTGCAAAATGCAGGCACCAGATGAGTAATACGAATCTGTCAGGAGACATATTTCCTGAAAACAGGTGATGGAACACAACTGTCTTTGCTCTAATAATCTGTGATGACATGTTTTACACAATGTTTCATCGTCATACATAGTCCAAGAAATATATATGTTTCACTACAGTAGTATCTTTCCAACACTGTAATCGTGAATCTCTGTAATCCTGCTACCAGGTGGCAAAATCACTGCCACCTGGTGGCAATGATGAGTATTAACAGGTTTGAGCTAGTTTTAAATTTATTATTTTGTTTCATTGTTTGGCAGTTTTCAGGCTGTGTTCCTGTGAACCCAGCAATTGTTTGAAAACTTTACTTACTTTTTGGATACTTTTTCCAGTTAAATGGCAGAATGTCATTTGCTTTCTGCACCTGTTTAGTTGGAGGGGGGCCAGGTTCTGGCTCTGGTCAGGCAGAAACAAATGGGCAAAGTTTCTTTCACCCTAAATGCCCCTGTTACCTAGCAGTAAATAGGTACCTGGGAGTTAGTCAGCTGTCACGGGCTGCTTCCTGGGGGTGGAGGCCTGGTCGAGGACCGGGCCGCGGGGACACTAGAAAAAGCCCCGAAATCATCTCAAGATAACCTCAAGATATCCATGAGGTACACATCTTGATGTGACCTTGTGGTATGGAGCAGTCTCAGCGAGATAGCTACAGGGAACCACCAAAGGGCTTCCCAAGAAAATTATTTTAATAATCAAAGATAATTATATGTCCTTATTTTTCCACGTATTAATAGGGTCAGCTAATATAATTTGCCAATTTACATAATCGCCTGTTTCTTTCCAGGCTGTAGTACCATTAAACGAGGAATGTGGTCTTATTGAGTGGATAGAGAATCTACATGGTTTGCGGCAGATTCTTCACACACTGTACAGAGACTCTGGTGTTTATATGGCAGCCCAAGAGTTAAAACAAAATATGTGTAAGCTAGACACACCATTGGCATCTAAGAGAGAAATATTCTTAAACAGATTGGTCCCACGGCATCCTCCAGTCTTCGGTACATGGTTTCTCAGGACATTCTCAGATCCTCAAGCATGGTTAGTACGAATTAATGTTCAATCTTTTCTGATACATTTATGTGAATTATGTTCATGTATATTGTCACTTAGCCAATAACCGGGTCCTTTATTTCAAACACTGTTTATGGGATTTTAGTGCTTCTCTTTTTCATTGATCCCACCCCGAGTCATTGGTAAGTTATTACCAATCTCTTCTGATTGACCAGTCCCAATCTCCAAATGGTATGGACTTCCATCTGCAGTAACACGCTGCCAGAGATCTCCAGCAACATGCTGACAGGGGTCTCCAGCAACACTCTGGCAGAACTCAACACGGGCTTACAACAAGTCTTAACAGACAGATCGTACTTCCGTCTCGTAACTCAACTTGGCATATCCCGGGTGTCACTCCAATCACTAATATATTGCGAGTATTGTAGACAAATCACTGTTTATACAGGAGGCCTGGTTGAGGACCAGGCCGCAGGAACGCTAAGCCCCAAAATCATTGCAAGGTAAGGTATAGCGACGTGGCCACTTGTTCTCACTGGAACATGTTTTGAGTTCAGGACTGCCCTGGGTGAACTGACTCCTCGTGCCTACCTTGAGGCTACCTTGAGGTGCTTCCGGGGCTTAGTGTCCCCGCGGCCCGGTCGTCGACCAGGCCTCCTGGTTGCTGGACTGATCAACCAGGCTGTTAGACGCGGCTGCTCGCAGCCTGACATATGAGTCACAGCCTGGTTGATCAGGTATCCTTTGGAGGTGCTTATCCAGTTCTCTCTTGAACACTGTGAGGGGTTTGCCAGTTATGCCCCTTATGTGTAGTGGAAGCGTGTTGAACAGTCTCGGGCCTCTGATGTTGATAGAGTTCTCTCTCAGAGTACCTGTTGCACCTCTGCTTTCAGTGCCCAAGATACCCTTCTCATTACTTTTGCAGACTAAAAACATCATTAGCATGACAGTAACTACACAGGGATAAAATTCATATTTTATCACCAGGGAACAGAAAATGGCTGTTACTAGGTGACAGCCTTTCACCAGGGAACAGAAAATATGGTCGGGTGCACTCAGTAGATGGTATTGACATCGTCACCTCCCTCATTAGTGGGCATTGTCATTGACCCCCACCTAAACGAATTGTGGTGGTTAGTGCTCCACAGATGGCATGGATACCGCCACATACTGTCACGGAGTATTCGTGAAACTGTGACTGTGTGTACGTGTGCTTGCATGCTCTAATAATTCCTTGCAATTTGGGAGGGTTAAACAAGCAACACCGCAGTGAAAAAGTGCACAATAGTGGGTGAATGACTGACAATCACACTGAAAGTAATAGAAGCTAAAGAAACATCCAATAAAGAGTGTCTTCAGGGGCTCCTCAGAGCTAACCAGGCTGATATAAATGTATTAGACCTTGGTATCAGTCAAGCGAATGGAGTTCTTAGGCCTATAGGGGACCACGAGCCAAAATCTGGCCCCCCCCCCCTCAAAGAGGCATAAGGAACAATGGCCTATAGATATCCCCATGTGATTGGAAGCATTCTATGTCTGCCATTAACTGGTTCAGGTACCCAGAAAGGTAAGTACCCCAAAACAAACCCCTATTCTGGTTAAGAAATTGCTACTGAAAACTGAACTAGTGGACAGAACTCCCCAAATGAAAACAGGCAAACGAGCATGACGTCACCATATCACCGCGCCGCTGTCTGTGCAGCTCCCCCCTTCCCGGGAGAGGAAAAGAAGAACCCCAGATCCCCGTGCCGGCTATCCACCTTGCAATTCTGTGGCTGATGTGAGGCTGGCAAGGTCAATCGACTCTGGCTCCAGATTTCCAGTTATGTGCCTTGTGGTGTGAGGCTGTCTTTGGTGGTGTGTGAGCCAGGAGTATATTCACCAGTACTCGGGCTGCATGTGCCTAGGATCACCTTCCCTAGGTGCCCAGTAAGTACTACCCTTGGAGCTTGGGGCCATCTTCCACGGAGGTAGCCCCCAAGTCACCTTGGGGGCTACCTCCGTAAGGTCTTTTGCTGGTTGGTGATTGACCCTCCTTGGAGTCAGCTGGGGTGTTTCCTTCATTCCTGTTTGCCTCTGGATAGGGAGTAGTATTCGTCACTGATTGGGGCGCAGGATACTGTGCAGCTAGTTGTATCCTCTCATAGCGGCCAGCTCTGTTCCACCTGGGTACATTGTTCTCTTGCAGGGTTTTTCATTTGTTTTTGTTTTCTTGCCTGGTGGGGGATCTGCCCCCTTGGTTTTGGTCTCACCTGCTTGTATCTTCGTGGTCCCCCGCTAGGCCCCTGGGAGTGTACACGTCCTGGGGGAGCAGCTTTAGCAGTTAGTTGGTAATTTTGGGCGCCGGTTAACAGTACCCTGCCTGGGCTTCCCTGAGCATGAGTTCCATCTCAGGACCCTAGGAAACCCTGCAGGGGCACTTGGGGCCCACTTGGGGCAACCCCCTGGGTCCCCTCTTGCCTTGTGCTAGTCTGAGGGTTGCACAGTCACCTTGTTTCCGGGTTACCCTCACTGTTTATGCCTCCGTCATGCTACCTGCTGGGTCAGTGACACCTTTGTCCCAGAGTTCTGCGAGTTTTGTTGCTTGTTTGTGACTCAATACACCCAGTCCATTGATGACTATTCGGGTGCAGGCAACTTAGGTGTTGAACACTCGTTTTAGGTTGCTGCAGCGCGCTAGGTTGGCTGCTGACCCGGAAGCCCCGAGGCTGCCCTGTTTTGGTTATAGGGACCTGGACTTGGGGGTGTTAGTCGCTTTGACTTTAGTTCAGTCCATGCCCCCTCGTCCTTCCCCTGCTGTGATTCATCTTGGTGCTTCCCCCCCCCCCCCCCCCCCTTGCTTCCAGCTTTGAAATGTCTGAGGGTTTCGAAGTCGGGGCAGGGTTTAGTTGGTTTCGAGACTCAGGTGGTCTCGGGGAATGCCCCCTTTCGGGGTGGCGACGTAGGCATTCGAGTCTGTTCCTCCTGTCAAAGCATTTGGGTCTGGCCAGTGGGCCCCTCCTTCCTTCCTGCTTTTCTGGCTGCTCCGGCTTATCCTTTTGAGGCCGTGGCTGTGAGGGATGACTTGGCCCCGTGTCCTGATGTGGGGGTTCCTGGGGCGGGGGGGGGAAAATTGACTTGGGGGCCATGGGCCCCATTGGACCCCGCTTGGGTTTTTGTACCATCTGAGCAAGGCTTGTTACAGGGAGTGGGGTTCCCCCACTCCCGCCCCACCCCCGCCCAACCACTTTGGCTGGTCGGTAGAGCGACGGTCTCGCGTCATGCAGGTCGGCGTGCAATCCCCGACCTGCATGACACGCCCAACAATGGTGCCCAACAAGTGGTTGGGCACCACTCCTTTCCCCTGTCCCATCCCAAATCCTTATCCTGACCCCTTCCCAGGGCTATATAGTCGTAATGGCTTGGCGCTTTCCCCCTGATAGTTCCCTTCCCTTCCCCCCCTCCCCTCCCCCTTCTGCGTACGAGTTGGATTTGGTGTCAGCCCTTCCCCGGGTTCGGTCCCATCCTTCCAGAGGTTTTTGGCTTTCTGCATCCCGCCTCATGAGGTGCGGGAGGCCATTGCGGCTTGCGGACTGCTCTGTTTTCTGAGGGGAGCCCTTACAGCTCCTTGGAGCTTATCGGAGCTGTATGGAGCTTTGTGGCACTCGCTGCCATGTTTTGTGTTGTGCGGTGGCCAGGTGTTCCTCATTAATAACGGGGCTGCATGCGCTTAGGGGCTTCCTTCCCTAAGCACCCTGTGAGTACTGCCACTGCATGACAGGGTTATCTTCACTGGGGCATTCGGGAACCATTCCCATTAGAGGTTCTTGGTGCTCGGCATTTGCCTCGCCCTTGGGGCTGACTGGGGCTTGGGGCCCTTGCTTGGCCTCGGGTAGAGACTGGCATTGTGCTGGTTAGGGTGTCCAGGTGTTGCGTGACCTGCTACCTACACGGCGACTGGTTCCTTTTGCCTGTGGGAACGGTATACTTTTGCGGGGTTTTTACTTTGGTTTTTATTTTCGTTTGCCTGGTGGGGGTCTGCCTAGTGTGGCTATAGTTCCACTGGTAGTGTTTGGTGGCCCTCTGCTAGGCCTCCATGATTGTACACATCGCAGGGGTTTTCAGTGTTCGCATCTATCCCTTGTTAGCTTTGTGTGTTAACCGGTTAGCAACACCTTGCCCGGGCTTCCCATATCAGTCAGCCTACGGGCAATGGAAAATCCTGTCGGGGCTCGGTGGACCATTGGATGTGTCTTCCGGGTTCCAACCCATCTTGTGCGAGTTCGTTGGTTGCTGTGCCCTTGTCTCAGGGTGACAGTCACCTCTTTTACCTCCGTCATGCTGTCTGTTGGGTCCCTGACACCTTGACCTGGAGACTTGCGAGATGTGTTCTCTGCTTGTCCTCCAGTACCCTTCTGATGTCCTTACTGTTCAGAGTACAGGCGGCTTCAGGCCCATCAAGCAGGCATCTGCGTTGCAAGCTTGGTTTCGGTTGCTACAACGCGCTAGGTTGGTTTCACACCTGGATGCCACGGGGCTGCCCCATTTGGTTAGGTGTTGTTCCCCCCTTTCCCCTCCCTGTTCCTGGCTCCTGATTGTCTGCCGGTTTCGGGGTCGTTGCGAGGTTTAATTGGTGCCGAGAATCTGGCGGCTTCGGGGTGTCCCGTTCGGGTTGGGAAGGGAGGTTTTCGAGCCTGATCCTCCTGTCGAGGCTTCTGGGTCTTACCAGCGGCCCTTTCTTAGCTGCCTTTCCTCAGGACTCTTCCATTTCCTTAAGGACAGAGGGCATGGAGGATGGCTTTGCCTTGGGGCTTTCTGTTGCGGGTTCCCGGGGCTGTGGGGGATGCCCGCTAGCAGTTCTGGGGCTGTTTGCCCCTTCCTGGGTTTTCTGCTGCTGGGCGGGGTTTTCGTCCCTCTCGTCTGCTTGCTTCCCACATTTGCTGGCGTGTTTTTGGATCTATTACATCGGTCCCAGCTCCTTGTTCTGGTGGCCATTTTCTTTCTGCAAGTTGCCCTGCTTGGCCACCGGGGCGGCGCTGCGGTTTGTTTACCTGTGCCTAGGTGTGCGAGCCCGCGTTTTGGGTGAGTTTTTCACCTCCTTGAGGGGTTTTATCCTCCTGTTGCCATTTATTTGCTTTTTCTGGGGTGTTCTGCCTGTCTTCAATTCCTCTGGGAATGCTTGGATGTTGGTCTTTATACCGGTTTTTGCGTTTTCTGTCTGTTTGGGTCTGGACCCTGGGGTTTGGGCTCAGTGTCCCTGTCTGTTTATGCTTGCTCCCACATCTTGTGTCCCTCGGTTTATGGTCCGTTTTGACCGTTTTCCTGGGGGTTCTTCCTGGGTGCTGTGCTTTGCCCTTTCTGTGGTGTATTTCCACCAGCAAATGTGGGGGTTTGGCTCCCCCCTGGTTCGATTCCGGGTTCTTTGGTTTCGTTCTGGAGGTTTCTTCCTCTTGGGCCCCGCTTTGTGGGTTCAGGGGCTTTTAGTTTCAGAGTTCAAGATTGTTTTTCCAAGGCCCAGTTTTTGTTGGCATTGGCCTCTCGGGGTAGGGTTGGAGAGCTTCCTGCTCTCCTCCGGCGCAGGGGTTTCTGCTCTTTTGGTTCTGGTGGTAGGTTCGTACGTTTGCAGCCTTCTCTGTCTTTACTGGCGAAAAACCTGACGGCTGCTTTACGGAGGGTCCTTCGGTTATTGATGCTTGATTGGTTCGGCCGGGGGTGTATCATGTATTGTGTCTGGTTGCAGCTCTTCATCATTACCTGTGTGCCCGGTTTTCCTCGTTCCCTGTTCCAGGGCTTGGGTCTCCCAGCTCGTCCGCAGGGTTATTAATATTAAGTCTAGCCAGTCTGCGGTCTATCCTCGCGCCTGTGCCGTTCGGACATTTGCAGCTGTCGCTGCCGTGTTTGGTAACGTGTCTTGGGCTCATTTTGGGCACGGGGACTTGGAGGTCGCACAGGTTCTTGGCCGCCCATTATTTTGTGAGCATGTTTCCTCCTGGGCGTTCTTGTGTTGCTTTGGGTCGCAGGTTGCAGCCTGTTGTCTCGACTTTGCGTTGCAGAATTTGTGGCGGCCGCCTCCCGGGTAAGCCCTTTCTTTTCCTTCTCTTTGTGTATGAAGCTCCAGGGAGCCATAGGGCCTCCCCTCAGAAAACCAGCGTTGAATGTAATGAAATGCCATTTTCTGAGTGAGCCCCGGAGGCTCCCTGGCAACCCTCCCTCCCACCGGTCGGCGGTTTTCTGGGGGGAGCCCCTTTGGCTTACCGGAGCTTACTAGACTGATATGCTAATATCAGACTTTGGCATCAGTCATGTGTATGGAGTTCTGTGGGCCTACTGGGGACCAACAGCCAGAATCTAGCCCCCTCAGAGAGGCATGGGGAGCAATGGTCTATAGAAACTCCCGTGTCGTTGGAAGCATTCTATGTCTGCCATCGACTGGGGTCAGGCACCCAGAAAGGTAAGTATCCCAAAACAAACCCCTATTCTGGTGAAATTATTGCTACCACAAGCCAAACAAGTGGATAGTACTCCCCTAAAAGAAATGAGCAAATGAGCATGACGTCACATGTCTCCGCACCGCTGTCTGCACAGCTCCCCCCTCCCCGGGAGGGGGAAGGGGGAATCCCAGACCTCCCACACCTCCTATCCACCCTTCAGTTCTAAGGCTGATGCTAAAGGCTGAGGTCGTGTGCTCTGGCTCCGGTGGTTGTTTCAGCACTGTACCTAGTGTGTGGTGACTGTTCTAGGTGGTGCGTGAGCCGAGAGTGATTCTCCAGTACTTGGGGCTGCATGCGCCTAGGATTTCCTTCTCTAGGCTCTCTGTAAGTACTGCCCTTGGGGCTTGGGGCCACCTTCTACAAGTTCCTTGGGTTCTGCCTCTGCTAGGCCATTCACTGCTTGGTTTTTGGTCGCCCTTTGTGTGCTAGGGTGTTCTGTCTCCCTTGTTTGCCTTAGGATAGGGGACAGTTTGCACTGGTGGGGCACAGGGTACTGTGCAGCTTGTTTTCACCAATCATAGCGGCCGGGTCTGTTCCGCCTAGGTACGTTGTCCTCTTGCTGGGTTTTCTTTTTCTCTTTGTTTGTCTGCCTTGGTGGGGGGGGGGGGGTCTGCCTTGGTTGTTGCCCCCTGTCTACTGAGTACTCTTCCTTCTTTCAGTGGTTCCCCCTGCTAGGTCCCAGTGAGTGTACACATCCCGGGAGTTCAGTTCTTAGAAAGTTGTTTGGTATTTGTGGGCGCCGGTTAGCAGTACCATGCCTGGGATTACCTGGGGTGTGAGTCCCTATAGGTAAACGCTCAGGACCCTGGTAAACCCCGAGGGGGCGCATGGGTCCGATGGATGTGGCCCTGGAGTCCTTCCTCGCTTTGTGTGAGTTCGAGGGTTACTCTGTCCCCTTGTCTCAGGGTGACTCTTACTGTTTTATCACCATCTGCTGCCTGTGGGGTTGGTGGCACCTTCTGCCCTGAGCCCTGCGAGTTTTGTTCCTTGTTTGTGGCTCGTTTACCCAGTCTTATGCTGACTATGCGGGAGCAGGCAGCACAGGCGTTGCAAGTTGAGTTTCAGTGGTGCAACGTGGTGTTCCTTTGGGCCATTGTTCCGTCCTGGCAGTGGGTACTCTTCTCTGATTATTCACCCTTCTTCTTTGGGACAGGATTTCTCCATCATGTTTCCCTCTTCTCGGGGTTCTGCATGACTTTTGGTTTCGGGTGCGCCTGTGCCTTTCTGTTTGGGGAGTTCTGTCCACTCGTTCGGCTTTCAGTAGCAATATTTTCACCAGAATAGGGGTTTGTTTTGGGGCGCCTACCTTTCTGGGTGCCTATCCCAGTCGATGGCAGACATAGAATGCTCCCAACCACAAAGGGGTTTCTATAGGCCATTGCTCCTCGTGCCTCTCTGAGGGGGCCAGGTTCTGGCTCATGGTCCCCGGTAGGCAAGAACTCCTAGCACTTTGACTGATGCCAGAAAGTTATACATATCCATTCAGCCTGGATAACTCCGGGGAGCCTCCTGGACTCACCCAGAAAAGGGTGTTTCATTACATTCAATGCTGTTTTTCTGTGGGGAGCCCCTACAGCTCCCTGGAGCTTATCGGGTTAATGTTTGTTATATAAGACCGGGACATTAGCTAAGGAGTTCAGACCTACCAGGGACCAGCGCCAGAACCTGGCCCCTTCAGAGAGGTTTCAGGGAGCAATGGCACTGGAAAACCCTCTTGTGGTTGGGGTTTTCCTTATCTGCCATCGACCAGGGTCAGGCACCCAGAAAGGTAGGCATGACAAAACAAACCCCACATGGTAAAAAAAATAAAAAAAAAAACGAACAGAAAGGTAGAAACTCCCTACAATACCAAAGAAACAAGCAAACAAGCAAACATCACACTTTACTGCCGCGCCGATCGTCTGCGCAACCCTCCCTGCCCCGAGAGGGGGATGGGGGAGCCCCGGACCTACCGCGCCGGCTACCAAGCTTCAGTTCGTAAGCTAATGTCAACCGGGATAGAAGCTTCTCTGGCCTCAGTTTCCTAGGCGGTGTTTGCCTTGTGTGGCGTTCACTGCCGTGTGTTGTGTTGTGCGGTGGCCAGGAGTACCTCATCAGTGCCAGGGCTGCATGTGCTTAGTGGCTGACTTCCCTAAGCGCCCTGTGAGTACTGCCCTTGCGTAACAGGGTTATCTTCCCTGGGGCGTTCGGGAACCATTCCTGTAGAGGTTCTTGCTGCTCGGCATTTGCCTCGCCCTTGGGGCCAGCTGGGGCTTGGGGCCCTTGTTTGGCCCTGGGTAGGGACTGGTATTGTGCTGGTTAGTGTGGGAACCGACCTGTGAGATTTATATTTATATAATTTATATGAATTTATATAGAATTTATATTTACGTTAATTTATATATTTCAATAGCAATTTGTATGATGTTAAGTGGACTGTATTTCTGCAATAATCTCCCAAATCGATCCATACACATTAGGGGGGTTTATATTGAATTTATATATATGCAGCCAATCAAACTACAGTATTAAACTACATATATTAGTATACATTGAGGAGGTTCCTTATCTTATTGTACAGATATCCTTATCTTAGTCCACCAGATATAACTAGGATGTAGACACCAAATTATCCTCTTTGAGGCTGCTTCCATCACCCAGTAACTGATATACCAAGCTTGCTTCCTCTTCTTGTTCCTGTCAAAGGGTGCTAGCTATAAAGCCAGAATCCTAATATATGACAGGTATATCAGAGAAAACACTGTATAATGATTCAAATAAGGACCAAGGCTTAATTACCTTTTTTGAGTCAATCATTTGTGTTCTTACTGGTTTGCCCAATATCTACCTAACAAAAATGATTAGATAAACGGGTTTCGGAAAAACACTTCCCTTGTGATTGATGACAGCGTGTTGATGATGGAAGACCTTTGGTTTCCATAACACTTCGTCCAAGAGAATTTATAGGAGCCGAATTTGCCCCACGACCCGGGTTCAACAACAATGGCTGACCACTCCCTCACCACTGACGCTACTGGCCTACTTTGTCCAGATATCAGTAACTGATAGAAGGGTCACATTTACTTTATTTTAATACTGATAATTAAGTTAATTTATATGAGATGTTTTATGATGGTAAAAGTCCAAAGACTAATGTATTTAAGAATAATTCCCAGCAGAATAGCTGGTGAATTTATAATAGTATGTGGCAACAATATCCCGTTTTCTATAGATGGAAAATTCCACTACAAGCTACATTTTCTATGGGTTAACTTGTGTATACAATGGCAGCAATATTATCTGCCTGTATGTAATATTATTAAATGGTGTCGGATTTTCCGACAGTTAGGGCGTCAAGGTGTTGTGCGGCCTGCCAACTAAGTAGCGACCGGTTCCTGTTGCCTCTGGAGACGGTGTACTTTTGCAAGGTTTTTCTTTTGTTTTTCTTTTCAATTGCCTTGTGGGGGTCTGCCCAGTGTGGCTATAGTTCCACTGGTAGTGTTTGGTAGCCCTCTGCTAGGCCCCCGTGATTGTACACGTCTCAGGGGTTTTCAGTGCTATCCTCTACCCTCTTGCTAATTTTTGGTTTCTTAACTGGTTTAGCAACACCTTGCCCGGGCTTCTCGTAGCAGTCAGCCTACGGGCCCTGGAAACCCCTGTCTGGCCTCGGTGGACCATTGATTGTGTCTTCCGGGTTCCAACCAGTCTTGTGCGGGATCGTTGGTTGCTGTGCCCTTGTCTCCGGGTGACAGTCGCCACTTTTACATCCATCATGCTGCCTGTTGGGTCACTGACACCTTGACCCAGAGTCTTGCGAGAGATTTTCTCTGCTTGTTCTCCAGTACTCTCCTGATGTTATTACTGTTCAGAGTACAGGCAGCATCCGTGTTGCAAGCTAGATTAGGTTGCTGCAACATGCTAGGTTGGCTTCCCACACGGATGCCTCGAGGCCGCCCCGTTTTGGTTAGGTGCTGTTCGCCCCTTTCCCTCTCTGTTCCCGGCTCCGGAACGTCTGCGAGTTTCGGGGTCGGGCGGGGTTTCGTTGGGGTCGAGACTCGGGCGGTTTTCGGGGGCTGCCCTGTTCGAGTTGGGGGACGGAGGTTTTCGAGCCTGTTCCTCCTGCCAAGGCTTCTGGGTCTTACCAGCGGCCCTTTCTTGCTTCCTTTCCCACTGACTCTTGCTTTTCTTTAAGGGCGGAGGGCTTGGAGGACGGCTCTGCTCTGGGGCCTCTGTTGCTGGTTCCCGGGACTGTGGGGGATGCCTTCTAGCAGTTCTGGGGCGGTTTGTCCCTGCCTGGGTTTTCTGCCTTTGGGCGGCGTTTTTCGCCCATCCAGTCTGCTTGCTTCCCACTTTTGCTGGCGTGTTTTCCTATCTTTAGCGTCGGTCACAGCCCTCTGTTCTGGCGGCCATTTTCGTCTGCCGGTTTCCCAGCGTGGCCACCAGGGTGGCATTGCAGTTTGTTTATATGTGCCTGGGTGTTCGAGCGAGCTTCTTGGGTGAGTTTTCATGTTTTTTCAGGGGTTTTATTCTCCTGTTGTCGTGTCTTTGCTTTTCTGGTGTTTTCTGCCCGTTTCCTGTTCTTCTGGGAATGTTTGAGGGTTGATTTTACACCAGGTTTCCCATTTTGTCTGTTTTGGGTCTGGGCCTTTGGGTTTGGGCTCAGTGTCCCTGGCTGGTATGCTTGCTCCCACACCTCGTCCCTCGGTTTTCGGTCTGTTATGACCGTTTCCCTGGAGGTTCTGTCTGGGGGCTGTGCTTTGCCTTTCTGTGGTGTTTCTCCGCCGGCAAATGTGGTGGTTTGCGCTCCCCTGGTTTGATTCCGGGTTCCTTTGGGTTTTTTGGTTTCATTCCGGAGGTTTCTTTCTCCTGGGCCCCCCTTTGTGGGTTCAGGGGGCTTTGTTTCCTTGTGTGTGACCCGGTTTCTGCCTTCTGGAGTTCTGGGGTCTTCCTGGCTTGCAGACTGATCTTTTTGGGTCTTGGCACGTGTTGTGGTCGTGCTGGGACTTTGAGGTTTTGTTGTCGAGGTGGGCCTTTTGATGCAGTTTTGTGCCTTCTTAGCCTGTTCGGCGTGTGCTCTGCCCACTGGTCAGCGGCTTGTAATTTTCTTTTCAAGTGTATGTGTGTGTACACATGTATATGTGTATACTGTGTGTGTGTGCACATGTGTATGTGCATACGCACGTGTAATTACCTAAGTGTAGTTACAGGATGAGAGCTACGCTCGTGGTGTCCCGTCTTCCCAGCACTCTTTGTCATATAACACTTTGAAACTACTGACGGTCTTGGCCTCCACCACCTTCTCACCTAACTTTTTCCAACCGTCTACCACTCTGTTTGTGAAAGTGAATTTTCTTATATTTCTTCGGCATCTGTGTTTAGCTAGTTTATATCTATGACCTCTTGTTCTTAAAGTTCCAGGTCTCAGGAAATCTTCCCTATCGATTTTATCAATTCCTGTTACTATTTTGTATGTAGTGATCATATCACCTCTTTTTCTTCTGTCTTCCAGTTTTGGCATATTTAATGCCTCTAACCTCTCTTCGTAGCACTTGCCCTTCAGTTCTGGGAGCCACTTAGTAGCATGTCTTTGCACCTTTTCCAGTTTGTTGATGTGCTTCTTAAGATATGGGCACCACACAACAGCTGCATATTCTAGCTTTGGCCTAACAAAAGTCATGAACAATTTCTTTAGTATATCGCCATCCATGTATTTAAATGCAATTCTGAAGTTAGAAAGCATAGCATAGGCTCCTTGCACAATATTCTTTATGTGGTCCTCAGGTGATAGTTTTCTATCTAGAACCACTCCTAGATCTCTTTCTTTATCAGAATTCTTTAAAGATTTCTCACATAATATATAGGTTGTGTGGGGTCTATGTTCTCCTATTCCACATTCCATAACATGGCATTTATTAACATTAAATTCCATTTGCCACGTGTGTGTAACATACCTTGTGTGTATGTGTATGTGTATATATGTGTATGTGTACTTTTTCTTTCGGAAGGGGCTGTTCCCTTCTCTGGTGACGGGGCGCTGGGGGAGCAGCTTGCTCTGTTGACTCGCGTATGGTTCGCTGTTGGTGGGCGCTTTTAGTTGTCTTCTGGCCTCTGCTGGTGGCGGTGGACGGCTTCTTCCTCTTTGGGGGGTTCAGAGCTGGTGGGGTGGGCTTCTTCCCGTGCGCTTCGTCATGGCATCTTGGTGGGTGCGTTGGGCGTGGTCGATCCGCCCCATCCTTCTGGGGTTCCTGTCTGCTCTTTGCAGACGTGGGCCTTTCAAATCTGCGGTTCTTCTGGACTTCTTCACTCTGCGCCCTGGTTTCTATGCCCTCCTCGAAGGACTGTTGTCTCCTGTCCAGCTTCTGTTGGGGCCGGGTGCCTGGATGGTGGCCCTGGACCTCCAGGTCAATTATTGGCACTTGGTGTATTTTTGCATCTTTACCGGATCTTGGTGCCCTGTCTGAGTCTGCTTGAGATTCGGTGTCTGGCCTACCTCGACGACTGGCTGGTGTGGGCTCCCAGTCGGTCCGCTTGTCTGCTTGTCAGGAGTGTGGTTCTTTCCAGATCGCTGGGTATTGTTTCCTGGCGATCTGGAGGCCATTCCATCTGTTTCCGTCCCGGGTTCGGACCTTGGCCTTGTTTAGGGCTATTGAGCCACTCCTTGTCTTTCCCTCCAGAAGTGTTACGGAAGCTGTGGTCCCGCCTTCGGCTGTTCGTGAAAGGGTCCCGGGTTGCTCGAGCGGTTGTGCGAGAGTCTGAACTTCGACGTGCTGGTCTGCCCACGGGGTCGGGTTTGGCCTTGGCATCTGTTTGATTCCTTCGGAGACTTCCCTTCCGCCTCTTGCAATCGTTGGGTTCATTCCTCTGGGGATCTTGTGTTGGTGCTGCGTCACCAGCTTCCTCTTTGGGGTTTTCGGGGTTCCGTGCCTTGGCACCTCCCCGAGCCTTCGCTCGATGTGTTCACGGACGGGTCATCTCTTGGCTGGGGCTTTGTGACCAGTGCTCACTAGGTCGGTCGAGGATGGTGGAGTCTGTCCGTCCGTCATGCTCACAGCACGTTTCGGGAGTTCGTGGCTGTCTGGTTTGCGCTTTGGAGGGTTTGGGTCACCGGTGCTCTACCATTCAGCTCCATTCAGACTGTTCTCTGGCGGTTCTTGCCGGAACCACAGGGTTTCTCTTAGGTGTTGACCTTTGGGGTTGGTTCCTTAGAGTGGCTCGTTTGCTTCATTCTCGGGGTATGTCTAACCGTGAGATTCATGTCCGGGGTGTGTCTTGCGTCCTGGCGGACAGCTGTCTCGGTTCATTCCTCTGTTCGCGGATTGACCAGTCGTCGCCGACTCGTTTCGTTGGCTCTGCCAGACGTATGGACTCCTGGCCATGGACGTCTTCGAGTCGGCGTGGTCTAGGCATCGCCCATTTTATGTGGCACCCTTACCCACCTGCAAGGCATTCACGGTGGATGCTTTTCAGCAGGACTAGTCGAGGTGCAGCCCATTCCCACGAGAGCAGTCCTTATGGTTCCTTGGTGGCCAGCCCAGCTTTCTTTTCAGACGCTGCTTGATAGGTGTCCGAACCCGGGGCGTTTTCCCACGGCTCTGCCTCTTTTGGCAGGTCGGATTGGTCCTGTACGTGACTGGTTCAGCCTTCTCCTCAGCTCTTCGCGTCTGGTATTTTGACGCGGGTATCACCATCTCTGTGGTGTTCAGGCGGATTTGTTGACGGTGTCCCACAGGCAAGCTTCGTCTCGGCGACAGTATGACGTTCCTGGTGTTTCTATGCACTTTTTCTTGCTCTTTGTACGTTGTCTTCTCTTTCGCATCGGGTTGTCTTGCCCTTTCTTGGGTTTTCCGGACTACAGTTATTCGATGTTTCTTACTGTTGCCTCGTTTTGTGCGGCACTGGCGGAGCCGCTCCGGCTTGCGTTCAGGGTGGACGTCACATCTGCTCCGTTTTGTACGCTTTCTCGTGTTTTGTTTCACCTCCAGCCTGCTCATGCGTCGCCTGTGCCGTCCTGGTCCTTGATCAGGGTGCTTTCTTATCTTCTCCTCAGTTTGTGGTAGCCTCTTCTGTTCAGGTTTCTGATCTTTGGTACTGGTGGTAGATTTGCACGTGTGCAGCCTTTCTCCGTCCTGGCGACGGTCGAGATGGCTGGTTTCCGAAGGGGTTCTTGGGTTATTGATGCTTGATTGGTTTGGCCGGGGGTGCGTCCTGTGTTGTCCGGTTGCGCTTTTTGCCGTTACCTGCGTACCGTGTCTGGGGGATGCGCTTTGGTTTGATCCGGTTCCCCTCGTTCCCTGTTTCAGGGCTCGGGTCTCCCAGGTCGTCCTCAGAGTTTTTCAGTCTTCCAGCCTGCGGTCTGTCTTTGCGCCCGTGCTGTTCGGACATTTGCAGCTTTTGCTGCTGCTGTTGGTGACATCTAGGGCTCATTTCGGGCGCAGGGAATTGAGGGTCGCACAGGTTCTTGGCCGCCCATTCTTTATGCGTATCTGCTCCTGTGCGTTCTTGTTGCTTTGGGTCGCAGGTTGCATCCTGTTGTCTCGGCTTCGCGTTACGGAGTTTGTGGCGGCCGCCTCCCGGGTTAGCCCTTTCTTTTCCTTCTCTTTGGGTATGTAGCTCCAGGGAGCTATAGGGGCTCCCCACAGAAAACCAGTGTTGAATGTAATGAAACGCCATTTTCTGAGTGAGCCTCGGAGGCTCCCTGGCAACCCTCCCTCCCACCGGTCAGCGTTTTTTTTCGCGTTGGTTGAAGCTTAGCTTCCGAACTGAAGCTTGGCAGCTGGCGCAGTAGGTCCTGGGCTCCCCCCTCCCCCTCTCGGGGCGTGGAGGGCTGCACAGACGATCGGCGCGGCAGTAAAGTGTGATGTTTGCATGTTTGCTTGTTTCCTTGGGATTGTAGGGAGTTTCTACCTCTCTGTTCGGTTTTTTGTTTTAATTTTTTACCATGTGGGGTTTGTTTTGTTATGCCTACCTTTCTGGGTGCCTAACCCCGGTCGATGGCAGATAAGGAAAACCCCAACCACAAGAGGGTTTTCCAGTGCCATTGCTCCCTGGAACCTCTCTGAAGGCACTCCAGGTTCTGGCACTGGAGTTCAGACTAATTAGCTAAGGAGTTCAGACCTACCAGGAGTTCAGACCTGGTAGGTCTGAACTCCTTAGCTAATGTCCCAGTCTAATATAACAAACATTAGCCCGATAAGCTCCAGGGAGCCTCCGGGGCTCACCTAGAAAATGGCGTTTCATTACATTCAACGCTGGTTTTTTCGTTGGTGGTTTTTCATACGTTCAGTTGGTCCCGCACGCTTGAGTGACATGAGGCTCTGACGATTGTCCAGGTTTACCTTGGGGGGCGAGTTTGAGCACCTCAATGTGTGCTTATTCATCCTTGCCCATCCTCGGGATGTTGGCATCATGCAGATTCACGTGCAGGTTTCCACCCTTTCGGCTGCACTGGTTGCTGAGGACTTGCACGCATGTGGCCTGTTGGCTTCGATCTTGCATTTCTTTTCCCTCCTGGAGCTGTCTTTGGATTGGCTTGAGGAAGATGTGGAGATGCTTGGGGCCATTCCTGGGTCTGGTGCCTTGGTCTTGGCGGCGCATTTGTCGTCTGCCCTGTTGAAGCTGTTCACGCCGATCCTGCGGGATTTGGTGTCTGTTTTTTGCGTCTTGTCTCGCGTGTCGGCAGGCAGTGCTCGCGACCTCCCTGGAATCTGCTTGGGCCCTGGCTCTTAGGTTTTTGTTGCCATTTTGCCCTTTGATGTTTGCTGACTGTGGTTGGGCAGTATCTGCAGTCAGCTTCTTCCAGTTGCCATCCAATGTTAGACTTGTTGGTTCTCTGGGAGGCCTGTGGCGGGGGTCTTCCCGGAAGGGTCATGCCGGGGTTTGGGGTTCCTCCCATCATGATAGGCGAGTGGTGCCAGTTTCGGGGCAGGCGCAGCCTTCAGAACCATTTTCGTCTAGTTGGCACGGTGATCGCTCTGTGCGATCACCAATTGCGATTGTGCAAGTGCACAATCATTTTGTGCATTTTGTGCATGCAGGGGGCATTTGTTCCCCTGCCCCCTATTATTTTAAGGTCTTGACCTTCTGTGTTCGGTGGTACCCCCCTGCTTGGCCCCCGTGAGTGGACATGTCCTGTGGGTTCAGTTGTAGAAGTTTGCTTGATAGACTTGGGCGCCGATTAGCAGTACCCTGCCTGGGTTTACCCTTAGTGATAACAGTCTAAGGGCCCTGGGAAACCCCGCGGGTGTCGAAAGGGGTCTGATGGATTCGACCCCTGGGTCCTATCTCGCCTTGTGTGAGTTTGATGGTTGCTCTGTCCCCCTTGTCTCAGGGCGATGCTCATGAACCCTTTCCTTTCTGCCTTTTCAGCTGCCCCGGCTTTTTCTGGTGAAGCCGGGGCTTTGGAGGATGACTCGTCCCCCGGAGCCTGATGTGGAGGTTCCTGGGGGTAGGGGAGGGGCTGACGTGTGGCCATGAGCCCCATTGGACCCCTGCCTGTGTTTTTCAACCCTCAGAGTGGGGCTTTTTGTTACAAGGAGTGGGGTTTTTCCCCCATTCCCCCTATGTACGAGTTGAAATTGTGTTCAGCCCCTCTCTGGGTTGGGTTCCGACGGGGCTCCCCCCAGAAAACCAGTGTTTAATGTAATGAAATGCCATTTTCTGGTTAAGACCCATTGGCTCCCTGGCAGCCCTCCCTCCCTCCCTCTGGTTGGCGGTGTTTTCATGTGACATCCAGCCTAAGAACTGCCAGTTGCATTGCTGGCACGAGGGTCTGGGGCTTCCCCTTCCCCCTCCCGGGAAGTGGGTGGGTTGCGCAGACAGCAGTGTGGCAACATAATGACGTCATGCTCGTTTGCTAATTTTCTTTGAGGAGTTCTGTCCACTCGTTCGGCTTTTGGTAGCAATATTTTCACCAGAATAGGTATTTGTTTTGGGGCACCTATCTTTCTGGGTGCCAAACCAGGTCGATGGCAGACATCATAGAATGCTCCCAACCACACGGGGGTTTCTATTGGCTATTGCTCCTCATGCCTCTCTGGGGGGGGGGGTGCCTAGGTTCTGGCTTGCAGTCCCTGGTAGGCAAGAACTCCATGCACTTTGATGCCAGATAGCTAATAGTTACATATCAGCCTGGATAGCTCCGGGAAGCTTCCGGGTCTCACCCAGAAAATGGCGTTTCATTACATTCAACGCTGGTTTTGTATTTCTTGCGGCTGATCGTATTGCAGACTATATAGTAATTGCAAGAGCAGTCCAGGGGTTAAAAGGGGTAAAAATTGCATTTGTTTTATAATGGAAAGATTGCAATAATTTAATATTCATGAATGTTATTTAATTCCAGGCTAAGAGCACGACTTGGTTATTGTCGCACAACAGCTGTGATGTCCATGGTGGGCTACATCCTTGGTCTTGGAGACAGACATGGCGAAAATATTCTTTTTGATGCCTCGTGTGGAGACACTGTTCATGTAGATTTCAACTGTCTTTTCAATAAGGTTTGTAGTGTTTTCCTAGTTTTTGTGTAACCCCACTTATGCATGGCCCTGTTCCCTATCAGTCAGTTATTGTTGAGTCAAGCCTGGCCTCATGCCGGGCTCGGGGAGTAGAAGAACTCTCAGAACCCTTTCCAGGTATATCCTCTCCTGGTATTGATTAACTCATGCACTGCACTACCCGAAATAGTGCATGGTGTGATGGGGCGTCACCAGACACATGATGAACGTTAGTATATCATAAGATTAAAAACTCCAGCAGGTACATAGGGCTCACATCCTGTTCCTCAGAACTACAGTAAACAGAGGGCATCTTAAAATTAAAATTGTCTGCATCTCCACAGGTAGTGAGAGCCTCAGTAGTGCCAGAACAACCAAGGCTGGTGCATGAAGCTCCAGCTCACACCACAGCTGCACAAGTCAGGGCCACACCACAATTTAATAATGATGAATAAAATAAGTAACTACAATTATTTTGCATTGATAATGTCATAGATAATTCTGAGTTTAATAATAATGAGCAAGGTTCCGATATCAGTGAACACAATACTAATTATGATGTTCACAGCACATAGCGGAGGTTTGTGAATCAGTGTATCATGCAACGTGATCTCATGTTCCTTTATAAAATAATCTTGTGGAAAATTATTCATAATCATGATTTAGTGACGAATCTGATGATAATAGCAGTATTCAAAGTGATAATCGCGATGTACTTAGTGTATTTCTGGGTACAATATTTTGATGTCAGGTGATGTCGGCTGCTTGAGTTAGCTGGTCGTAGCGTGTACCTCTATTCTGTATTAAGATTTCATCATCACACACAGTAGATGTGCTTAGTGGTTCAATATGGTTTATAAAAATATAGATAGATGCATATAATGTGTGTATATAGTGTAATAACAGTAAAAAGACTGTTGTATTCTTCTAAGAATATAAAATATATGTGTCAGTAGATATGGGCATTATATCTCGAGCATAACTATGTTCAACACATTTAACTACCAGATATGCCAGTGTATAAGTCGACATTTGAAGCCTAAAAATACTGTATGTCTCCAAAACCAGGGGTTGACTTGTCCGCTGAATATAAAATGTGAACCTTTACCACCGAGAGAGAAACAAAGTGAAACATCCTGCCTAACATGTTGTACACCACTTGTCATAACTCGCAGCCCAGGGAGGGATGGAGGCACATAGGAAGGGAAGGAGGGAGGCAGGCAGACCTGGAAGGAAGGAGGGAGAGGAAGAGGCTGGCAGACAGAGAGGGAGACTGGCAGACATGGAGGTAGGCAGAGAAGGAGAGAGCCAGGTAGGGAGGGAGGCAGGGAATGAAGGAGGGAAGCAGGACATGGCAGGGCATCACCTTCTGTCCCCAGACTCCTCCACAACATTCTGGGTTGATAGGAAAGTACAACACCAGTGTGTTGAAGGTTGCTTCGTCATGCCAGGAGTACTACACCACATGCCAAATTTTTCTCAAATACTGTAATAATAGTAATAATAATAAT
This sequence comes from Procambarus clarkii, assembly GCF_040958095.1. Taxonomy (NCBI): domain Eukaryota; kingdom Metazoa; phylum Arthropoda; class Malacostraca; order Decapoda; family Cambaridae; genus Procambarus; species Procambarus clarkii. The sequence goes on along the minus strand of NC_091226.1, from coordinate 20,179,166 downwards.
AATAATAATATAATTCACTGTGTCGGGGGACAGGAAGCAGAGTATTCACCTAGTTATGCTTGTGGGGGTTGAACTCTGCTCTTTCTGCCTGCCTCTCAACTGTCAATCAATCAAATGTTACTAACTATTCCCCCCCCCCCCAGGAAACAGCTTATAGCAGCTGTCTAACTCCCAGGTACCTATTTACTGCTAGGTAACAGGGGCATCAGGGTGAAGGAAACTCTGCCCATTTGTTTTTCCAGTGGTGACGGGGGATCGAACCCCAGTTCCTAGGTCCACAAGTCTAGAGTGCTGTCCACTCAGCCACTACCCACCCACCACCCACCCACCAGAGTGTATTCATACATGTTAGGGTTTTCTGGGGGGAGCCCCTTTGGCTATCCGGAGATATCCAGGCTGATATGGATATATTAAACTTTGGCATCAGTCAATGTGAATGAAGTTGTAGGCTTACCAGGGACCACGAGCCAGAACCTGGCCTCCCTCAGAAGAGGCACGAGGAGCAATGGCCTATAGAAACCCCCGTGTGGTTGGAAGCATTCTATGTCTGCCATCGACCGGGTCAGGCACCCAGAAAGGTAAGCGACCTAAAACAAACTATTATTCTGGTTAAGAAATTACTACTGAAAGCCGAAAGCCGCTCCATAATGTATTCGGTATTGATGTTACTTCTGCTCTATTCCGCAAGCATTCTCATGCATTGTTTCACCTCCGGCCTGCTCATGCGCTGCCTGAGCAGTCTTGGCCTTTGAATCGGGTGCTCTCTTTTTCTCTCTTCTCCTCGGTTTGTAGTGGCCCTTTTGGTTCAGGATTGTTTTTCTAAAGCTCTTCCTGTTGGCATTGGCTTTTGGGGGTCGGGTCACAGAGCTCCATGCACTCCTTTGGCACAGGTGTTTTTGCTCTTTTGGTCCTGGTAGTAGGTTTGTTCATCTGCAGCCGTCTCCTGGTAGTAGGTTTGTTCATCTGCAGCCGTCTCCTGGTAGTAGGTTTGTTCATCTGCAGCCGTCTCCTGGTAGTAGGTTTGTTCATCTGCAGCCGTCTCCTGGTACAGTGGTACCTCGGAATGCGATTGTCCCTGTATGCGAGATTTTCGGAAGGCGAGGTGTATTTACTCCAAAAATTTGTCTCGGAAGGCGATGGTTACTTCGGGAGTCGAGTTTGAACGCGAGTTTGTTGATACGCGTACAGCCGACCTAGCACGTGGTCGTTCGGCGATCGTCGCCCCTCTGCCCCGCTGCCCCTCAGTTCACCATTGTCTCGCGCGCAGTGACTACCCCCACATCAATTCTTGTCGTGAATTTTCAGTGTTTTGTTGGATTTTTGGTGATTTGTCTATACAATTTGTTATTATATATCTCACCATGAGTCCCAAGAAAGCCAGTGGTAAGGATAAAGGCCAGAAAGCTCATGTGAGGATGACAATAGAGGAGAAACAAGAGATCATTCGAAAGCATGAGAACGGTACACGTGTTGTTGATCTTTGTAGGCAGTACAACAAAGCGACATCAACAATATGCACTATACTTAAGAAGAAAAATAAGATTATGAGTGCTAATGTGGCAAAAGGAGTAAGAACATTAACGACACAAAGACCACAAATACTTGAAGAAGTGGAAAAGTTGTTATTAATTTGGATACACGACAAGGAGTTGAGGGGTGATAGTGTTTCGGAGGCCATTATTTCTGAGAAAGCCAGGGTGTTGCACGAAGACCTTCTAAAGAAGACCCCTGCAACGAGTGATGCAGATAAGAAAGAGTTTAAGGCAAGCAGGGGCTGGTTTGAAAAATTTAGAAAGAGAAGTGGTATCCATAGTGTTACAAGGCATGGGGAGGCAGCCAGCTCAGACAAACCAGCCGCTGGACGATTTATTGACGAATTTAAAGAGTTTGCAGAGGCTGAGGGATACCTACCGCAACAAGTGTTTAATTGTGACGAAACAGGACTGTTTTGGAAAAGAATGCCTAAGAGGACATACATTACCAAGGAGGAAAAATCCTTGCCTGGACACAAGCCTATGAAAGATAGGTTTACGCTTGTGCTGTGTTCAAATGCGAGTGGCGATTTAAAAATTAAACCCTTGCTAGTGTATCATTCTGAAAATCCAAGGGTTTTCAAACAGTATAATGTGCAGAAAACCCGTTTGTCTGTGATGTGGAAGTCTAATAAAAAAGCATGGGTGACTAGGCTTATTTTTTCGGAGTGGGTGAATGAAGTGCTGTGCCCTGCCATAGAAAAATATCTGCAGGAGAAACAATTGCCACTCAGAGCCGTGCTTCTCCTTGACAATGCTCCTGCTCATCCTCCAGGCTTGGAAGATGATTTGATGCCTCAATACAATAAATTCCTCACAGTTAAATTCCTTCCTCCTAACACCACTCCTCTAATTCAGCCTATGGACCAGAAAATCATAGCAAATTTTAAGAAACTGTATGAAAGGGCACTTTTCCGGAAATGTTTTGAAGTGACTGAAGCCACAAACCTCACCCTCAAAGAGTTCTGGAGAGAGCATTTTAACATTTTTAGTGCTTTAAAACTCGTTGACAAAGCCTGGCAAGAAGTGACTCAAAGAACCCTGATCTCTGGTTGGAGAAAATTGTGGCCTGAAGGTGTGAGAGAACTAGACTTTGAGGGGTTTGAGCCTATAAATGATGCGCCTATTGTTGAGGAAATTGTTAGTCTAGGCCAGAAAATGGGCTTGGAATTGGATGGTGATGATGTGGAGGAGTTGGTGGAAGAACACAACGAAGAACTGACCACCGAAGAACTCCTAGCCCTTCAACAGGAACAGCAAGCCAACACAGCAGCGAATGATTCTGCAGTGGAGGAGGAGGTGGTGGCAACAGCACCAGCGAATGTCCCTTCTGCAGTAATTAAGAAGGTGTGTCAGATGTGGGAAGAGATTCAAACAACTATTGAACACACTCACCCAGACAAAGCTGTAGTAGGCCGTTGTCTTAATCTTTTCAATGACAATGTGATGCCTTACTACAGAGAGAGCTTGCGAAGAAGGGAAAAGCAAGCTTCCATGGACAAATATTTGGTGAAGAAATCGAGCAGTGAGCCTCAACCAGGACCTAGTGGCACTCAGGTTAAACGTCCCAGGGAGAGCACACCAGAAAGGTCCTCACTGCCTGATGTGATTATGGAAGGGGACTCCCCTTCCAAACAGTAACTCCTCTCCTCCTCCCCCCTCCTCACCATCTTCCATACGCCTACAGCACTCGACAGTAAGGTAAGTAATAACTGGAACATAGTTTTGTAGGTTTATTTAGATGAATTAGGTAAATTAGGTATAAAAATTTAGTTTGATGTGGGGTTTTTGGGGTAGTCAGGAACGGATTAATTCATTTCCCTTTATTTCTTATGGGGAAATTAACTTCGGAATGCGAGTTTTCGGAAGGCGAGGCGTCTCCAGGAACGGATTAAACTCGCATTCTGAGGTATGCCTGTAGTAGGTTTGTTCATCTGCAGCCGTCTCCTTCTTTCCTGGCAAAGAATGATTGCTGCTTTTCGGAGGGGTCCTTGGGTTGTTGATGCTTGGTTGATCAGGCCAGGGGTGCATCATGTGTTGTATCCGGTTGAGGCTCTCCACCGTTATTTGTGCGCCATGGCTGCGGTGGCCAGGGATGCACTTTGGGTTGACACGGTTTCCTCCATACCTGGGAGACCCGGGCTCGGGTCTCCCAGGTCATCCGAAGGGTTATTAAGTCTAGCCAGCCTGCGGTCTTTCCTCGTGCCCACGACGTTCGTAAGCTTGCTGCTTTGGCTGCCGTTGTTGCAACCTGCTCTCGCACAAGACAGTACATATATGACTTATTGCTTATAGTCAGTATTTGGCATATTAATAAGTACATATGTTGTGAGATTTTTTTCTACGCCTACCTCCCTTAGGAGGTGGACCTCAAACATAAAGAATTGCACACTGCAAATATTTCTACTCTAAGCATGAGACCAATAGAAAAAGGAAAAGCGGGAGCAAACCGCCAGGCTCCCACTACAAGAGTGAAAACCTGTCCATAATAGGCCGCTGATTCCTCCTAGTTAAAAAGGACGTTAAAACCAATAAAGGGTAACCGACGGGTTCTCACAATCAAATATTTGTATATGATGTGGTGCTATGAATTGGAATTCGAATTTCCCAAGAACATTTAAAAAAACCAGCGTTGAATGTAATGAAACGCCATTTTCTGGGTGAGCCCCGGAGGCTCCCTGGAGCTTATCGGGCTAATGTATGTTATGTTAGACCGGGACATTAGCTAAGGAGTTCAGACCTACCAGGGACCAGCGCCAGAACCTGGCCCCTTTAGAGAGGTTTCAGGGAGCAATGGCCCTGGAAAACCCCATATGGTTGGGGGTTTTCCTTATCTGCCATCGACCGGGGTTAGGCACCCAGAAAGGTAGGCGTAACAAAACAAACCCCACATGGTAAGAAACTACAACAAAAACCGAACAGAGAGGTAGAAAACTCCCTACAATCCCAAGGAAACAAGCAAACAAGCAAACATCACACTTTACTGCCGCGCCGATCGTCCGCGCAGCCCTCCCCACCCCGGGAGGGGGAGGGGGGAGCCCCGGACCTACCGCGCCGGCTGCCAAGCTCCAGTTCGGAAGCTAAGCTTCAACCAACGCGAAAAAACCGCCGACCGGTGGGAGGGAGGGTTTCCAGGGAGCCTCCGGGGCTCACCCAGAAAATGGCGTTTCATTACATTCAACGCTGGTTTTCTGTGGGGAGCCCCTACGGCTCCCTGGAGCTTCATACCCAAAGAGAAGGAAAAGAAAGGGCTAACCCGGGAGGCGGCCGCCACAAACTCTGCAACGCAAAGCCAAGACAACCGGTCGCAAACCTGCGACCCAAGGCAACAAGAACGCCCAAGAACAGACGCACATATGGATGGGCGGCCAAAAACCTGTGCGACCCACAATTCCCTGCGCCCGAAATGAGCCCGAGACGTCACCAACACAGCAGCAATTGCTGCAAACGTCTGAACAGCACGGGCGCAAAGACAGACCGCAGGAAGAAGGAAAACACTGCGGACGACCCGGGAGACCCGAGCCCTGAAAACAGGGAACGAAGGAACCGGATCAACCACAGCGCATCCCCAGGCACGGTACGCCGGCAACAGCAAAAAGCACAACTGGACAACACAGGACGCACCCCCCGGCCAAACCAAACAAGTACCAATACCCCAAGAACCCCTCCGGAAAGCAGCCGTCTCGACCGTCGCCAGGACAGAGAAAGGCTGCACACCAATAAAGCTACCACCAGTACCAAAGAGGAGGAAACTGAAACCGAAGGGGCTACCACAAACTGAGGGGAAGAGAAGAAGGCACCCTGAACAAGGACCAGGATGGCTCAGGCGACTCATGAGCAGGCCGGAGGGGAAACAAAACGCGAGAAAACGTAATAAACGTCATACAGTCTCCAAGACGAAGCTCGCAGGTGGGACACCGTCAACAAAGCCACCTGAACACCATAGAGATGGCGATACCTGCGTCAAAATACCAGACGCGAAGAGCCAAAGAGAAGGCCGAACCAGTCACGGACACGACCGATTCGGCCTGCTGAAAGAGGCGAAGCCTCAGGAAAAACGCCCCGGGTACGGACACCTATCAAGCAGCGTCTGAAAAGAAGGCCGGGCCGGCCACCGTGGAACCATAAGGACTGTTCTCGTGGGAATGGGCTGCAACCGAGCCAGAACCCGAAGCAACAGCTGGACCGGGAGAAGAGGTACAGGTACCCCCCACCTTGACCAGGCCTGCCGAAAGCCTCCACCGTGAAGTCCTCGCAGGTGGGAAGGGCGCCACAAAACGGGCGACGCCTAGACCACGCCGACCCGAAGACGTCCATGGCCAGGAGTCCATAAGCCCAACAGAGCCAACAAAACGAATCGGCGACGACTGGCCAACCCACGAAGAGGAATGAACCGAGACAGCTGTCCACCAGGACGCAGGACACACCCCGGACACGAACCACACGGTTAACCAAACCCCCTGTGGTTCCGGCAAGAACCACCAGAGAACAGTCCAAACAGAGCTGAATGGTAGAGTACCTAGTGACCCAAACCCTCCGAAACGCAAACCAGACAGCCATGAACACCTGAACCGGGCTGTGAGCCCGACGGACAGACAGACTCCATCAACCTCGGCCGACCTGGTGAGCACTGGTCACAAAGCCCCAGCCGAGAGACGACCCGTCCGTGAACACATCGAGCGAAGGCTCGGGGAGCTGCCAAGGCACGGAACCCCGAAAACCCCAAAGAGGAAGCTGGTGACGCAGCACCAACACCAGATCCCCAGAGGAACCCAAGGAATGCAAGAGGCGGAAGTGGAGTCTCCGTAGGAACCAACCGACGCCGGAGTCAAACCCGACTCCGCGGGCAGACAAGCACGCCGAAGTGCAAACTCCCGCACAACCGCCCAAGCAACCACTGAGCAACCCGGGACCCCCTCCTGAACAGCCAAAGGCAGGACCACAGCCACAGTAACACTTCTGGAGGGAAGGCAATGAGGGGCCCAAGAACCTGAAACAAGGCCCAGGTCCGAACCCGGGACGGAAACAGAAGGTAAAACCTCCAGATCACCAGGAAACCAAACCCAGCGATCTGGAAAGAACCACCCCCTGGCGAGCAGACAAGCGGACTGACTGGGAGCCCACTCCAGCCAGTCGTCGAGGTAGGCCAGACACCGAATCTCAGACGCAGACAGGGCACTAAGATCCGGTAAAGATGCAAAGAGTATACAAAGTGCCCTTCACAAAATAGGGAATGCAATAAAAACAGCAAACCTGAAGCCCCACCACCAAAGCATTGTATGACAATCATATTAAGACATATTATGACATATGACAATCATTATATGACAATATGACAATTATAATCAAAGCATTATATGACAAAGAGTGCTGGGAAGACGGGACACCACGAGAGTAGCTCTCATCCTGTAACTACACTTAGGTAAGTACACATATGTAATTACCAACCGTGCTAGCCCCAGAAAAACTGGAGAGGAACGTGCCAAGAAGTGACCTGGAGGTCCAGGTCCACCATCCATGCACCCGGCCCTAACAGAATCCGAACAGGAGACAACAGTCCTCCGAGCAGGGCAGAGGATCCAGGGCGCAGACGGAAGTAGTCCAGAAGAACTGCAGACTGGAAAAGCTCATGACTGCAAAGAGCAGAAGGGAAGCCCAGAAGGATGGGGCGGATCGACCACGCCCCACGCACCCACGAAGAGGAATTGACGAAGCGCAGGGAAGAAGCCCACCCCGCCAGCTCTGAACCCCCCCAAGGGGGAGAAGCCGTCCTCCGACGCCAGCAAAGGCCGGAAGACAACCCAAAGCGCCCACCAACAGCGGGACCAAGCGAGAGGCAACAGAGCAAGCCGCTCCCCCAGCGCCCAGTCAACAGAGAAGGGAACAGAACCCCTTCAGAAAGAAAAAGTACACTACCGAAGTCATGAGGAGAGACTACGGGAATGAAACCACACTTCGCTGGAAGAGGAAGTGAGGGGAGACCTGATCACCACATACAAGATACCCAAGGGAATCGACAGGGTTGAGAAGACAAGGGGCACACGCACTAGGGGACACAGGTGGAAACTGAGTACCCAAAAGAGCCACAGATAGAATTAAAGTTTTTTTTTTTTTTTTTTTTTTTTTTTTTGAGTGTCAGAATGGGAACGGGAAAGCACTAAGAAGTAATGTGGGGACTCCTCACACAAGTAACGAAGCTGACCCCCATACAATGTCACATGTAGACATGACAGAGCCCAAGAGGCACAGGAACCGATACACCTGTTGACGGACGGTTGAGAGGCAGGACCAAGGAGCCAGAGCTCAACCCCCACAAGCACAACTAGGTGAGGACATATATTGTAAAAGCACAAGCCGCCGACTAGTGGCAAAGAGCACTACGCCGGCCAGGCAAAGAAGGCACAAAACTGCATCAAAAGGCCCACCTCGACAGCAAAACCACAAAGTCCTAGCACAACCACAACATGTGCCAAGACCCAAAAAGCTCAGTCTGCAAGCCAGGAAGACCCCGGAACCCCAAAAGGCAGAACCGGGTCACACGAGGAAACAAAGTCCCCTGAACCCACAAAAGGGGGCCCAAGAGGAAGAAACCTCCAGAACGAAACCAAGGAACCCAAAGGAACCCAGAATCGAGCCAGGGGGAGCCCAAACCACCACATTTGCCGGCGGAGAACACCACTAAAAGGCAAAGCACAGACCCCAGCAGAACGCCCTGGGAAAACGGTCCCAACAGACCGAAAACCGAGGGGCAAGGTGTGGGAGCAAGCATACCAGCCAGGGGCACTGAGCCTAAACCCAGAGGCTCAGACCCAAAATCAACACCCAAACGTTCCCAGAGGAACAGGCAACGGCAAGAAAACACCAGAAAAACAAAGAAACGACAACAGGAGAACAAAAACCCTGCAAATTTTTTGAAAACTCACCAGAGACGCTCGCTCGCACACCCAGACGCATGTAAACAAACCGCAACGCCGCCCTGGTGGCCACGCCGGGAAACCGGCAGACGAAAATGGCCGCCAGCAGGGGCTGTGACTGACGCTTAATACACAAAAACACGCCAGCAAATGTGGGAAGCTAGCAGACTGGAAGGGCGAAAAACGACGCCCAACAGCAGAAAAACCCCTGAAGGGGCAAAACCGCCCCAGAACTGCTAGCAGGCAACCCCCACAGCCCCGGGAACCAACAACAGAGGCCCCGGGGCAGAGCCGTCCTCCAAGCCCTCCGCCCTTAAAGAAAAGCAAGAGCCCATGGGAAAGGCAACAAGAAAGGGCCGCTGGTAAGACCCAGAAGCCTTGGCAAGAGGCACAAGCTCAAACCTCCGTCCCCAACCCGAACGGGGCATCCCCCGAAAACCGCCCGAGTCTCTGCCGCAACTGAACCCCGCCCCGACCCCGAAACCCGCAGACGGTCCGGAGCCGGGAACATGGAGAGAAAGGGGCGAGCAGCACCTAACCAAACGGGGCGGCCACGGGGCATTCGAGTGGGAAACCAACCTAGCATGTTGCAGCAACCTAACCTAGCTTGCAACACAGATGCCGCCTGTACTCTGAACAGTAATAACATCAGGAGAGTACTGGAGAACAAGCAGAGAATCACTCGCAAGACTCCGGGTCAAGGTGTCAGTGACCCAACAGGCAGCATGACGGAGGTAAAAATGGCGACTGTCACCCGGAGACAAGGGAACAGCAACCAACGATCCCGTCCAAGACGGGTTGGAACCCGGAAGACACATTCAATGGTCCCCCGAGCCCAGACAGGGGTTTCCAGGGCCCGTAGGGTAACAACTACGGGAAGCCCGGGCAAGGTGTTGCTAACCGGTTAAGAAACCCAAACATAACAAGAGGGTAGATTATAGCACTGAAAACCCCTGAGACGTGTACTAGCACGGGGGCCTAGCAGAGGGCCGCCAAACACTACCAGTGGAACTATAACCACCTTAGGCAGACCCCCACCAGGCAAGAAAATGAAAAACAAAAGAAAAACCCCGCAAAAGTACACCGTCTCCAGAGGCAACAGAAACCGGCCGCCGCTTAGGTGGCAGGCTGCGCAACACCTTGACGCCCTAACCAGCACAATACCAATCCCTACCCAGGGCCAAACAAGGGCCCCAAGCCCCAGCTGGCCCCAAGGGCGAGGCAAATGCCGAGCAGCAAGAACCTCTACGGGAATGGTTCCCGAACGCCCCAGGGAAGATAACCCTGTTACGCAAGGGCAGTACTCACAGGGCGCTTAGGGAAGTCAGCCACTAAGCACATGCAGCCCCGGCACTGATGAAGTACTCCTGGCCACCGCACACCACAACACACGGCAGTGAACGCCACACAAGGCAAACACCGCCTAGGAAACTGAGGCCAGAGAAGCGTCAATCCCGGTTGACATTAGCGAACGAACTGGAGCTTGGCAGCCGGCGCGGTAGGTCCGGGGCTCCCCCCTCCCCCTCCCGGGGTGGGGAGGGCTGCGCGGACGATCGGCGCGGCAGTAAAGTGTGATGTTTGCTTGTTTGCTTGTTTCCTTGGGATTGTAGGGAGTTTTCTACCTCTCTGTTCGGTTTTTGTTGTAGTTTCTTACCATGTGGGGTTTGTTTTGTTACGCCTACCTTTCTGGGTGCCTAACCCCGGTCGATGGCAGATAAGGAAAACCCCCAACCATATGGGGTTTTCCAGGGCCATTGCTCCCTGAAACCTCTCTGAAGGGGCCAGGTTCTGGCGCTGGTCCCTGGTAGGTCTGAACTCCTTAGCTAATGTCCCGGTCTAACATAACATACATTAGCCCGATAAGCTCCAGGGAGCCGTAGGGGCTCCCCACAGAAAAAGATCACATTGCAACAATCGTATAAAGCAGAACATGAGTGGAAAAGAATGGTTGAAGGGTTGACATCAAAGACCGTTTTCTATGACAAAACAATTTATTAACTAGAGACTAAACTACTACAACATCGAGTTTACGTTACGTTAATGTCCATCAAGTGGCACTATAACACCAGCTAATTAGCAACGACTCCGGTACATTGCTGTGTGGCTGCATACTGATTTAACCTGAACACAGGTGTGCCCACTGACGATGCAATATTGCAAACAAATCATTCACAAGCCTAGTTTACACCACAGTGAGTGATTCGTTAAGTTATTGTCTATCCAGTGGCACTTGCAACACAGCTATTCAACAGCCCCTCGAGAAATGACAGCAGTCTCCATCTTGCTGACACTCCGGGCTGACTAAATGAACTAACTGAACAATGATGCCCACTGATGACACAAGCTTGCAATCAATATTGTCAGGCTTCATGGTGAACAGATACTATAATCACAATTTTACGGGGCCTCCAACCCTACAGCCGAGATACCCACGTAACTAGGCGGGTAGTCCAACATTGACTCCCCCTATCACAACCTAATGTGAACACTCTTTGCAACTCCCTGCAAGAAGTTGCACTGTAAACAGTAAACAAAGCCAGGCAAGGTGGGATTCTGAGACACTTCTCCAGTAATCCCCCAAGTTACTTTACTCTCATCACCAGACGATAAACAAAAGAAATTGCCTTAATTACAAAATTGATTATGTGATTAATTACATTAATTGACTGTCCACAGCAGTCAGCAACAAAGTACTCTACGTTAATCATCAACACTTGTCTCTCTTAACACAAGTCAACTTGTTAACAATAACTCAAAGTCTCTTAAATTACATCACACTTGACTCCTTTCAAGTATTCAGTAATTCCTAATTAATGTCAAACGGACAGCTAATTAAATCCCAATCGAGTTACATTAACTAAGCCTACCATTATCTTGGTAGTTTCTCAACAGTGTATGTCAAAATTTACTTTAATGAGTGTTAATTACCCTAATTAACCCTGAGCAATTAATTAATTGTCACCAGGACCAATAATTAATCATACATAAATATGTCTCACTCCGCACTGCCTAAGCAGGTCTCATTAAACACTGTGAATTCACGGGCGAGGAGTTAATTACTCCACTAATTAACATGAGTGCATCTTAATCCACTGTCACCAGACAGGATATGATTAATATAACGAGTTATGCTAGCTCCATGACCTCGCTTTACCAAGTCATCAAGACCTTTGACATTAATTACTCCACTAATTATCATGAGCCACTAATTGCTATACCCCAGAAAGGTAATTAGTCTCGAGCAAATTACGTTAACACAAATACTGACTGACTCTGACAGTTCCTCCCCACTATGTGAATTCATGATGAGAATGCTAATTACATAATTAGCTAGTGTGGTCAATTAGTTGTCACACGGACAATTAATTGCACCGGAAACGTATCTCAATAAGCTCAGTACTGTTTCCCTTAACAGCTCTCTCACTCATCAAGTAATGTGCAACCCCTTGTAAAGTTAATTCCCCACAATTAACTCTCACTGAATCCTTAAGTCCTCAACACAACTTAAAGAACACAAAGTAACCCCAGGTTACATAGGTCACACTTACAGTGGCATAACAAAATAAATGCACAGCCCACACACTTGGTTGCAGCTTCTGCAACATGGTAATTACTGTACCCTCACAGTAATGACACACGGTTTGGCAACACAAAAGTATACCTACATTACTGCCCCCTCTAATCTTGCAACAGTTGCAAGGGACTACTGTGCGCAATCACTATTCTTACTTCAGCAAAACAATTTACGTTAATATAAGACACCGTCGCTATGCTGACAGCTGGCACTAATTCTCGTAATTAGGCAGATTAACCACTCAATTGCTTGCTTTCTCATTAAGTACTGTGATTTCCCCTGAATAATTAAAGGGACCTCCTTAACTCCTCAACACAGCTCCTAGGGCAGTAATATAACGTATACCAAACAACAACACTGCCCAAACATACAAACATAATGATGCCGTCAGCATACCCCACATGCTAATGACATCATTAGGCAATCAGTCAGCAATCACATTTACTGACTCACCACACAACACCGAATAATACATGCAAATGAAAATTATACATAATTATACAGACCTCAGGGTGTCCACTGACAACCCTACTACACTGGCCTGCCTACCTCTGTAAATGATATAATTAACATGCGGCAACACGGCATTAATCTTGACTCTGAACGATATATATTGAATTGACAGATCAACGATCACTTATATGGTAAATCTCTACACTGACCAGTTTACATACTCGAGTCAGTCTACACAAAATTATATCTATATACATCTACATGTGTGGTTCTGTGTATAACATACACCTTCACAAACAGTCACCTTGTCATCAGTACAGACAGCTGCCTCTCAGCTGTTTCCCTCACCTGGCAGGCGTTATGGGACAACACAGTTGTTATCGGAATTAACATTAGTCCAGAGACACTGCATACTTTACAATAACGTGTACTCACGATTGCCACTTTCATTACATTCATTTCCCCGGTCACAACCTCACTTGCTGAAGAACACCTAGCTCGCTCCCACGTGCGTCGACTAGGTGTGGCCCTAGGGTGTGACCAGGGCATGTGGCCAAGTGTGGCCCAAAGGGGTGGCCACGGAGTAGCGCGGGGCGATCACAGTGCCCCACCCAGGATAAGGTGGCGCGCGGGGTGGCCAGTGTGGCCCACAGGCGGGTGGCCAGGGTGTGGCCATCACGTGGCCCCACGGAGCTGTGCGGTGCGGGGTAGCCGAGACCTCATGCTGGCGCCTCAGGCGTACACAAACGTGGGTGGCAGATACACTCACACCCACATCACACCACGAGCATGACTCGCTTGTACACCGGGTATGATAATGGCCGGCAACACAACATGGTGGACACGGCAAGGTGGAATTTCAGAGTTCAACAGGGGCCTGTAATCTCACCTCAATTACACTTAGAGGCCCTGCTCTATTCCACCAATTGTCCATTAACATAGACAGGATAACACATAACATCAGATGTGAGCAAAACATCTGATACACCACGAGGCTTGCCAGGTGCCTCATGGGTGAGCACTGTCTCTAGAGTTATTACACAGTTCTTTCCTTACTTTTTGGGCCCCAATTCATGCAAATTGGGTCCCGACACGATCCACGATGGCAGGATTACCATGCATGATGAGTAAAGGAGATAACACAGCGATAATGGGGGTGGAGGTGGCAGACACACCACCCCCACCTTCCTGGGCATCCAGCCCGCTTGCTCGCCCTCTCCAGACTCCAGATTTGGCCGGATAGTGAAACTCAAAATGCCCGCCCCCCCCCCCCCCCCCACCTTGTCTTGACCAATCAGCACAAAGCCGGCACAGCCTCTTGTGCTGCTATGATTCACCGCCTTTCGCGCCTAAATATCCCCACAAGGCTGAGGTGCCTAGACGAATCACAGACACCCGTACCATGAGGTGTCCCGTGACGTCATAAGGAGGGGAAGGCCTAAGAGTGTGACATCATACCTCACAGGGTGGGGGAGGCGACGTTCACCCCTCTGTCTCCCCACCTCTAAAACCGTTGGCTAGCAAGTGCAAGTACCCTCTTGTACCACACTCACTCTCTCAAATCCCATTTCACAGAAAACAGACTAAATTCTGTAACTCTCTCTACAGAGCATTCACAGACTCATGGCTAGTCTTAAACGATGGTCCTTAGCATAAGCTTTCATCCAACACCACACAAGTGCATGTAGTTTGAAAACTTCTTGTCTAGTCCTAGAGCGACTCTAGCCTAATCTAGAAAACTAGAAAAACTAGCCGAGGGAATTTTCATTCCCTCACATGTGTGGTATATTCCAAGTTCTATTTAGTTTTCAAGGTAAAATAAACTCTTACTGTCGATTTGCTATACACCAGTTTTAATATTAGTGATTTCTTTTTCAGTTTTATTAAACAATAGAGATTTTATACAAAATTTGACAATATCCTGAGTTACTTTATAATTTTTTTAATTATTTTAGTTTTGTTTTATTATTTTTATAAAACTGTAATATCGAAATAGGTATAGGTTAAGTATTAATTGTAATTAAGAAGCAATAAGATGCTTATCTTAACATACTAAGAAGGCTAGGTTAGGTCGGTGTTTTCTATTCAGCTTTTCAAGGTAAACTCAAATATTCACAATAAATTAGTATGTCACATAGGCACTTAATAATAAGCCAAATATTGACTATAAGCAAGTGCGAGAACGGGTTGCGTTTTTGGCAACATGTCTTGGGTTGACATTCGGGCGCGGGGTTTGGAGGTCGAAAAGGATCCTGGCCACTCGCTACCTTGTCAGTGTCCCTGGACCTAGTGAGGCCTGCGTTGCATTGGGTTGGCGGTTGCAGCCAGTTGTCTCAACTTTGCGTTGATGAGTGAGAACTGACTACCACCTGAGTAAGTCCCTGCTTTTCCTTGTCATTGGGTAGTTAGCTCCAGGGAGCCGACGGGGCTTTCCCCAGAAATCCAGCATTGAATGTAATGAAACAGCATTTTCTGAGTGAGTCCAGGAGGCTCCCCAGCATCTCTCCTTCCCTCCGGACTGACATCCAGTCTAAGAATTGAAGGGTAGATCGCCGGCGTGAGGGTCTGGGGCTCGCCCTTCCCCTTCTCTGGGAGGGGTGGGGTTGTGCAGACAGCGGTGCGGCAATGTGATGACATCATACTCGTTTGCTAATTTTCGTTTGGGGAGTTCAGTCCACTTGTTCGGCTTTCGGTAACAATATTTTTAGAATAGAGGTTTGTTTTGAAGTGCCTACCTTTCTGGGTGCCTGACCCGGTCGATGGCAGACATAGAATGCTCCAACCACACGGGGGTTTCTATAGTCTATTGCTCCTCGTGCCTCTCTGAGGGGGCCAGGTTCTGGCTCGTGGTCCCCAGTAGGCAAGAACTCCTAGCACTATGACTGATGCCAGAAAGCTAATATATCCATGTCAGCCTGGATAGCTCCAGAACTCACCAGAAAATGGAGTTTCATTACATTCAACGCTGGTTTTTTATAGATTTTTTCCATGTTTGCCTTTTTCCATACATGTATTTTTATTTTTCAGATACAGTACATTCATACCAATACCTGACTAGTATATAAGCATGTTTGTCTAAATCCCAAACCCTTTCAATTTATTAATCTATGATTTGTAAATTCATTGACCTTATGGAATCATAAGATATATATATTATTAAGATTTTCATCAAAGTCAATATTTTTAATACTTTGCTACAGTATAACTAACTAATTTCAGGGAGAAACCTTTGACTGGCCCGAGCGAGTACCGTTCCGGCTGACTCATAACATGGTAAATGCAATGGGCCCTACAGGATACGAGGGCATATTCAGAAAGTCTTGCGAGGTAAGATCTTGGATAGATGTTACAGTCCATGTTCCATTATTACAGTGGCACCTCGATTAACGAGTTTAATCCGTTCTGGCAACGAACTCGTTATGTGGAAAACTCGTCTTAAGAAACAAATTTCCCCTTTTAAAATAAAGGAAATAAATTTAATCCGTTCCACTCCCAAAAAATCCATACTTGTATGACATTTTATAATGTAAATATAATACTGCACATGTAATTATAAATGTTTTGTTGTACTGTTTTCATGTTTACCTTATGAAGAGTCGTTGCTGGCTTGAGGGAGACGATGGGGAGGTGGGAAGGAGGAGAGGGGTTATGGTATGGAAGGAGAATCCACCTCTGAATCAGACGGGCTCTCTCTTCTTGGAAATTTCACCCCACTGGGAACTTGTTGTGGTTCACTATCACTGGCTCTTCTTTTCTCTACATTTGCAAAGAACATATCTATTGACAATTGCTTTTGTCTTAAAACTGGTGTATAGCAAATCGACAGTAAGAGTTTATTTTACCTTGAAAACTAAATATAACTTGGAATATACTACACATGTGAGGGAATGAAAATTCCGTCTTGTTGCCTTGGGTCGCAGATTGCAACCTGTTGTCTCGGCTTCGCGTTGCGAAGTTTGTGGCGGCCGTCTCCCGGGTCAGCCCTTTCTTTTCCTTCTCTTTGGGTATGAAGCTCCAGGGAGCCGTAGGGGCTCCCCACAGAAATCCAGCGTTGAATGTAGTGAAACACCATTTTCTGAGTGAGCCCCGGAGGCTCCCTGGCAACCCTCCCTCCCACCGGTCGACGGTTTTTAGCGTTGGTTGAAGCTTAGCTTCCGAACTGATGCTAGGCAGCCAGCGCGGTAGGTCCGAGGTTCCCCCTTCCCCCTCTTGGGGCGGGGAGGGCTGCGCGGCAGTAAAATTTGATGTTTGCTTGTTTGCTTGTTTGCTTGTTTCCTTGGCATTGTAGGGAGTTTCTACCTCTCTGTTCACTTTTTTGTTTTAGTTTTTTACCATGTGGGGTTTGTTTTGTTATGCCTACCTTTCTGGGTGCCTGACCCCGGTCGATGGCAGATAAGGAAAACCCCAACCACAAGGGGGTTTTCCAGGGTCATGGCTCCCTGAAACTTCTCTGAAGGGGCCAGGTTCTGGTGCTGGCCCCTGGTAGGTCTGAACTCCTTAGCTATTGTCCCAGTCTAATATAACATACATTAGCCCGGTAAGCTCCAGGGAGCCTCCGGAGCTCACCTAGAAAATGGCGTTTCATTACATTCAACGCTAGTTTTTTGTGGGGAGCCTCTTTGGCTCCCTGGAGCTATCAGAATGATATATGCTATATTAGCATATAGCATGAGCTTAGAGCTGCTTTCCCTAAGTGTCCTGTAAGTACTATCCTTGGGTTCTAGGGTTGCCTTCCCTTGAATCTTCGGGCTCGCACTTCTGTTGGGGTTCCTTCTGCTCAGTATTTACCCTGCCCCTTGTGGCTAGCTGGGGTTTTGTAGCCCTGGGTAGGAGATGATGATGTTTTTGCTGGTTGGGGTGCATCGGTGCTGCACAGCACGCATTCCTATAGTGGCGCCGGTGTTTCCAGTTCCAGGGTTGTGGTACTTTTTTTTTTTTTTTGCATGGAGGAGGTCTGCCTAGGTTGACTATTCAGTCTACTTAAGATATTGTTGGTAGCCCTCCACCACCAATATTGTTTGAAGGTTGCTTGATATTTGTTTGAGGGTTGTTCGTTATCCTTGTCTCAGGGTAACATCACCTGTTACCTGTTTGGCTAACGATCACCTGTTTTGCCTCGCATCATGCTGCATGTTGGGTTGGTGACACCTTCACCCCGGAGTCTTGCAAAGCATGCTTCCTGCTCGTGGTTCAGTTTACCTATTCTTCTTTGGAAGTTCTTTTGGCTCAGGGGGCATATGCATTGCATCATAGGTTTTGATTGTTGCAAAGCACTAGGTTGGTCGTCCGCTTGGATGCCCCGGGGCTGCTCCATTTTGCTTATAGGGGCCCGGACCTAGGGGTATTAGTCGCTTTAACATTGGTTCCGTCCGCTCCTTCAGGTCCTTTCCCGGTGAGCGTGGTCCGACCTGCCCCTCCTTCCCTGCTACCGGCTCCCAAACATCTGAGGGTTTCGGAGTCGGGGCAGGGTTTAGTTAGTGATGAGACTCGGGCAGCTTCGGGGGCTGCCCCATTCAAAATGACGACAGAGGTATTTGATCCAGCTCCTCCTACTGAGGCTTCTGGGTCCTACCAGCAGACCTCCCTCTTTGCTGCCTTTCCCCTGGACTCTGATTTTCTTCTTGGGTAGAGGGCGTGGAGGACAGCTCTGCCCCCGAGACCTGGCTTGGAGGCTCCCGGGGCTTGGGAGAAGTTGACCTGGGTGGCTTGGACCCTCTTTGATACCGTTTTGGTGCCCTTGTAGTGGGTTTTTCTGGGGGGGAGCCCCGTTGGCTCCCCGGAGTTTTACCAGGCTGATATGCTAATGTCAGACTTTGGCATCAGTCATGTGTATGGAGTTCTAGGGCCTACCGGGGACCACGGCCAGAACCTGGCCCCCTCAGAGAGGCAAGGGGAGCAATGACCTATAGAAACCCCTGTGTGGTTGGAAGCATTCTATGTCTGCCATCGACCGAGTCAAGCATCCAGAAAGGTAAGCATTCCAAAACGGTTCTGGTTCTGGGTCCCTGGCAGGCAGACAACTCTATAACTGATGGCAGCTAGTAGATGGCACCTACATCAGAGATGTAGTTGTAGCTTCAGGGGGCCACAATGGGCTCTCCCCAGCAAAAGGTATTTCATTTCATTCAGTGCTGCATTCTTCCATCGACCCTCCCCATAATGGTGCTAGAGAAATAAGATTCAAATCAATTAATCATCTTGAGATTGTCGAGGGCATCAAAGGTACTGTTTATTCGTGTTTGGGAAGTGATGTTTTGTTTGTTTTAACTTTATTGAATATTTACCATAATAATGCTTTAGCTACTTTTATCAGTTATTTGCCTCCTAATTTGAATTTGTAATATATCATCATTTATTTATCTGTGTTATGTTTCACTTTATTCTACACCAATGACCTCGCCAGTACAGTGCCAGATAAATTATTTCTCATTCAAATATTTATACAGTATCTTGAGGCTGCTGCATGTTTCTCAAATTCTCTGCTTTTATCTGCACACCATGGTGCCCTGTTCTAAGGTCTGTCTGTTTCCTTGTCCTGTGGAGTGGTCAAGGTAAATCCACAAGAGGTGTGTGTCCTCATGCATACCATCTGAGGATGTTTGCTCATTATCTGTGTTCTATTCTGCATTGCCCTGCTCCTACTTTACAGCTTAGGGAATTCCAGTAGTCCAAGTGTTCTTTTGTGACCTTGTTCCTCTTTCAGCATCCCTGTATGCTCCTCCAGTGTTTTATGCTGGTTTACATCTCCACTAAGTGTCCCATCTCTTTACTGTATCTGGAGAGGGTCTGGGTGTTCGGTGGTGGTGTTCCTTTGTATTGATTTGTGTCCTGTAGTTGTAGCTTTTTCAGGCATCACTGTGGAACAAATAAAGAATCCAGCAGGATTTTCCAATTTTAATGTTCCTTCTTCTGTCAGATCTGTGCCTTATGTAGCATTGAAGATGAATATCTCAGAAATCAGGGTGTTACTTATTCTTTGAGTCATAATGTGAGCTGACTTAAGGTAAGGAACAGAGTGTTAGTGAGGATGTTGCCATTTGCTGGTTGAATGTTGGAGCCAGATGTGCGTACTGGCAGTTTGTGAGGTCACTCATTGCTACTTCTTGTAATGACAAGAATTGCAAAGAAAAACTTGTAATTGTTTATGATTTAACTTGCTGTTGTCATTCCGAACAGGATTAGCTTTTTCCAGTAACTTCCTAACACTGATATGAGTTATCAGGAATGTTTGATAAGATCCCCGTGCCAGTACAAAATGTCGCACTTGTGAGTGGCAAGATCCAATCCTTTAGAACTAGATTGCATTTTACAGTAGGAAGCATCCAAGTGTTGTGCTTAGAAAAGCACTTTTCATATTCACTCAGTCTGATTTTTTCACCAAAAACATCATGTGGTTTTGTTTCTAATTTAAATTGTAATTGCGATAAAATTGTTATGCAGGTGTATTTTTAAGTCTTATTTATTACTGCATTATTTAATCATTGTACAAAATATTTCCAAATGCTGGTATTTTAGGTGACAATGAGAGTGATGCGTAAGGAGCGTGAAGCGCTAATGTCTGTCTTGCGGCCATTTGTCTACGACCCTCTGGTGGAGTGGTCTCGAGGAGACAAGAGTGCAAAAAATACAGGAGAGATCAACAATGAAAAGGTATATAAAAGAGGCTATTTTTGATATCTTTTTAAGTTACATTACTCCTACATGCATTTCAGTGGTACTCCTTTTATCTTTGCATACTATCAGCTTTCTGGGGGGAGCCCCATCGGCTCCGTGAAGCTATCCGAACTGATATAGTGCTATATTAGTTGGGGTCATCAATCACAGGAGTCCTTTAGCTTATCGGGCATCAGAGCCAGAACCTGGTCCCCTCAGAGGGGTGCAGGGAGCATTGGTCTATGGATACTTGATATTCAAAGTACTGTATGTCATAATTACCATCGACCGGGAAAGGACCCAAAAAGGTAGGCAAATTATAATGGACTACTGTACTGTTTAACCACTGCACTGCGCAAAGCACCTTAAGGCACTCTGAGGGTTGTGTGATTTTTTTTATAATTAGGCCATAATTTAAGGTTTTAAAATTTTTCATTACTCTTTGTGATTTGAAATGAAAATGATTGAGTTTGGAAACATTTTGACATTAATATTAGCTGAACATTTATAAAAACAACAAAAATATGTCCTCAACAACTGCACCATGACATTTTTGGCCAAAATCAGGTGCACAGTGCAGGGGTTAAAACAAACAAGCAACACATCATCCAACTAGCCCCTTCCTCATTAGTGCTACCAACCCACTTCGCGGGGAGGGGTAGCTACCCCGGGTGAGCTGGCACCACCCCAGTTCTTGAACTGATGCGCTGGCGGTCGGATGTCACCACAGGCCTCAAATTCTCGTTCCAGATTTTTCCCCCCTGTATTCTCCTAGTTGTATTCACCTAGTTGACCAGACCACACACTAGAAATTGAAGGGACGACGACGTTTCGGTCCGTCCTGGACCATTCTCAAGTCGATTTCACCTAGTTGTGCTTGCGGGGGTTGAGCTTTGAGCTTTGCTCTTTTGCCCGCCTCTCAACTGTCAATCAACTGTTTCGCAGTCTCCGTGGCGTAGTGGTAAGACGCTCGCCTGGCGTTCCGCGAGCGCTTTGTCATGGGTTCGTATCCTGGCCGGGGAGGATATACTGGGTGCAAATCCTTAACTGTAGCACCTGTTTAACTCGACAGTAAAATGAGTACTTGGTTGTAAAAACGATTCTTCGTGAGGGTCGTATTCCAGGGACCATAGGATTAAGGATTTGCCCAAAACGCTACGCGTACTAGTGACTGTACAAGAATGTAACAACTCTTGTATATTAAAAAAAAAAAAAAACTACTGACTAAATTTTTTTTCTTGGGGGAGTCCTGTTGGCTCCCCGGAGCTATCCAGGCTGAATGGATTTGTATAACTTTCTGGCATCAGTCAATGTGCTTGAAGTTTTTGCTTACTGAGGACCACAAACCAGAAGCTGGCCCCCCCTCAGAGAGGCATGAGGAGCAATGACCTATTGAACCTCCCCCCTCCCCCTCCCCTGTGGTTGGGAGCATTCTATGTCTGCCATCGACCGGGACAGGCACCCAGAAAGGTAGGCATCCCAAAACAAAACCCCTATTCTGGTGAAAATATTGCTACCGAAAGCTGAACGAGTGGACAGAACTCCCCAAACAAAATTAGCAAACTTGTAACGTTGATGTTGTTGATGTTGTAACGCTGCCACGCCGCTGTCTGCGCAACCTTCCCCTTCCCGGGAGGGGGAAGGGGAATTCCCAGACCCCCGCGCTGGCGATCCAAGTCTTGGCTGATGGGATTCTGGAGAAGTTGTGTGCCTCTGGCTCCTGTTTTGTTTCAGTTTTGTGCCTTGTGGTGTGAGCTGTCTCTACAGGTGGTGCATGAGTCAGGTGTCATATTCCACGGTACTCAGGCTGCATGCACCTAGGGTTCCCTTCCCTAGGTGCCCTGTAAGTACTGCCCTTGGGGCCTCCTTCCACAATCCTACTTCCTCCACTGTATCTGTGGGATCTACCTCCACTGTGTCTTTTACTGCTCAGTACTTGGCCGCCCTTGGGGTCAGCTGGGGTTTTGTTGCCCTTGTTTGTCTCTGGGTAGGATGCACAGGGTTTTTGGTGATCAAACAGGGTCCTGGCTGCACGCTACCTCATTAATGTTCTTGGGCCAAGTCGGGCCTGCGTTGCATTGGATTGCAGCCTGTTGTATCGACTTCGAGTTGAGATGTGAGCACCACCGCCTCCCGGGTAAGGTAACAAACACATAAGATTACTTCATGTGTTTGTGTCTCGGCTACATCTCTTGCGGGGAATGTTTTGTAACATATTTTGAAAACTGGCTGGTTTAGGCTCCCGACCAGTCCTTGTGTATGCAAGCCAGGGATCTCATTCTTTCCCAATTTGCCAAGGTGTTTGGACTTGGTTGAATCTGGTTTGCGATTCCTGTTTTTCTTCCTTTTCCCTGCCATCTGTGGCTCTGCTCCTGCTTCAGTGTCATCTCCATCTGGTGATAAGGCACCTCGGATTATTTTCCGGTTCGTCAAGCAGTTGTGCGGGAGCCTGTGCTTTGCCTGCATGATGATTTCCTTGGGCATTTTGTGACACTGGCCACTGTTTTGGTGCCTCCAGTACTGTCCATCTCTTCACCAAGAGGTGCGAGCTCAGTTAGCCATTTGCCTGCTGTCCTCTCAGGCTTTCAGGTTTTCGGTTCTGTTGCACCGTCCTACCTCGTTGCTGCTGTGATCATGAACATCTTGGCCCTGGGTTTGGGTTTTGTGATCAATACTCACTAGGCCTCCCAGGGTTGTTAAGCAAATTCCCTTCTTCGAGCACACAGGACTGTGCACAAGTTTGTGGAGTTGTGGCCGTCTTCCTCTCAGCTCCATTCAAACTCTTCTCCAGTAGTTCATTGTCTGAATCACAGGGGGTCACTTCAGTCCCTTCCTCTTTTGGAGTTGCCCTCTGTAGGTGGCTCAGCTGCTGGATTCTCAGGGTTTGGTTTTCAGTGTTGTACACATGCTGCTAAGCTCCCTGCTCCATGGAAGGGGCAGAGGAAATTGTCAAAGGCCCTTGTCCACAGTTGGTAGTCTCCCACAAGTATCTGATGGGATTAGTTTGTTTGGTAATTGTTATTGTGTAATGTTAGAGAAGCTGCTGATTCATCTGGACATTTGGATAATTAAGAGTACTGTATTGGTATTATGTACACTATTGTATAGTTAATTTTCCTTCACACTCATACTAATCAGTTGATTTATATCACTTAGAATTTTTTTAGTACACAAAATTTTAATCTGTGCATTTTTAAACCTTATTAACTTTTAATACTTTAATTCTGTTTTGTCTTGCTTTTGTGGCAATCAATGTTCTGTAGTATTTGATATTGTGTTGATGTTGTAAACGTTCAGAATTAGTCACTTAATTCTAGTGTTAGGTAATTCCATATATGTACATTGAAAAAATAAAGATTATCTGACTGGTATCATTAAAGAGAATTTTCAGCTATTTGATTATTAGGTTTGTGTACTACTTACCTTAAATGATGACTAAAGTTAAATTTCTAGAGAATAACTTTTTGTTTCTTAGGCCCAGATGCACGTGAGTAACATCGAGCATCGTCTCAGTGGGCAGATACGCACCAAGGCGCGAGGACCAAACTTACCATTGTCTGTGGAAGGACAAGTGAATTCACTCATTGAGGAAGCCACTAGTATTGACAATCTCTGCCAAATGTACATTGGGTGGGCAGCCTACATGTAGCATGACACTATTATGTGCAGAGCAATTATAAACATGTAGTATGATGTTGCTATAAGAAGAGGAATTATAAACAGTTCCTTTCTCATTTTAGTTAAATCTGTTTTTAAAATGATAGTTTCCAATTTGTGTATTTTTAAAAAATAAAAAATTTTACTTATGATTTCTTATACTATATTGTCCTTGATGATTCTATATATAATGGAACCTCAGTGTAAAAATTTAATCCATTCCAAGAAATGCTTGGAAATGCATTGTAACCTGAATATTGCAACCAAATCAAATTTTCCCAATAAGAAAAATTGTAAATTGAATTAATTTGTTCCACACACCTAAAAATATTAATGTTAAAATACATTTTCAACAGAATACTATTCATATTTTTTACTGCACTTTACCTTCATTGAGGACTTTTCTTGGTGTATGGAAGATGGTGAGGAGGGGGGAGGGAGAAGAAGTGTTGGTGTATGGAAGACAGTGAGGGGGAGGAGGAGAGGTGTTGGTGTATGGAAGACAGTGAGGGGGAGGGAGGAGTAGAAGTGTTGGTGTATGGAAGACAGTGAGGGGGGAGTAGGAGAAGTGTTGGTGTATGGAAGACAGTGAGGGGAGAGTAGAAGAGGTGTTGGTGTATGGAAGACAGTGAGGGGGAGGGAGGAGGAGAGGTGTTGGTGTATGGAAGACAGTGAGGGGGAGGGAGGAGTAGAAGTGTTGGTGTATGGAAGACAGTGAGGGGGGAGTAGGAGAAGTGTTGGTGTATGGAAGACAGTGAGGGGGGAGTAGAAGAGGTGTTGGTGTATGGAAGACAGTGAGGGGGAGGGAGGAGGAGAGGTGTTGGTGTATGGAAGACAGTGAGGGGGGAGTAGGAGAAGTGTTGGTGTATGGAAGACAGTGAGGGGGGAGTAGGAGAAGTGTTGGTGTATGGAAGACAGTGAGGGGGGGAGGAGGAGAGGTGTTGGTGTATGGAAGACAGTGAGGAGGGAGGGAGGAGGAGAGGTGTTGGTGTATGGAAGACAGTGAGGGGGGAGGGAGGAGGAGAGGTGTTGGTGTATGGAAGACAGTGAGGGGGGAGGGAGGAGGAGAGGTGTTGGTGTATGGAAGACAGTGATGGGGGAGGGAGGAGGAGAGGTGTTGGTGTATGGAAGACAGTGAGGGGGGAGGGAGGAGGAGAGGTGTTGGTGTATGGAAGACAGTGAGGGGGGAGGGAGGAGGAGAGGTGTTGGTGTATAGAAGACAATGAGGGGGGGGAAGGAGGGGAGGTGTTGGTGTATGGAAGACAGTGAGGGGGAGGGAGGAGGAGAGGTGTTGGTGTATGAAGGACAGTGAGGGGGGGAAGGAGGAGGAGAGGTGTTGGTGTATTGAAGACAGTAAGGGGGAGGGGGAGGAGAGGTGTTGGTGTATGGAGGACAGTGAGAGACGAGGAGGAGAGGTGTTGGTGTATGGAAGACAGTGAGGGGGGAGGGAGGAGGAGAGGTGTTGGTGTATGGAAGACTGTGAGGGGGAGGGAGGAGGAGAGGTGTTGGTGTATGGAAGACTGTGAGGGGGGGAGGAGGAGAGGTGTTGGTGTATGGAAGACAGTGAGGAGGGAGGGAGGAGGAGAGGTGTTGGTGTATGGAAGACAGTGAGGGGGGAGGAGGAGAGGTGTTGGTGTATGGAAGACAGTGAGGGGGGACGGAGGAGAAGTGCTGGTGTATGGAAGACAGTGAGGGGGGGAGGAGGAGAGGTGTTGGTGTATGGAAGAGAGTGAGGGAGGGGGGAGGAGAGGTGTTGGTGTATGGAAGCCAGTGAGGGGGAGGGAGGAGGAGGAGGAGAGGTGTTGGTGTATGGAAGACAGTGAGGGGGGGAGGAGGAGAGGTGTTGGTGCATTGAAGAGAGTGAGGGAGGGAGGAGGAGAGGTGTTGGTGTATGGAAGACAGTGAGGGGGGTGGGAGGAGGAGAGGTGTTGGTGTATGGAAGACAGTGAGGGGGGAGGGAGGAGGAGAGGTGTTGGTGTATGGAAGACAGTGAGGGGGGGTGGGAGGAGGAGAGGTGTTGGTGTATGGAAGACAGTAAAGGGGGGAGGAGGAGAGGTGTTGGTGTATGGAAGACAGTAAGGGGGAAGGAGGAGAGGTGTTGGTGTATGGAAGACAGTGAGGGGGAGGGAGGAGGAGGAGAGGTGTTGGTGTATGGAAGACTGGGAGGGGGGAGGAGAGGTGTTGGTGTATGGAAGACAGTGAGGGGGGAGGGAGGAGGAGAGGTGTTGGTGTATAGAAGACAGTGAGGGGGGAGGGAGGAGAAGTGTTGGTGTATGGAAGACAGTGAGGGGAGAGGAAGGAGGAGAGGTGTTGGCGTATGGAAGACAGTGAGGGGGGAGGGAGGAGGAGAGGTGTTGGTGTATGGAAGACAGTGAGGGGGGAGGGAGGAGGAGAGGTGTTGGTGTATGGAAGACAGTGAGGGGGGAGGGAGGAGGAGAGGTGTTGGTGTATGGAAGACAATGAGGGGGGGAAGGAGGAGAGGTGTTGGTGTATGGAAGACAGTGAGGGGGGAGGGAGGAGGAGAGGTGTTGGTGTATGGAAGACAGTGAGGGGGGAGGGAGGAGGAGAAGTGCTGGTGTATGGAAGACAGTGAGGGGGGGGAGGAGAGGTGTTGGTGTATGGAAGAGAGTGAGGGAGGGGGGAGGAGTGGTGTTGGTGTATGGAAGCCAGTGAGGGGGAGGGAGGAGGAGGAGAGGTGTTGGTGTATGGAAGACAGTGAGGGGGGTGGGAGGAGGAGAGGTGTTGGTGTATGGAAGACAGTGAGGGGGGTGGGAGGAGGAGAGGTGTTGGTGTATGGAAGACAGTGAGGGGGAGGGAGGAGGAGACGTGTTGGTGTATGGAAGACAGTGAGGGGGGGTGGGAGGAGGAGAGGTGTTGGTGTATGGAAGACAGTAAAGGGGGGAGGAGGAGAGGTGTTGGTGTATGGAAGACAGTAAGGGGGGGAGGAGGAGAGGTGTTGGTGTATGGAAGACAGTGAGGAGGAGGAGAGGTGTTGGTGTATGGAAGACTGTGAGGGGGGAGGGAGGAGGAGAGGTGTTGGTGTATGGAAGACAGTGAGGGGGAGGGAGGAGGAGAGGTGTTGGTGTATGGAAGACAGTGAGGGGGAGGGAGGAGGAGAGGTGTTGGTGTATGGAAGACTGTGAGGG